>NW_022196904.1:110105181-110125764 GCF_008632895.1 Mastomys coucha
CAGAGAGACAGACAGAGAGACAGAGGAAGAGGGAGGGAGCAAGTGCGGGCAGAGGTTGACATTGGTTGTCTGTCCCTCTTTGCTTTTTGATACAGGGTCTCACTGACCCTGGAACTTGCTGCTTTATGTCGGAAGCATCAGATAGTTGCCTATTTTCTCCCACTGGTATTATAATTCCATGCTGCCACACCCATCTCTTGATCTGAAGGCCGGTCTCATGCTTGTCCATGGAGTCGTCTCCCTATCACTGAGCCATGTTCCTTGCTTTTTTTCTTTTGTTTTGTTTGAGGCAGGGCCTCAGTGTAACATGATCTTGCTATGTAACTCAGGATGGCTTCAATTCCTTATCCTTCTGCTTCTGCCTCTCAAGAAGTGGGTTACAGGTGCTTACTTCCTTGCCAGGCTTAAAGATGGAAATATGTAGACATGGGAGGGCAGGGAGAAAGTGGATGGAGTAAACATCTTCTCCTGGAACTTGCTTCCCCTCGCAGTACATTCATGTTGCTGAATGGCTCTGAGTATGAGTGCAATGTATCTTTTGTGTATCATGTGTGTGTTACACAGTGAAAAGACTCAGTAAGTATCCTCTGATCCGACCTTGCTGCAGTGCCAGTCTCTGTGATTAAGCCCAGGCTCCATCTCTCATTGTACTTAACTAGTCACTGAGTTGTAAGGTTCTGGCTTTCT
Organism: Mastomys coucha; assembly: GCF_008632895.1. Lineage (NCBI taxonomy): Eukaryota > Metazoa > Chordata > Mammalia > Rodentia > Muridae > Mastomys > Mastomys coucha. Next base: position 110,105,869 of record NW_022196904.1, read on the forward strand.
GTGTCTCGTTGGGCAACCACAGATAGAACTTTAATGCTGCTACTTCCTGGCAAAACAGGAGGAGGAAAAGCAGAAAAAAAATCAATCTAACCACAGATTTCATTTCCTTGTGCTTCTGACAAGAAAAATTAAAAGGAAGTGAAGCTAAACAAGAGAGCAGCCTTCACTTAGGACTGAGAACAAGCTCCTTGATTGTGGGTGTCAGAGTTTCCTGTGGACTCTGAGGAGTCTGGCCTGTGGCACAGGACAAATGAGGCAAAGTTTTGTTGCTAGAGATGCCCTTTACTTGACCTGTAACTTCTTCAGATTGTCTGCAGCACGCTGTTACTACTGTTAATGCTTCCTTTCTTCAAGGCTTAGTCTAATGAGATCCTGATGACTTCCATGGGAAACTGAGGGTTGGAGACTTGAAAGCGCAGAGTCTGCTTAGCCTGCTTGGCCTAATTAATTATTTAACAAAAAACAATTATAGGTGAAGTGATTACTCTTGTTGGTTTTTGAGGGGGGCAGTCAGTGTCATGCATGTAACTATAATTTTGTTGTTTAGGCTAATTTAGAAAAAGCAGACTAATGTGTTTCTTTTTAATCTGTTTACTTGGTTCTCTCACCTAGGCTTCCTTAAGGGTTGGTTATCACGTGAGACCTATTTAGAGAAAAGGATGTAATTAAAGGAGAACTATGTTGTACAATTGAAACTTTAATCATGTGATTAATTTGTTAAAACTTTTTTTAAGTGTTTCTTTGTATGTGTGTTGGGAGATGTGGATGTGGATGTCAGAGGACAGCTTGTGGGACCTGATTCTTTCCTTTCACCATGTGGGTTCCAGGAATTGAGGTCTTCAAACCTGATGATAAGCACCTTTACCTTTTGAGCCATATTGCTGGCTCCTAATTTTTAAAAAATTGATTTTTGTACAAGCATTGGGGTGTATGAATACAGATTTGTACAGAACCCAAGTATTCCCAAGGAGCTGGAGTTACATGGGTGCTAAGAACAAAACCCCTGTTAGAGCAGCAACGACTCCTAACATCTTCCCAGTCATGCCATATGCCCTTTCACTTTTAGTTGAGTTTGGGTCTCGCTAGGTTGTTCAGGCTGGCCTTGAACTCAACATATCCTGCCTTAACCTAAGGAACTAAGGTTACAGAGGTGACCACAGTACTTCATAGGTAACATTTATATTATTGATAAAGTAATTACCTATAGCTGACTTCTATGTTGTTCTGGTTTTATATCATTGTCCTGCTGATTTTGTAGAAAATAATTAGAGCCAGGAAGTGGTGGTGCACACCTTTAATCCCAGCACTTGGTAAGCAGTGGCAAGCGGATTTCTGAGTTCAAGGCCAGCCTGGTCTACAGAGTGAGTTCCAGAACAGCCAGGGCTACACAGAGAAACCCTGTCTAAAAAAAAAAAGAAAGAAAGAAAGAAAGAAAGAAAGAAAGAAAAGAATTGGGAATGTGATTCTCTGTTCTATTCCTTGAATAATTATTGATAGAATTATTCTTTGAAACTATTTAGGCCTGTGTTTTTGAGGAATAGCCTGTTAGCAACTATCTTGCTCATTTATAAGGTCCTGGTCTGATTATATTAGACTATTGCTGCTGTTGTTATTGTTTTAGTCTCCTACTATGTAGTCTTGGTTGGTCCGGAACTTGATATGTAGCTTGGGATGGCTTCAGATTTATGTTTGTCATCCTACCTCTGCCTCATGAATGCTAGGATTTATAAACTTACCCACTATGCCTGGTTAGACATTTAGTCTAAAACTCTCAGGCAGATAGAAATAGGACTCTCAGTCAGTTTTGTGCAAGGTGCTTAATGTCAGAGGGCTAACCCCTGTTTAAATTTGAAATATTGGTTAGCATGACCTCTCATTAATCTGAGAGTTTCACCTTCCCAGAGTGGCTAATACCCACCTTGGAGTTTGTTATGAGGGTTAAGTCATGTATTGAACAGTGGCCAACTGTATGGGTCTGGATTTTGGTATTTGATCCATGCTAGATTTATTCTAGTCTACTTTATTATTTCACTGAGTTTTTATTTGTGACTTTATTCTTTATACTTGTTCATAGTTTCTTAGACAGAAGTATTCAAGATTGTCTTTTAGTTTGCCTTAAACTCGTAACAGAAGTGGTCAGAATCCAAAGGCTTCATTCTGCCCTTTAACTGTCTCAGAGCGTACTCTCAGAGTGTACACATTGGTGAATGTGACTTCACAGCTATATTGCTATTGGTCACAGGTTTGAGATTCTTTACAAAGGTTAAAAAGGAATAAATTCTTTTTGAAAACCCTATTGGCATGTCTTGGCAGGCAAATCAAGGTAGAAGGCATAGATAGAAGACTTCTGGGACCATTTGCCTCTTCTGTGTTAAGCCTTTCCACCATTGTGCTGGGTCTAGGAGGTAGGCACTTTGGGAGGTGATGGGGTTTATGAAGGCTGCCTGCTTTGCTAGAGGTTCCAGAGCCTGCACTCCACCTTCAGCAGTTTGGAGGAGGTGCCTAATTAGAATCCACCCTGTGACATTCTGATTCCACTTCAGCCTCTAGAACTGTGTAAAAGACATTTCTGCTGTTTCTACGATACTTTGTCATAGCAACAGCAACCCACTAATTGCATCTCATCATCATTTTCTCATCAGTGGTTGTGAGAGACTACAGGCATCCTGAAAGATTCCAGTCTTAGTGGGAAGTTACAGTTTATTCTTTAATAGGGAAAATTTTCTGGATGCCCAGAGAGTAAGAAATGATTTGGTCAATAGTCTTTGGAGAAGGCTCAGTGTATAGGGACTGTTTCTCATCTCAGTTGAAATGTAAGAAATTTTAAAATAGATTTATTGTTCAGTTGTATTCATACAAAGGTATTTGAAGGCCTACTATGTGCTGGGAAGAGCCAGGCACTAGAAATACAAAGCTAAGTGAGCCCTAAGCTTCTAGTTTTGATTCTAGTACAGATTGTAGCTATTTCAGGCAATATTGGGACAATGTAATAAAAGATAGGGCAAAGTACTATGGCGACAGAGAAGGAAAGATCATTAATTGGGACTTAGGGAAGACTTTGTGTGCACGTCACTGAGCTATTTGTTTGTTGTCTTGTTTTTACAGTGCTGGGGTTAAATTCAGGGCCTTACTCATTCTCTTGAGTTATGTCTTTATAGTATGTTGCAAACTCACACAAGAATGTATATAGAAACACGAAGATGTAGACATGATGGGGTTAGGATAGGGCAGGTTCATTGTAAGCCAAAGACAGTGCAGAGCCGGCCTTGAAGAGTAGCCAAGTACTCAGTGAACATTGGGTCCTCCTTGAATGTGATGTCAGAGATAAGAGGTCCTTCCTCTGAAAATACCTTCCAAATTTCATTTTAAAATCCAGCTTTGAGATAGTTCTTGCATTTACTCTTTGGGAAACACATTAGAATTCAATTCTAATACATTAGAGACTGGTCTCCTGGGAACAATACCAGCAGAGCACAGTCACTAACAGAAACAAATGGTACATGTACCCAGTACCCTGCTCTCCTAAGTGGAGTTAGTACTTGCTCCTTTCTGCCATCTGGTTCAAAAGTTCATTTATTTTGCCTAAGCTGGTAGTTTCAAAGTTAGGGGACTTGCCTCTGGGGTTCATAGGAGGTTCGTTTTGGAGTATGGAGCAAAAAGATGATGAGTTCATAGGCTCCATGAGTCCATGTGTTCAAAAGGGTGGGAGGGGAACTGGAGAGATGACTCAGTGGCTAAGAGTGCTCTTCCTTCCCATCACTCACACTGGACAGAGCACAACCACCTGTCTTCCAGCTTCAGAGAATCTGATACCCTCTTTTGGCTTCCATGACCTAATGTGGGCCCTTCTACACAGATGCAGAAAAATGCACACACATGAATAAAATTCAAACAACAAACTATCTGACTAAAACATACTGCTGTGTATGCTACTATTTTATTCCTTTTGTATATACAAATTGCAAACATATATACACACACACATACACACACACACATCACACAGTGTCTGTGTGTGAGTGCACGTTGAGTGCATGCAAATAAAATGAGGTTATTCACTTCTTCCTTTCCAGTTTTTGGGACACATGTTATTAGGATAGCACTGATTTGAGCCACAAGTTTCAGACTCTTCCAAAGAGACTTTGAAGTGTGTGAAGACTGTATCTGCGTTATAAGAGTGTGTGCCATTTATACTTAGTACCTGTTTAGAAGCGACTGTACTAGATAATACACTGTGATCGAGTTAGTGAGCAGTGTGTGCTTGTTGGTACTTATATTCAGAGAACAATCCATGTCAAACCATTCTCCCTTCCCACCCCTCTTTTTTCTGAGACAGTTTTTTTTCTGATAACAGCCCTGGCTGTCCTGGAACTTTATCTATAGATCATGCTGGCCTCGAACTCAGAAATTCACCTGCCTCTGTCTCCTTAGTGTTAGGACTAAAGGTGTGCGCCACCATGCCTGGCTCAAGTCACTTTTGTGAGATAGTAAGGGCCTTGCTGTATCAGACCCTTCTTTCAAGCTCACTAGGTCTGCAGTTCTTTGGCACCACACTGACATCTAGAGTCAGTTGTCTGCATTCCTGAGGCATTTTCTGATAGGCTTTGGGTTTCCTCTGTTTAGAGTCTTCCTCTAGTCTCTTTTAGTATTGTTTTGTTGGTGGTACAACTTAAGTTGTTTTGTATACCTCAGCTGGAGATTGTTCACTGCCCACTGCTCCATTACAGTATCAGAAGAAATCATTTTTGTTCCAAGATACTGTTTACAATGAGTTTCTCTTACTCAGAAATTGTTCTTCTCTTTACTCCTTTTGTCCTTCTCACTTGATTCTAACTGTTTCATCATTTCTACAACTCAGGAAGGTATTTATTCCCCCTCAGAACTGAGATCTGTGGTTTAACTTGAAGCATTCTCCCAGTTAACGGCCATCACACATCTAGTATGTTGGGTGGACTGACAAGTTACACATGGTAACAATTTTAAAAACTGTTCAGATAAAGTTTTTCTTTAAAATGAGGCTCCTTAGACTGTTACTGGAAAATTAGAAAAAAGGTCTTCCAGTTAAGTTTTCTTGAGGTTTTCATATTCTGTAGTTACAATTAGTGACAGCTGCTTCTGCTCTGCCTTCTTTTGTAGCTGCCTGTTTCCCACTTGTCCTGTCCTTTTCTTTTGGTGGTGATGGTTGTTTTTGAGACAAGATAATGTGTCTCTGACCTCAGGTTCATCCTATACTCAGGGATGACCTTGAACTTCAGACTCTTTTTATACTACACAATGTTGGGAATACAGGCTTGTGTCACTTGGCTGAGTTTCTGTGGTGCTGGGGATCAAAGCTAGGACCTTGTGCCTACTAGGCAAGCGCTCTGCCACCTGAGCTACACCCCAGCTCTCTTGGATGTTGTCTTGATTGGTGTATGTCCATTCACACTGCCATAGATTCTGGAGTTGCACTGTCAGTAAGCTCTTCTATGATCTTCCAGGACTGGGGAGTGCTTTTCTGTTTTCATAAGTGCCATCTTGCTCCTGTGACAGTAAATGGAGCTATGTAAGGTTATGTTACCAGTGGGGTCATCCTATAGCCACATAGAAACTACTTTGTAACTATGCAGTTCTGGTCTTGTGTATACTTAGAATCATTTTTGTGTGTTTCATGTGTGTGCACACACATATACATATATATGTGCCAGAGCATATATGTGCTTGTGTATGTGTGTGTGTGTAAGCACTTGTTTCTGTTTGAATTTTCAGTTTAGTGTAAGCATTTGTACTCCCACCCTTTGCTTCAGTGTTGTGTGATCTTTTGACACAGAATATCATGTCGCCCCCTTTGAACTCATTGGGTAGCTCAGGACCTCACTGAGCTTTAGATCCTGTGCTTTCACCCAGTAGGTACCTTTACCATGCTCATCTTGATTTTTGTTTGTTTTTGAAATAGGGCTCAGGGTCTTGCTATGTAGCCCAAGCTGGCCTTGAGCTGGGAATTTTGCCTTAGCCTCCCAAGTGCTGGGGTGATGACTATCATGCCTGAGCCTTCCAGTTATTGTAAAAGTCTGGTTACCGTTTTTCCTTTTTTAAAAGTCATCGTCTCACTACATGAGCCTGGCTAGCTTGCAAGTTGCAGTGTAGATGAGGTTGGCCTCATTTTTTCAGAGATGTGCCTGCCTCTGCCTCCCAAGTGCTGGGATCAAAAGTGTGTGCCTACGTACCTGGCTCCTTTTTTTGCTTCCTTTAGAGTAGTATATGGGAACTAAAATAAAATCTGTCTTGATGTAATTGTCAAATCTTTGACTAGGAACTTTAAAGCTCTTAGTTCCAGTCTTGCCTTAGACAACTTACTTTTGTTGAAAAAGCACCTAGGAGTCAGAGGCAGGCAAGTCTTTGTGAGTTTCAGGCCAGCCTGGTCTACATGGCAAGTTCCCAGCCAGACTATACAGGGAGATCCCATTTCAAAGAAATAATACGCCTTAGCTTTAATAGGAAAAATTGTGAATAGGTAGTGTTTGTCTTTATGCTTTTTTATATCACAGGAGAATTAATTTAATATGTAGATGATACTCTTTTGGTTAAAAAAGGGTTAGATTTTAGTTTTAAAAACTGAATCTGGGAATGGAACCCAGGGCCTTAATGAATATTGGGCAGGTGCTCTGCCACTGAGCTTAAATCCCTGGCTTGTGAAAAGTGTTTCAAATTAGATAACTTTCCCCATTACCCTTAAAAAAAGGACAAAGAAAGTCACACTTCATAGTCATCATCCTATTGTGTTGTATTTACCTCTTTTCTAGTTGTCAGTTCTCTGTGTCCATTGTCATAGAAGGCTTAGCACTCCTGCCATGTATTGTAGAACAAGTCTCCTTAAAGTAGCATGCCCTGGGGAATCTTGACTGTGTCCGGAACTCAGCCAGTCCCAAAGCTAGCAAGATGCTGCTTTTGTAATATTGGAAATTTATTTTCCCATACTGGTAACAAGTGGTTCTTAGTCTGAAAGCCCCTTCCCTGTATTGAAAATGCTGTTTCCACATTACTCTAACTGTTGAACGTTGTATCAAATGTCCTGTTCTGGTAAACACAGTTTGAGAGAGTCTACTAAAGGAAAACTTGATTCTTGATGGCTTGTTGGCAGCATATTCTTTTCAGTGATAGGTAGGTGCTGTTTATACTTACAGGTTGGTGACCTGTTTCCACATATCTCTTATGGTATAATTCTTGAGCAATTTCCTGAAAGATACGCCGAGCACTCTTCTGCAAAATCAAATGGAAACATTTGTCTTTCAGGAGCATGGCTTCTATCTTCATTGCAGGGGATTCAGCAATGGGACTCCATAGTTAGCTCCTGAGCTTTGTGTACATTTAGTAGAATTTATTGCTGAGAACTGTCAGGTTAGGATGGTAGCTTTCTGCTCACGTGATGGCTGGGGATCCCTAACCGGGAATAGGAGCCCCCAGGGTGGACGTTCTTACTGTGTTGTTCTCTGGGCTTCTTAACACAGTTTACCATTGAACTAGATCCCGCCTATCACAGTATAAAAATGCAAGAATTCACAGTACCTTTTTTGAGTCTTCCTTGGTTTCTCTGCTTCTTGGACTGTTAGATTTCAACTGCCAAGAATAAGGAAATCTGTGAGTACTTTGTGATCTTAGACTGAAAGAGGACTGAGCTGGCACAGTATTTGAGTGACATACATTAGGTAACTTTCATAACATTTTAGGTGCTTTTAATTAACAAATGAATTTAACAACTTAAATGGATGTTTGTTATAGCATATGAACAAATTTTAATAGATATTTATACTCCAACTTTTTAACATATATACAGACCAAAGATACTCTTTCGGTACATTTAGTTTTAAATATTTTTAAGGCAACCCTTAGTTAACTTCTCAATAACTATTTCTGCTCTAAAAGATTGTCCTTCAGGTTTTCCTAGATTATAGAGACCCATCCTTTCCCCAGTGCTCACCCTGGCAGCAGAAGGCTGACACAGGTGCCTTATCCCCTGGTTCTGGACTTTAAAGAAGAACTGTGTGAATGTTGTCTCTCACTAATAGTCTGACTGGTGAAGGAACGAGGTGTCTGCTGCAGCTTCCTCTGAGGTGGAGGCCCGGCCCCTGAGTTGTGAGCCAGGTGTTTGCTGGGCCAGCTATTTCTGAGATGGACAGATGAAAGTAACCTCTTTATGGTAACATTGGAGGTGAGGGTATTTGACTTACTTTGAAGAGGACTATGAAGATCACACATACACCGGTGACGTAGACAGAGAGCAGTGCTAAGAGCACAATCAGGAGACTGTGCACCTCCTTGCTGAAAAGTCTTTCTTCATGGTGGAAACACAAAGGGACAGTCACTGTTGAAGTCTGTTCCTGCAGGTGTCTGTGAAGTATCACTTGAGCAACATTTACAGGTGGAGCCTGCACTCGGTGTGCTTGCCCCTCCCAACATCTACCTGGGTCTTGTGAGTAGAAGATGCTCAAGAATGTGATAGAATCAGTTCGATGGTCTTTAAATGTGTTAAACCAAAAATGCTTCCTCGTAAAATAAAAATGTTAAAATAATTAAGTTAAGAGCAAGATATAGTGGCCCACTCTTTAATGTCAGCACTTGCATGGCAGAAGCAGATGGGCTTTGAATTGGAGGCCAGGCTGCTCTACATAGTAGGTTCCAGTATAGCCAGGGCTACATAGTGAGACTATCTCAGACTGACAAATTGAGGTGGACATCTATTGTAATGCTAAGAATCACCTGCTGTGTTTTGAGTTTTTTCCTCCCTTTCTTGTGGTATCACAGTGCTGATTGAACCTCCTGCCTCACACATGCTTAAGCCTTCTACCACTGAACTACATTCAGCCCAACAGTTACTTTTTTTATAAACATTACTTAAATAAACAGACATTGAAATTTCTTTTTATTAGAAGTGATGAACGAAATCACCACCTCTTTTGGTACAGTGCAGGTATTTTCTTGTGTATTTGTTGGTGCAACTGTTAAAAGCTAACTTGTGCTGTCTAGTAAAAACTGGAGGAGGCTATCTATTGAGGATCTTAGAGCCAGCTCTTTGCTTTACAGGCAGTTGCGATGTGTGACATACGTTTCTTAGTGAAACCCTCCAAGGAGAAATACTGAGCCCATTTTCATATTCTGAACCCTCTCTTTGGGCAGGAAGTGACCTGTGTTCAAAGAGAGGGTTGAGTAACATGTGTGCCTTTCAGTACTGATTATCTGAAACAGGAAAATACAGATACAAAATTATTTCCCATCAATCAATAGTTTTAGCTAAATATCCCATAGGTCCTGTCCCGTGGATTCAGTTTATACAATGTACATTTTTTTTTTTTTAATTTGGAAAACATCACAAAATTTTGCTCAGATCAGGGTTAAAACCTTTATCTATAAAGCACAAATTATGATATAAATCTGGTAGAATACTACTTTAGCCCCAGCATTATCTTGATACAAGCTGCCAGTTTCTAGACTCTTCCTGATTGACTCCATCTAGTATCCACAGACACAAAGACTGTAGTGGGCCTTCTCAGTTCTTTCTCCATGCCCAGACTAATTCCTGAGAGCTAAACAAGTACTCTTCTTTCCTGTGCCACAGTGTCTAGGTGTAACACAGGAAGACCTGTGTGTGCAATGTCTAGGTATTAGAGGGAGACCTGTGCTGCAGTGTCTAGGTATAACCCAGGGAGAGGGTGTGTGTGTGTGTGTGTGTGTGTGTGTGTGTGTGTGTGTGTGTGTGTGTGTGTGTAGTATAGTGCCTAGGTGTAGGGAGACCTGCGTGTGCTGTTTTTAGGTGTAAACAAAGGTGAACTGTGTGTGCAGTATGTAGGTGTAACACAGGGAGACCTATGTGTCTTACTGCTTTCTCAGAAACTGGCTTAGCATTGAACCAGCTAGATAATCACTCTGTAAGAGAAGCAGAAATGACCAGTTAAATTGGACTCTGAAAAGATAAAGAGAATTAAACTCAAATTTGGAGAGAAGCCACCAGTAGATCCTTGGCCATTATCATTCTACTTGGATATCAGAAGAAAACCTCTTGGCTCTGGCTTCCTAAAAAGATTCCTGACAATCTCTCACTCAAATGATGAACTCAAACCTACTTAACACCAGCAGTAATTTCACCAGGCCAACCCTGAGTAGTCTGAGAAAAACATTTCAAAGAGACACATGCCTATGGTAACAGCTCCTTGGAATGCTGAAGTAAGAAGAGGACTTGGGCCAAGAGTTCAAAGCCAGCTTAGAACAGTATAGCAAGAATTGATTTAAAGGTAAACAATAGTGAACCACAACCAAATTAGAGAAAAGGCCTCACATGATTATGAAACTAACCACCACATACATCTTAACAGATGTGATGTAGCCCTGTGGACTGACCTCTCACCACCAGTGTAGTCCCATTTCCAGTCTGTTTAGCTCTCGGTGCCTTTTCATTGGCAAATGCTATTCCACAGAGGTAAATTGCACTGTCATTTGGACTCAGCCTGTTAACAGTGAGGGAGACTCGGTTCTGGTCCAGGGTTTCTTTCACTGTGAACTTGTCTGCCTCATTTCTGCATCCATCCAAGCACAGAGCTTCCGGCTGGTGAGTGCCACAGCGAAACCACAAGCTTTTTGGTTGCACTGGAGAGCATCCAGTTGTAGAAAAGGTACACTCCATAGTGACAGCCTCAGAATCGTAGTCCACCTCTAGGTAACCTGGCTGCAGCACAGACACAGTGCAGGCACCCACCACACCTGTGAGGAAGCACATGGGTGTTGAGGGACTTTGCTGTTGCTGCTTCTTGGCATTGTTGAGCCATGGACCTGCCAGTCTGTTTCTTGTCCCATTCCCATTAAAAACAAGACTGTAAAGACAACAGGTATCCTCGCCTGTGGTAACTCACTGTAGCATTACCTCATGGTTGTTGGCACGCCATCTGGCTATCTGAGGACAACCTCAGGTACTCGTGTGATCAGTGTGGCTATTGGAGGTCGTGTGCCTGAAGCCAGTACACACAGTGCTGACAATCGTTCCCTTGATCTTAGGCCTTGAAAATCTTGAAGAGCCTGTTTCCTCCTGTGTACCCCTTGCTGTCATGTGTGATTGAGCACATGAGTCCTGGCAGGTTTTTTTGCCTGTTGGGGGCTGGGCTGCCTTATCACCAGAGATGAATCTGGTGTCTATTTGGGAACTATGATAACAGGAAGGATATACTTATGAGAAAATGCAGCCCTGACTTAGCTCATGGCCTCCCCAACTATTGTAGAGCTGAGACCAGGGAGTCCCCAGTGCATTAGTTGTACTTGACTTATTGTATAGTGACAAGGAGATCATAGACTGGAGTTAGAATCCACCCCTGTGAGTGTAGTTCTGAGTGCTGCTTGGGTTTCCTATCATGCTGAGTGGGGATGTTGCTCCTTTATGCAGTTAATCTAGAGTTTAAATGTGATGAGGCCCAAGCCACAGTTTCTAAGGGAAAGCAGCTTTTAACGGCTGCCTCTGCCTTTACTACTCGACACTCTGTGGAGTCTGCATCTTGACCTTCTAGCCCAAGACACAATGGAAAACCACTCAGGTGCTTCTTTTTTTTTTTTTTTAGATATTTTCTTTATTTACATGTCATATGATTTCTCCCAGTTACCCCTCCAAAAACAACAAGAACAAACCCCTATTGCCTCCCTCCTCTCCATGCTTGCCACCTCACCCTCTCCCACTTATTGGCCCTGGCATTCCCCTACACTGGGGCACAGAACCTTCACAGGGCCAAGGTCCTCTCCTCCCATTGGTGATTGACTTTGCAATCCTCTACTATACACATGCTGCCAGAACAATCAGTTCTACCATGTATAGTCCTTGGTTGGTGGTTGAGTCCCTGGGAGCTCTGAGGGTACTAGTTAGTTCATATTGTTGTTCGTCCTAAGGGGCTGTAAACCCTTCAGCTCCTTGGGTCCTCTCTCTAACTCCTTCATTGGGGACCCTGTACTCAGTTCAATGGATGGCTGTGAGCCTCTACATCTGTATTAGTCAGGTGCTTCTTAATGGGAAGTCTCCATAGGCTCTTTTGGGGCAAGGGACACCACATGAAAATTGGTATTGGTTGAAGCAGATGTGAGTTTTTAGTTCTACTTCTGCCTAGTTGTATAGGCCAAATGGTCTCTCTTATCCTAGTCTGCTCCTGAGAATGGAGAAAAAGATCCAAATTCTCTGATGCTTATATTCATTTAGCAGTGGTTCTTAATCTTCCTAATGCTGTGACCCTTTAATACAGTTCCTCATGTTGTGGTGACTCCAATCATAAAATTATTTCACTGTAATTTGGCTACTGTTATGAACTGTAATGTAAACATCTGATACGCAGGGTGCCTGATACTCGACTAAAAGGAGTTGGAACCCACAAGTTGAGAACTGCTGATTGAGGGGCCATGGTTCTTTTGCATGTAACATTGTATCTTGTAGGTTCCCACCCAGAGCAGCAGAGGCAGGAAAGTTAGTCACAGTGCTTGTGAGAGTCTGTTCTCACATTTCTCCTTGAGCATTGTGTGCCGTGAGGTAAGCTGAGACTCTGTGCTGACTGGTCAGCTGGAGTACCACCTAACTTCTGTGCCAGGAGGTCCGTCCAAGGGGAGTGGGCTCACTCTAGAGCCTGTTGACTGCGGGCCCACTCTGCCCAGGCACAGTTCCTTAGAAGTCCAGGGGCTGCTCTGTGACTTGAAATGGATTAATAGGGACAGAACCCCAGTTTCAGGTGGCTTTCAATTGAAGATGGCTCTGCTCTTCCAGAGATCCTGAGTTCAATTCCCAGCAACCACATAGTGGCTCACAACCATCTGTAATGGGGATCTGATGCTGTCTTCTGGTGTGTCTTCAACATTGACAATATACCCACAAACATGAAATAAACAAATAAATCTTTAAAAAAGAATTAACACAATAAGAAATAATTGCAAGTTGGGAATTTCCTTTCACAGTCTCCTTTGGGGAAACTGAACAGGCCAGGGGAGGGGACAGTGTTGTCTCTTCCCCCTCAAGTTGAGCAACATTAGTCAAAGAGAGAAGTCTGGATAGTGTCTCACTAAAGCCCTCTCCTGTGAAGTTTTTCTTTTAGGAATCTCTAGGTTCTGAAGGTTTTTTTTTGTTTTAAATCAGTTTCCACTGAAAATGTTGAAAGTTTAGCTTAGTGGATGAAATAAAGTCATCCTATTCCTTTTTTAAAACTGTTAGAAAATAAGTAGAGAACTTACTTTGGAGATACCTTGAGCTTATTTTGTGTGTGCTTATGTATGTCAGTCTGTTCAGGTGTGTATACTTACTTCTGTGGGCATGCTGGCCTGAATAGACAGACGTGTGTGGAGGCCAGAGGACAAATGTATTCTTTGGAATTATTTACTTTTGTTTTTCCAGAGAGGGTCTCAGTGGTTGGGTAGGCTGGGCTAGCCCAGCTCTGCCTCCCCATCACTGAGATGAGAAGTGTGTGCCACCAGGCCCAACTTTTTTACACTGTTCTAGTAATCACATGTAGGTCCCTCTGCTTGTATAGCAAGCACTTTACTGAGTTATCTCTCTAGCTCCAACATGTACTATTACTACTGTTAGCATCCGAAGCTAACAGTTACTACTGCTGCTGCTGCTGCTGCTACTACTACTACTGCTATTATTATTATTATTATTATTATTATTATTATTGACAGGGTTTCTCTGTGTAGGTAGCCCTGACTGTCCTGGAACTTGCTCCTTAGACCGGACTAGCTTTGAACTTAGACTCCTCCTGCCTCTACCTCCCGAATGGGTTTGCGCCACCACTGCTCTGCCCAACATTTATTATTATAGAAAATGTCAAACACATGTAGCTACCTAGCACAGCGGACCCACCCTTGCTTGCCTGGCTTAACCTTGGGCTTGTTTCAAGTCTCCTCACTATCTCATTTCTTCATTCCTTTGTTACTGTATCTGCAAACATTTCATAAGACAGCTGGAAAGATAAAGCTTTTCTCTAACTTAAGAAAGCACTGTACAAAAGTACTACATAGTCACTGTAGACAGTTGAGCAGTATAGACATCACTGTGGTTCCTCAGCCAGAAGAGCTGCTGTTAACATTTAGGTATAATTCACTCACTACTCCTCCCCTTGCCCCGTTTCCCCTCCCTCTGCATTTCTCCTTTCCTTTTCTTGTGTGTGCTGGGGAGTGAGCCCAGACCCTTTCATATGCTAGGCAAGTGGCCCACCACTAGGCTACTCTACCATGTATTTGTTAACAGATGAGAAAAAAAGTTAATTTCAAGAATGTTTGCTCCATTTCTTGCCTTGCAATCCAGATTTTGTGGGCAAGTCTTAGATTATTTAAACTATGATGAAATAAATAACTTTTATAGAGCTAGAACAAGTTGAGATAGAATTTAAAGATTAGTTATATTATCATTAGCTTTTCTCTAGGACAAGTTACAGCTTTAAAACCAAGTTTTTTCAGCCTTTAGAAACATTGTCCTGTGAAGGTATTAAGTGAATATTGTACAGTGTACAATAGTCCAGAGCTTGCCTTGTGGGAATTGACTGAGTGACTAGCACAAGTAGTCCTGAGCAGATTCTCTCAAAGCAGCATAAACAACTTAAGGGCTGATAGGAAACCTTTCTACAGCTATGCCACCACGTACCTAGTTCTGTGGGGAAAAGAGACCCACCGACTTACTTCTTAAATTATCTGCTAAGAGCTTAAAGTATATATCTAAGTCGAGAAGCAGCAGTTACTTAATGAACTAGAGGAAAGGAAAAATCAAGCTCCTTACCGACATGGAAAAGGATCAGGCTGATTTCTAGCCGGAGGCCTCTCTTGCTTGTGCTCACAAGGCCCATCTCTGGTGCATGTGCCTTCTTTCCACTTTTCTCTTTTCGGAAAGGAAGAAGTAAAGAGAGGAACTCATATTAAGGAAGCACAAGCAGGAACTTTTAGAAATTGTGTAAGCATGGTTTGTAATAAGTTTCACCATTTAAAGTTGAGATTTCAGTGTAAGCATGTGTATTAGAAATTGTCATGGGCATTTGATATTCTTTGTGGAGATTGCAGGAAGTCATGTGCTCCTCAAGCAGTGTCTGACATTTTAGAGTGCTCTTATTGATGCGCTCTGCTGTGGAGTGCCTCTCAGGACCAGAAATTGCTAGACATGAGCAGCAGCAAGAGGCCATGTTTCCTGTAGGCCTGGGAGAAAAAAAACAGGGAGTGACTAGTGCATCTGGTATGGTAAAGAAGTCCCCAGCTGCTGTTAAGCCTCTGAGCCTGGCTTGAATTGAAAGATTTCTTAGCGTTTGCAAGCAAAATGGCTATGTCCCTTGGTGTTTGTTTTAGGTCTGAGTCACACACAGCACCCCACCTCCCCAGCCTCTGCTAGTCAGGTGGTTCTTTGTAAGTAGCAGGAACTCAGCTGATCAGCAGAAAGAGACTGGTTAACAGCACTTGAAGTGGCTCCTGGAGTCTCGGAAGGCCTGGAGACCCAAGTGAGCTCCAGGTCAGGAGGAGCTTGAGTCACACTGTGAAACCAGTCTGATGCTGGGCACTAGGTGCTGCAGCTTCTGTCATTAGCACCCGCTCATCAGCCTACCACCCCAGTCACTTGATCTTAGTGTCTGCACATGGCAAAAAGCCTCATTTTATTCTGAGTCACCAGCTCATTCCAGTCTTGGCAACAGGCCAAGGTGTGGCACCAGTCCCCTACTGCAAGGAAGACCAGAAAAGCAGCTTTCCCTCCCACCAAGAATTAACTCCTCTGTCAGGGAGAGAATGAAGTGCTGGCCACTGAAAAGTATGTAGTCTTTCCCGTTTCCTGTGTGCTCTATCACCTGCTGGGGGTGTATCACCTTAGCATTGGAAGCCTCACTATGAATTTAGTGGCATGTCACCACAGCCTCTAAGAGCACTCCATATTCAAATGTACTTTTGGTTTTGTCTGTCTGTAGTCAGGGTGTGGCTTAAAGAGAACAAACCTTGCCTGCTTCCCACATCCCAGGCTCCTAATGCACATAGGCTTGGAAGTGATTGAGAGATGATTTAGGGAATGAATGGGTCAGCTTCTCTTGAAAAGCACATGTGTTTCTGTGATTTGAAATTCCTCATGAACCTATTTTAATTTTCAGCTAGGCTTCTAGACAGGAAGTTGAGTAAGTGTTCATGATCTTTTATGTCCAGACCTCCTTTTGAATACTAGTGGTTACTCTGTAACCCCATATTCAGTATTCACTGACTAGTTTCTGAGCCACAGAAGCAGCACAATCAGTGTAGGCTCTGGATGCAGGCAGCCTGAGAGCTGCACTTTGGGTAAATCTGTCCCTCCTTCCAGGCTCTGTCCACTTGCCTTGAAGAGCGTGGAGCTGTTCAGAGATGGCGCATCCAGGGCATCAGTACCTGGAGTACTAGCTCTCCCCTCACTTCCCTCTTGTAGTGAGTCCTTGTTCAAGAATTTAACTTAATGTTTTTATTTGTTTTAGTAGGTGGCAAGTGGGAGAAACCATCAGAAATTCTGGAAATCAAGGGACAGAATTGGGAAGAGCAAGTGAATAGCCTGCCTGAGGTGTTCAGGAAAGCTGGCTTTGTCATCGAAGCTTTCACTAGACTGCCATACCTGTGTGAAGGCGACATGTACAATGACTACTATGTTCTGGACGATGCTGTCTTTGTTCTCAGACCAGTATAAACGTGTGGAGGCTCAAGTCTTCAGAGTCACCCCTGGAATCTGCCCTCCAGAAGAGGAGATGTATCCAGTGATGTGAGGGGGACCTCTGGGGACTGTCATTCTCAGTATCATGTAGGAACTTAAAAAGCCAAAATACTAATTCTTTCTTTGTAGTGTGTAAGGGAGTGTTTTTAAAAACAAAACCCAACTCTTTGTGTATTTTTAATCAACTCTTTACTCAGAATCATGCTCCAATGCAGGTCACTCTCCAATTATGATGGAAGATATTTTTTATACTTAATTGCTGTAGGGACTCATTCCCAGACAAAGCAATAGTCATGATATCATGGAACCGATAAATGGATTGTTTTTAATAAATGAAGACTGGCAATAAAGCTGTCCGTTCAATTCCAAATATTGGTTATAAAGTAGAACCATTGATAACTTTCATGTTTAGAAACTCCTTCTCTTACTATTCAAAAAATGTTTTTAACCATGCTAATAAACGTTTTGGAGATGACTCTGGCACCGTCTTTTTCTCTCAGACTCTGTGTTTTGGTTTCAGAGATGCCCAGGAAGAGCATGATGTGGAACACTCAGGCTGAGCCTGGAAGGCAGGTTTCAGCTTGGGTGTGGTGGAGAAGCCCAGGGAGTTTTGACACCCCTAGAATGACCAGCCTTACTCAGATACAGTGCTCTAGAAGTGCCTCTCTGTCAATGTACCTGCTTCTGGCTACAAAACAGCTTTGCTTTGCTAGGCTTCCTTAATTCCTCAGGATTGAAGCATTCCATTGCTCTGACTGACAGGATTCAGCCTAAATAGACATTCAACTTCTTTCTCTTCCTTGAATGCCATTTTCCCCAGATCCTTAACTGAGAATAAGTATGTTTGCTGAAGACCATATCAGACACCTGCTAGAATTCAGGAGTGCTTCCAGTAAACCCAGAAACACTGATAGATGAGACCTAATTAGCAAGAACAGTAATCATTGTGGAGTCTAGTCCAGAACCTAAAGACCCAGCAGTCACAGCGGTGACAGCATGAGTGAGGTAGTCACAGTAAGTTATTCAGGTGTTATTACTTGTGACCATTACACGCAGAAAACTACAACACCTGGGCGGCAGGGCCAGAGTTTTTGCATAGGAGCAGCCTCTCCAGCCCCATGTCAGCACCCCGCACTGCTCCTGTGTAGTCAGACGAGGACTCATGGGGTCAGTGCACAATTGTTATTGGGGTGGCCTTATTTTTTTTTTTTTCCAGGACTTTGGGTAAATGAAGAACAGACAGTGGCCTAGATAGTGAACAGAGGAATGCAACATCCCTAAACTCCTTGTTTTGCAGTGGGAACTTGCTTCTTTACCTGGCATCAGAAGGGGCTGCCGTTTATCCTGGGAAGGGTGTTCAGAGCCAGGTGGCTTCAAAGCGGCTCCTGTCTTTGAAGTTGAGGTCTATTGGAAAAAGACCATAGAAAAACAGAGAACACATGTGCTTATTCATTTTAAAAACGAATTCTCAAGAAAATCAGAGGTTCTTTGAAGACCAGCTTATTAAAAATGCCATTTTGAGGCTTGGAAACCAGATGCAGATGTACTCCTATGTCCTATCTGGTCTGGGAAGTCTTGGTGTGTTGTCACCTTTGTCCACTAGATGGTGATGTTGTTTACCAAGTGGCCATGGTTCACCTCCAGTGGAACCCTCCTTTTCTCCCCAAGTATAATAATGCTGCTTTGTGTGCACCGTTCCTGGCTATGTGCTTAAAACCCAGCCAAGTTCGAGAAACCAAGGAGAGCTCTACCTGTAGCCAAGCAGGCTTGCCAGTTGACCCTAAAGGTGAGTGCAGAAAGGAAACACAACTCGCACCACGGATTCCTGGCACTCTGCACCTGCGTTCAAAACCCCTGGAGTGTTGAGAATGATTACCGAGAGCTGGGGCAAGAGGACAGACACAATGCCCCTAGTCATTTCCCCCTTGGGTGAGGTCATTAAAACCACTTCTGTATTTCCCACCTTCCCAAGTTTTCTGTTTGTTGTTTGTTTGTATAGCCATCTTACAACAGGAAATAAGCTGGGCTGGGAAAGAAGTAAAACTTCCGGTGTTTCCAGCTTTCTCCTGAAGCTGTGTCTTCATAAACATCGCACAGAAGTCAGGTGTTGGCCCCTACAGCACAAAGTCGGGCTGCTCACAAACTTATAGTTCATGTATCAAACATACGTCAGAGTTGGCAGGAGGTTGAGTTGTTAAGCATGCAGGAGGACTGGAATTTAGATCTCTAGGAAGTCTTGGAGAGCTTGGAATCCCAGCATGTAGGAGTCAAACCTCCGTGGAGCAAGGTGGCTACCCAGCTTAGCTGAAACCACAAGCTACAAGTTACGTGAAAAGACCCTGCCTCAGTACATAAAGTGGAGTGCAGTTGAAGAAGCTACCAGAGTCAGCCTTGGACCACAGCACACACATACCCTCACGTGTATCCTCACATGCATGTGTGCGTGCACTTACGAGTGTGCGCACACAAACACATAGAGTATAACACATCCTGCAGTATCTTCATACTGCATCCACCTGAAGAAATGCTTGTGATGTAAATGTGAATAATACACCCTGAAATTAAATAGTGCTGCAACATGAGATTCTAAGATTCTTGAAACTAGTGGATAATGAATATGTCACTGGCTAAAAATGGCTGTGAACAATGATTAACGATCCAGACTGCAGCTATACACATCTGCATTTCGCTTTATCTGTTCAGTGTATTGGGCTGTCTACCTTCTAGGTAAGAATTCTAAAATTCAAGTAGTGTCTTAATTACTATTTTAAAAGTAAACTGACTTGGGACTAATTCTGGGTTTGTAAAAATTAGAAATAGAATGTCATCATTTGCTTTTCCTCTTTCCATTTTATATGTAGTCAAATGCATGTAACAGATTAACAAACAACCATTGGTTAGGTGTAGTCCTATAGTGCAACCTTTTCCCTCATCCAGATTAACAACCAACCATTGGTTAGGTGTAGTCTTGTAGTGCAACCTTTTCCCTCATCCAGATTAACAAACAACCATTGGTTAGGTGTAGTCCTATAGTGCAACCTTTTCCCTCATCCAGATTAATAAACAACCATTGGTTAGGTGTAGTCCTATAGTGCAACCTTTTCCCTCATCTCTCTCTAGAGCACTTCATTTTGCCAAACTGGAAACTCTACCTATTAAATAGCCAACTCTGTATCTTAGGTTCCTTGCACATATAGAATGATACAATGTGTTTG
>NW_022196904.1:110125774-110150938 GCF_008632895.1 Mastomys coucha
ACAGAGACACTGGCTTATTTCACTTAGCATTTGAAGTTGCAGCCATATTTATAGCATGTCCCAGATTTCCTTTTTGTTTTTTTGTTTTCAAAGATTTATTTATTATATGTAAGTACACTGTAGCTGTCTTCAGACATACCAGAAGAGGGCATCAGATCTCATAACATGGTTGTGAGCTACCATGTGGTTGCTGGGATTTGAATTCAGGACCTTCAGAGCAGTCGGTGCTCTTAACTACTGAGCCATCTCTCCAGGCCCAGCGTTTTCTTTTTAAGACGGAATGGTATTCCATTGTATGGGCATACCACAGTTTGCTTATCCATTTCTCCACTGGTAGACACTCAGAGCACTTCCACATTTCGCCTGTTGCTGTGCACAATACTGCTGTGGATATGAATGTGTAAGTATTTCTTAAAGACTGCTTTCATTTTCGGGGAGCAGATACTCAGAGTGGAACTACTGGGTCATTTTGTAATTCATTCTAGTTCTATTTTTTTTTTTTTTTAAGGAACTACAATGATAAAAACATTTTGTGTTCCCACCAACAATGCACAAGATTTCCAGTTTTTCTACACCATTGCCAGCACTTATATATTTTAGATAGTAGCTGCAGAATGTGTATGAGGTGATACTGTTTGATTCTCATTCCGTAATGATTAATGTATCATACTTTCATAGTTCAATTTGGGGCATTTGGCTTCATTTCCTGGTAGAGTGCACTTTGTAAATATCTACTGGTACCCCTGAACAACAGAATCCTTTTTCTCTATGAAATCTCAGACTTCCCTGGAGAACTGGGAGAATATTATTACATAACTAGAATTTAAGAGTCCCTCTGGGTTTGAAAGTCACTATGCCCTATTCAGACAAATTAATGCTTTTATTATAAAGTCATTTTTAAATTACTTTCAGTGCCCTGTAAAATGGTTGGTGACATAACATTGGCTATCTGCACTTCAGTTCTAGAACATAAACAACAGGATGCACAAATGCTGTTATTAGGCACCCTGTTTAGGATTTGACATAATACTGATTTATTTTTTGAGATGAAGTTTTGCTGTGTTGCCAGGCTGGTCTCAAACTCAAGAGTTTTGAGAGATTCTTCTATTTCAGTTTCTTGAGTGGAGGGGACTACAGCTTTGGGCCACTCACTGCCTTGGCTGGAATATTGTACTTAAATGCCTGTGAGCCCCTAACCCTTCCCCAGGTGTGGGTTGAAGTGGCCAGGACTATGTAACCATCCTCTTAAACTCAGTTTTAGTTTCTCAACACTTGGATTTGACTTTCTGACGGTTGTTACTGGTCACAAAGCCCTGCTGAGCATTTGCATTCCAAATGTCACACTATCTAGAGAAAATAAAAACAGGCAAAAAAGAGAAGACAATGAAAATGAGCCTCAGTTGTCCGGTCTGTAGCCAAGTGTACTACTGCTGACATTTTTGGTAGGTGTCCTAGCAGGGTTCCCCAGTGCCTGTGTGTATTCACTGGTTCATGTGTCTCTGCATGTGGTGATAGATGCTTTTATTTCTCTAGGAGAAATCATGTGAAGCTTGCAAGCGCCTGGTTTCTAGTTAGAAGCTGACAAGATGCAGGATGCTTCCTATCATTCAGGGTTTGAGGACAAATTGATCCACGGCCTGGAGACAAAAGGATATGTTGAGAATGTTGGAGAAAGAATATAAAATTCATTGATGGGTATCAGGACACCTCCGTGGTTGTGAAGAGAGTGTTTAATGTTGTTGTGACAAAATAATATAAAAATTAGGATGATTGAGATGTTTCATTAAATGGTAGAATTGCAAGAAAGCTTCTCAGGTCCATAATTGTGTTTTCACTGGGTAAGATGAAAAACAGGTATGCATAATTTCACTGATACAAAGCCATTATTTTAATGTATTTGTGTCTCATTTTAATAAAAGCACATATATTAGTAGTTGGCTTTTTTGTTTTGGAGATGAAATAATTTTCTTGTGTTCTTATTATATGATCTTTCATAAAAGACCATTCTTCCTTGTGGGGATAGGACCCAGAGCCTGGCATGTGCTAGGCTCAGTCTACCACCAAGCAGCACCTTCAGCCCAAGGCTATTCTATGGGAGTATATGCAGTCGACAGATCATCATCTAGCCACAGGCTTGCTGCTGAACACCTAAGATGGATCTCTTCTTGCTCTAATATGTGTGCTAGTAAGAATGTTTTTGTCTGGAAAGTTCCAGACATATTTTTTAAAATGCATGGTATGCTGTCTAGTCATGTCTACTTGATACACAAACTAGTTACATGAAAGGAGGGAACCTCAATTGAGAAAATGCCTTCATAAGATCTAGCTATAAGGCATTTTCTTAATTAGTAATTGGTGGGGGAGGGCCCAGCTCATGATTAGTAGCATCACTGGGTTGGTACCCTGGGTTCTGTAAGGCTGAGCAAGCCATGAGGAACAAGCCAGTGAGCAGCCAGATTCCTGCCCTGTCTTCCTTTGATGAGGAACAGTGATGTGAAAGTGTCAGCCAAATAAACCCTTTCCTCTCCAGCTTGCTTTTGGTCATGGTGTTTCATTGCAGCAATAGAAACCCTAAGACACATGGTGATAAAGTAAGGAGCCTCTCTCCCCAGCTTCAGCGGCTATTGTCTTGCACTCCTGACTCCCTTCGCACATAGCTCAGCCCGCCTTTCAGTTTGTAAATGTGTTTATAAAACCTTTTGTTGTTGGTGGTGGTTTTTAAGGTAGGGTTTATCATGTGGCCCTGGCTGGCCTGGAACTTGTTTTGTAGGCTAGGATGGCCTCAAACTCACAGCTGTGTTCCCCACGACTGGCTGAGATGGGGTTTTTAAAGCACCTGCTACAATGAGCGTGTCTTTAAACAGCCAGACTACTAAGTATCTAGTGGCCACAGAACTCCAACTATAATTTTGCCTTTTTTGTTTTTTTTGAAACTGGGTCTTACCTTGTAGCCCATTCTGCCCTCGAATTCACAGTTGTGTGGTCTCTTCCCACATGCGGCAATGACAGCTGTGCCATCACTCCACCCAGCTTTCAATTTTCAATGGTGTCTTTGAATCTGGATCCAAATAAACTCCCTACATTGTCATTGGCTACAGTTTTGAGCGAAGCTAACCACTCGTCTGGCTGCTGTCCCAGAGGGAGGTGAGGAGGGAGACCCCAGGCAATCCGGTCTTGGCAGGGAAGGGGGCGGAGGAGCTGCAAGCCAAGCATTGCTGTCCTGAGAGGTGGGGCTCTGGCCCCACCGTGTCCGGACTCAGCAGTAAGAGCCTGCAGTCCAGCAAGTGAGGACCCTCGGGCCAGGCGCTGGGGACCGGAGTGAACGGACTAAAGGACGGTAGGCCGAGTGCGGGTGCACAATCCTTATGGGTTCCTAGTGGTGGAGGGTGTATGTGTGAGATGACACTTCTCAGAACCTGCTTAATAACACACCAGTAACAGAGAGCCTTGCAAGGACACCTGCAGCAACAGTAGTATCAGTCACATAATAGCTACTGCTGTTGGAGTCTGGAGATCCAGGCTGGGCTGGGAGCTTTGGGAGTGTTAAAGCGGAGGAGGTGATATTTAATGCTTGCCTGGCTCTTGTGAGGAATTGTGAAAAGATGGGCCCAATGTACACTGGATATATGGATGTAGACTTAGTTTATTTTGCACTGGGAAGTAGATGCAATTGCCACACACATGCTAGGCAAGAAAGCTCTCCCATTAAGCTATGCGAGCCCTGCCACGATACATTTATGAACGCCTAAAAATATGTCATTCTCAGATGTAAAGATGGAAAAGGCCAGAGAGGTTAAGGAATCAGCTCAATAACACACAGAAACTGGTAATCCGAAGTTAAAGCTGTGATCCTGTTCCTAGGTTGTGGCTGCCACCCGGGTTTGGGATTTGGGACTGTTGAGCATGTCAACATTCGCAATTCCTCAGCCCAGACTTGGCTCTGTCACCTATTAGCTGCATAGCCTTGGTCTGCTTCCCTGGCTTCTGAGAAACAGCGTTTTCACCTGTGAAGCAGGCACAATGGCGGTGTTTACCTCAAACTTTCTGCAAGAGTTTAATACAGTAATGCATGCGCAGGGCACATCCCTGGCTGCCTTGTTCCGGTGTTTCTGAGGGCCGTGAACCTTGGGGATCCTGCAGCTGTGTTTTAGAGTGTGCCCTGCCATTTGCTTGCTATGTGAGCTTTTCAAGAACTCGAATTCGCCTGTGAAACTCAGCTGATGGAGTAAACAGGGAGAGGGACTCCATATGGGGGACGCCTGGTGAGGTGGGTACCCGGGATCCTGCTGCAGTAAACAGGGAGAGGGGCTCCATATGGGGGACGCCTGGTGAGGTGGGTACCTGGGATCCTGCTGCTCCTCTCCTTCCTGCACTATGGAAGCCTTTCGATCATGAACAAGGCAGACATGGCTGAGAGTTGGTGTTCTAGGCAAAGGGGGATAGGCAGGGACCCACAACCCTCCCTATCCCACTGACTCAGCAGCCCTAAGCTAGGGGGCCCCAACAGGAAGTACTGAAATTAAATTTAAGTTTATTTAATGAGGGTGTGTTTGCTTTTGCCTCAGTCACAAAATGTCTTTCCTTGTTTTGTTCTTGTTTTTTTGTTTGTTTGTTTGTTTGTTTTTTGAGACAGGGTTTCTCTGTGTAGCCCTGGCTGTCCTGGAACTCACTCTGTAGACCAGGCTGGCCTCGAACTCAGAGATCCACCTGCCTCTGCCTCCCAAGTGCTGGGATTAAAGGCGTGCTCCACCACCGCCCGGATTATTCTTGTTTTTGAGAAGGAATTTTATTATATAGCCCGGGCTATCCTGGAACTAATCCATACCTTAGGCTGGCTTTGAACTGGCAGTGATCTTCCTGCCTCTGACACTCTCCAGAGCACTAGTATTGGATTACAGGCACGTGTCAGCCTGCCACACTCAACTATGAAATAATATCTTTTATTTATTTGTGTGTGTGTTTGTGTAAACTCTTCCAGTTAGTGTCCATGGGCCCATATGTGGTGCTCATGCCACAGACTTTAAATGGAGCTGCCTCAGGAGAGTAACAAACTTTTGGTAGATGTCTGGGTGGCATGTCTCAGCTTGAAGGAGCCTCACAGCATCACGTCTCACTCCACAGGGGACTGATTGCCTGGTCCACAGCTTGTTTCTGGCTTGCCTGGGACATGTTGCTTTTGAGATGTTAAGTTGGAAGCCCCTCTGTTCTAGTTGGCAGGATAACTGACCACTCCCTCAAGTAACCCCTGAGCTCTGAGGTCTGTACTAACTGTTGCTGTCTTCATCGGAGGTTCTGCAGGTGGTTTGGTGGGGAAGGGGAGGGCCACAGAGAACGCTATCAGCTGTCCACCACCAAATGGCCCAGGCCTTGCCCAGTCTTTTGAGTCTTTTGACCAGCTCTCTAAAAGAGAGTACCCCAAAGGGCCTTTAATTAAAACCAAATCCCCAATTGACAGTGGGCTGGGGTTTCACTGGGACTGAACTCGTTCTGTGCCCAGAAAGAGGAGTGTTCGTAATTGTAAACCTCTCACAGAGGTAACAGGATCAGCTTAGCCATCTGCACAAGAAGCCTCATTGTCTGGGAAACTGGAGGTCTATGAATGGGGCTGATGGCGCAGGGACCTGTGACCAGAGAGAAGAGGGAAAGAGACAAAAGGTTCCTTCCCTCACCACCTAAATCCAGGAAGTTATTGTTGGAGCTCAGCATAGCAGTCCCCAGGAGCAGCTGGCGGGCAGAATGATTTTCAGTGTCTGAAGGTTTTGAAAGTGACATCCTGGTCTGCTTTGCTGTGGAAAAGTCAAATGAGCTCACTTGGTTTTTGACGTTTGCTATGGAGATCCCCTGGGGGGACAAAACAAGCCACTAATGTAATAGGTCAGGCAACACTGACAAGGGCTTGACTAGGGAATGCTGGGGCGCCTGTAGTTGTTAGATATCACCCAACTATGTCATCTCCAGAATTCCTGAAAGGTGGGGCTGTTGTTACCTCAGTACTGGAAAAATGGAAATAAACAATTTATACACGGATTCAGAAGGAAGCTTGAAAACAATTTTATTGGAATTTTAAGAGAAAAAAACATAAAAAAACACAGGTGACAATCTCAGCAGCCACCAGAAGGAGAGATGGAGAAAGTCACTCCTTAAGGTGAAAATAGCTTACCAGGAAGGGACAAGCACCCCTGAGGATAGAAGTGGGCTAGTGAGCTGAGGAAAGGGCTGCGCTGTGGTCTCTCATAGCACCCCTCTGCCTGTGGGCTGTCTTTCACACGTGCTGTGTTCGTCAGATGAGGCCAGCATTATGAAGTGTTCCTCTGCAAATTGGCTTCTTTCGTGTTAGTCCTTACTTCCCTCTCACATTCTCACATCTCTGGGGTGTGGCCTGCCTGGGAGTCAGCAGAAGCAGTGTGCCATTTCCTGCCTTCATCCTACTTGACAGCCTTGGGCATCCTTGTGTGTGCTTCCTCCTGGTATGAAAATGTAAGTTTCATATGTAGAATCTTTATGTTGTCAAGAAATACTATTATTTTTTCTACCTTTTTTTCATATACATTTAAGCAAACAACTGTGGTCACCACCATCAATATACACAAACACCTGAGTCAACCAGCTTATAAAGAGGAAAGGTTTATTTTAGCTCACGGGTTCGGAGGCTCCTCCATGACAGGTTGGTGCCTGCGATGAGACAGCACATCTGGAAAGTTTAGTGGAGCGTAACTGCTCATCCCATCTGCTAGAAAGCAGGAGAGGAAGAAGGAGGCTCTGGAATGCCACATCTCCTCTGAGCACAGCCTTAGTGATCCACCAAGGTTCCTCTCAAAGGCTCCACTACCTCCCATGGAAGGTGTGCCAGTCTGGCACAGGATGGAAGAATGCCACCCTGGGAATCAAGCCTTTAACATGAGCTTTGGAGGTGGGGGAGGTAGGGCGTCGGTCATCCAAACCACAGTTCCATTCTTCACTCGTGAGCTGAACAAATCGGCAGCTATCTGACAATCCAAAGGTGTCATTTGCTGGCCCCTCCATTAAAACATCAGATGGCTCAGCAAAAGCGCTTGCTGCCAGGCCTGATGACGTCTATCCCTGGAATCCACATGGTGGAAGGAAAGAACCAGGGTCTACAAGCTGTCCTCTGACCGGCACGCAAACCCTATTGCATGCCCTTTGAGATAAATAAATGCAAAATTATTTTATTTTATTTTAGTTTTTAGAGATTCATTTATTTATTATATGTAAGTACACTGTAGCTGTCTTTAGACACCCCAGAAGAGGGCATCAGATCTTGTTACGGGTGGTTGTGAGCTGCCATGTGGTTGCTGGAATTTGAACTCAGGACCTTCAGAAGAGCAGTCAGTGCTCTTAATTGCTGAGCTATCTCTCCAGCCCCCGCAAAATTATTTTAAAAGATGAGGGGTCCTTAGAAAATGTGACAACACAGTTTCATTGTCAGATTTAAAAATAGTAATAATTATTCTTTGAAATAAACACACATGGCTCAAATTTCTCCAGTTGTTTATCCTCCTTTCTCCTCCTCCTCCTTCTTCTTCTTCTCCTTCTCTTCCTTCTCCTTCTCCTTCTCCTTCTTCCTCCTCCTCCTCCTCCCCCTCCTCCTCCTCCTTCTCCTCCTCCTCCTCTTCCTCTTCCTCCTCCTCCTCCTCCTTCTTTGTATTTTTTAATATGATAGGAGGTAGCCCAGACTGTCCTTAACCTTGCTGTGTAGTCAAGGAAGATTAACTTTGGCCTTCGTGTCTGTCTCTCAAGGCTAGGTTTCCAGGTGTGTACCAGAGTGCTTGCCTTCTGTGGTGCTGGGAATTTAGTACATGGCTTTGAGTTTGCTAGGCAAGTGGACTGCATTCACAACTGTAATTATTCTCTTAATATTATATTTGAACCAGAATTCAAATTAAGCACAGATAGGTGATGGGTATATCTCTGAGGTCCACCCCTTCCACTTTTCATTTGCTGAAGGAGCTAGCTTGTTCTGACAGCTTCTTAATCTTGACTGCTGTTAGTACTTGGGCAGCCTGACATCTTGATAACCCAGTTTTGACCTCCTCCGGCCCTACCATGTATCATTCCTTAAAAATCTCCTTTCTCTCTGTGCTTGTCTCTCTGTGATCTCATCTAGGTCTTGAGCTTGAAAATATGCTGGCTGCTGTGTGTGGATAGCTTCTGTCTGAACCGCTCCCTCACACTGCAGACTGGAGTCCTGCTTTTCCCAATGCCATCCGTACCATAGCAGGCCCCTCAAAGTTAGAATGGTCAAAATGGAGTTCCAAGGATTCTTCCATAAACTGGTGTTCAGGTGCTTTCCCCAAATTCCTCTTATTTTTTTTTTAAACCTGCACAGACCCCACATCCTTGGCGTCATCTGTGGTGTCTCTCTCTTTTGTCCTTTACATCTGAATGTTTAGGCTTCACTCTTGAATATGTCTAGAATCAGCTAAGTTTCCTCAACCTCACTGCCTGGGGCTGTGTCCTCAGCATTTCCTTCATCCAGGCTGACTTCTCTGATACAGCCACTGTCCCATCCAAGAAGTTCCATGTGTTCAGGATCCAATTAAAAGCCAGAGTAAGATGTTTCTGTGCTGGGCAATAATAGGATGTCCAAGAGGAATCCCCGTGAGGAGTGCACAAAATAGTATACTGTGGGACACACTGTGGCACACTGAAGCTTCACAATAAGGGTTTTTTTGTTTTTGTTTTTGTTTTTTGTTTTTCTTTTGTTGAGGAGCTTGCAAGGGTGGAGGGCAGATGTGGATGGGGAAATAAGTGTGATTGGGGTGCATGATGTGAAATTCACAAAGAATCAATGGAAAATTAAAAATAGTTCCTGTGCCAATGCCTTTCCACTGCTCCGCCTGTTTCAAAGCCCAGCGGCTTCCAGCTTCATCGCCTTCCTTTCTCGTTTTTGTGTGGTCTGTGGGACAAGGTGCCAATAAATCGTGCTCCTAACTCCAAAGGCCGCTATGTTTCTTTTTTTCTTTCTGGAACTTTCTTTTCCCAGATATCATTGTGATCCATTCCTTCCTGTCTTCAGATCTTCCCCACATGTGTTACCATGGCTCCTATTCCTTCACGGCTTCCTTTTCCTCTGTAGCATCCATCACTGCTTGACATAAACCGAGTTACTTGATTGCCTATTTATTTTATTCTTGACTCCCCAGCACATCAGCCGGGATATGGCTTTACAAGCTGCTGTGTCCTCGGAGTGTAGAATAATGCCTGGCCCACAGTGATGCTCAATAAGCATTTGATAAATGAATGCATGAAATAAACACACAGCTATAAATATGTACCTTAGCCATGCCTGGTGCTCTTATAGAGAAGTATTGGCTTTCTCTCCTGGCTAATTGTTTGTCTTAGAGAATTCACAGAGGGCTGCCTGGAAGACTTGGGACTTATAATGGATTGGATGAGCCAGGCCAGAAGGGAGGAGGAGGGATCTTTACAGAGGACATTGACCTGGGAAATACGACAACTCGGAGAGACACAAGGAAGTAGATGCTCCGACCACTAGTGGATTTTCTCTGAGGAGTAGAGAGAGGGACACTGACACTTTGGAAACTGCAGCCTGACCTCCCCGCTTATAAAAACTCAAGCTCAGAACTCCACTCAAGCTCCATTCAAAATGACTAATTCATTTCTCAGAGAGCACCCTCAGGTGGGGACCTGTGCTGGTTAGTTAGTCTTTGTCAACTCATCAGAAACTAGAGTCACCTCGGAAGGGGGAACCTCAGCTGAGGAATTGCCTCCTTCTTGTTGGCCTGTAGGTGCAGCTCTTGTTAATGAGGTAGGAGAGCCCAGCTCTCTGAGGGTGGGCCCATCCCTGGGTTGTATAAGAAAGCAAGCTGAGCAAGCCCCTGAGAAGCAAGCCAGTAAGTAGCACTCCTACATAGCCTTTGCTTCAGTTCCTACCTCCAGATTCCTGCCTTGGCTTCCCCGATGATGGACTATATACACTGGGGGCCAAATTAACCCTTTCCTCCCCAAGTTGGTTTTGTTAGGTATTTTATTACAAGCAAGCTAGGACAGTACCAATTAATACCCCATTTTATAGCTGAGAAAGTTGAAGTACAGAGAGGTGAAGCAAGTTGCCTGACATCACACAGCTAGTGAGTGGGCAGAGGTGAGAGAGAAACCAGACCATATGACTACAGCCCATGGCTTCTCTTTAGAGTTCCACTTTGGAGAGATATGACTTAGACGTAATAGTATCCACCGGTTTAAAACACACATTTCAGTGAGATTGGTAAGTGTGGCTTCTATGCAATACCCACTCTCATCTAGATAAAGAAACCCCATCATTGGGACTGGAGAGATGGATGATTCAGCAGTTCAGAGTGGAACGCTGCTCTTTCAGAGGACCCAGTTTGAGTCCCAGCAGACACATGGCAGTTCCCAACTGTCTGGAACTGTCTAGTTCCAGGAGGGTCTGATGCCCTCTCCTGCCCTCTGCAGGCACTGCACACATATAGATACGGGCAAGCACAAAAACACAAACCAAAAATAAGTAAAAGAGATCTCCATTGTCTTTGCTAAATGTCTCTTGTGCTCACTGGCAGAGTGCCTTCCCTCCATGCCCCAGAGTGTCCCAAGTGATTCTTGACTTTATCACAGGTTTTTAACTGTCTTGGAGTTTCACATAAAAGAAACTGCAGTATATCCTTCTCCCCCCCCCTTCAAATGTGTGTGGGTGTGAGCATGCACACATGTAGTGGCCAGAAATGGACATCAGGTTCCTTCCTCAGTCACTTCTTACTGTTGAGACAGGTTCTCTCACTTTCTTTGATCCTGGAACTTGCAAAGTCAGCAAAATTGTTTGGCCATCACCTCCTGGCTTGGTTTAACTTTTTTATTGCTGAGTGGTGATCTGTTGGTTTCTTTAAAGACAGATATGCTGTCTTTAACCTTTTACCCGTTGGGCATTTGGGTTGTTTTCATATTTGGATGTTACAAACAAGGTTGAACTGCCAGGCGGTGGCGGCACACGCCTTTAATCCCAGCACTTGGGAGGCAGAGGCAGGTGGATCTCTGAGTTCGAGGCCAGCCTGGTCTACAGAGTGAGTTCCAGGACAGCCAGGGCTACACAGAGAAACCGTGACTCAAAACACCTCCACTTCCCCCAAAGGCTGAACAAATCTTTGTATCTACATGTTTCCATTTCCCTTGGCAAAACCCCAGATTGAAATTCCTTTTTCTTTTTCTTTTCCTTTCTTTCTTCTTTGTTCTTTTTCTTCCTTCCTTCCTTCCTTCCTTCCTTCCTTCCTTCCTTCCTTTCTTCCTTCCTTCCTTCCTTTCTTCCTTCTTGTCTGTCTCCTTCCTCCCTTTCTTCCTTCCTTCCTTCCTTCCTTTCTCTCTTTCTTTCTTTCTTTCTTTCTTTCTTTCTTTCTTTCTTTCTTTCTTTCTTTCTTTCTCTCTTTCTTTCCTTCTCCTTTTCTTTTCAAGGCAGGCTGCCCTTGAACTTACTAGGTAGCTGAAGATAACCTTGAATTTCTGACTTTCTAGCCTTTCCTTCCCAAGTGCTGGGATTACACGTGTGTACCTCCAGTGCCAAGTTTATGGTGCTTGGGCTATAACTTAGAACTTTGTATATGCTAGGCAAGTTCTCTACCAACAAAACCACATCCCCAGCCCTTGAAATTCCTTTATCATAGAGTGCCAAGTATGTAATCTTTTAAAACTCTGGCAAACAATTTTCCAACCTCAACACAGCAGACATTTGGTGTTGCCAGTCTGCCTCTGTTAGTCACTTTAATGACTTTGTGTGTGTGTGTGTGTGTGTGGTGGGGGGGTCGCATTGTGGGTTTATTTTATGTTATGTTTTATCATGGGGATAATAGAAGGAAGGTGACATGCATGGGTTTAAATTCTGAAAACAACCATCTGTCCTGTCTGCTTATTAAAAACCCACAAATGGAGCTTGTTTTGAGCAAAGCCCAAAGTCGAAAGTGACACATTTTTTTTTGTCTGAGTATTCGACATTTGTCTATTTATTTTAAGAAGTTCAACTCTGTTTTTCCATTGACCTGTCTTCCTACTGGATCGTAGGACTTCTCACATCCTGCGTCTGGAGCTCATGTGAGAGATGGTGGAGCAAGCACTTTGAAACACTCTTCTCTTTTGGGTGCTATGGAACAGGGGTGGTGGTAAGCATGGAAACGGGGTGCTGAGGTCACCGAGAGAATGATGAATATGTCTTAGACATACCCTGGAATCATTATGTTTTTAACGGGGTGCTGAGGTCACCGAGAGAATGATGAATATGTCTTAGACATACCCTGGAATCCTTACATTATTTAAAATATTTTTGAGGAATTTGGTGTCTGCACGTCCTTTTTGCTCCTAAATATTCTTCAATCTATTTTTAAAAGAAAATGAAACCTGAGTCACCTTTGTGCTTGACTTAACTGCAGGAGGATGTTTCAGGAACCTAGGATGTACCCCCTTCTGCTGGTCCTCTTTATGAGCCATGAAGGTGCATATCAGAGAGAGCCAAGCTCCAGGCAGGGTAAGTTTTGAGGAGAGGGGAGGGGGGCTTTCACAGCTTCTACATATTTTAGGGGATGTAGCTGGATATGTCTGTTTGGGGTTATGATGTATTCTGGTGAGGGGGTGTTAAGCCTTTTCCTGTCTGTGGGTATGTGTAGGGCTTTTGGGGATATTTTACATGGTTTATTTTCTGAGTGTGTATTATTTGTCCAAATAAGTTCATTATGACATTTTCATGCACGCACACAATATACTTCAGTGGAATTCATCCCAACACTCTCTATTTCCCCCATGCTCCATGAGTCCAGTAGATCCTACACATGAGGGAAACTTGCAGGGTCTGTCTTCCTGAGTCTGACTCATGTTGATTAATGTGATGATCTCCAGTTCCAACGTTTCTCCTGCAAATGATATACCTTCTTCTTTATGGTTAGATAATACTCCACTGGGTGTATAGACCACATTTTCTTCATCAGTATTTTGTTTATGGATTTCAGGGCTGACCCCATATCCTGGGAATTGTGAATATTGCCACACTGAACACCTATGCGCAGATATCTCTGTGGTATGCTGCCATAGTTGTTTATGATGCCTTAGCTGCCTCTGTGGGACACTGAGTGGATCATACAGTAGTTCTACTTAGGTTTTTGGTACACCTCTTTCCTGATTTCCACAGTGGCTGGACAAACTGACACTCCCAGTGGCAGTATGTAAAGATTCTCAGTGGGGGGTTGTAAGCCAAGATTTTCTCACACTGGCCATAGTTATTGCAATGATTACAACTCATGGAAAGCCAGAGTGGCTTTTGTTGGGCTCCTGTGGTAGCTATATTCGGCTTTATGAAGGCTATCATGGACAGGTGGCGGTGGCACACCCTTTTAATCCCAGCACTTGGGAGGCAGAGGCAGGCAGATTTCTGAGTTCAAGGCCAGCCTGGTCTACAGAGTGAGTTCCAGGACAGCCAGGGCTACACAGAGAAAACCTGCTCATAAAACAAACAAAAACAAAAAACAAAACAAAAAAACCCGAAGGTCATCCTATTCAGTTCTAGTCACATATCCAATGGCTTTCTTGCAGATTTACACCCATTGTTACAGAAAATGGCGGTGAGTGCTCCCGTTTTATTTTTAATTAAAATCCCCTCCACCAGCGCTGCCAGGTTTGCATGTTATACTTGATGTCATCTCTCTGCCTTTTAGGAAGAAATAATAGAGGGAAGCTATCTGAATGGTAATATCCCCGGTCTGTCCCGTGTCCCCGGTCTGTCCCCGTGTGTACCTTCTGAGACCTTCAAACAGAATACGGATGTGGTGTCTGTGGGATGATTCTGTTTAAAGCTGTCTCTCCGTTTTGTCCCCACTGTAGCATTACTGGATCTCACACTGTTTGAAAGGTAATCTGCCTCGGGGGTGTTGGAAGGGATGGAGGTTTTTCCTAATAACCGTCAGACAGAGTTTCCTACTCAAGAAAAGTAGTATGTGCTATTGCAAAGAGCACCAGCCCATGTGCAGTGATTTAGTTGACACACTTGCTCCTGGAAAACTATTCCTCCAGTGGCTGAGCGACCAAGGTGCCTGAAGGACTCTTAAGGAGGTGACATTATTCCCACAGGGCTGGGGCAGAGAAATACATCCATGTTTACTACGGCCCTCAGGCTGGGGCTGCTCATTACCCTTTTGTGTAGAATAATGAAGCGGAGGCTGGGGCAAGTGAGCGGAGGTCACACCGCTGGGGCATGGCAGAACTGGACTGTGACCCTCCCACTTGGCTCCGGGGCTAGCTGCCACCACTGTCCTGCTTTGTACTGCTCAGGCCTGTGTGAGAGACTGGAGAGATGGGGTACTGAGGCAGTGTGGCAGAAAGAAAGTTGTCAACATTAAATCTTCATATGCATGTTACAGTGTATGTACATGTCTATGGACCTGAGTCTTTAAGGAGTTTATATATGATACAGAAAGGATGGTTGGTAAAATCTTGATTATTTCTTTTTGTTAATTTATCTCAATAAAAGCCCACTGGAACTTAAAAAAAAAAAATCTTCATATGCATTCTATAAAGAAGAGAAAATGGGGGCCTCCGGTCCCTTTCAGAGACAACCAATTGCATCAAGGTGAAAGGCCCCTGCAAACATTCCTCCCCCATGAGAACTCCCTTGGGAGGTTTTAGATATATTTTCTCAGGCTACAGTTTTATTTATTTACTTATTATAAGCCCATCCATCCATCTCTTTATCTACAACCAAAAAGAGGTTATAAAAAAGCTGTTTGTGCCAGTGGGTGGGTGGCATGTGCCTTTAATCCCAGTACCCAGGAGGCAAAGGCAGGCAGATCTCTGAGTTTGAGGCCAGCCTGGTCTACAGAGTGAGTTCCAGAACAACCAAAGCTATGCAAAAACAAAACAAAACAAAACAAAACAAAACAAAACAAAACAAAACCCTGTCTTAAAAAAACAAAACAGCAAGAACAATAACAACAACAAAACTCTTTGTAGGGGCTGGGAGATGGCTCAGTCAGTAAAGAGCTTGTCTCACAAGCATGAGAATTTGAATTTGACCCCCAGAACCTGCATAAAAGCTATTTGGACATGGTGGCACATGCTTGTAACTTCAGTGCTGGGTCAGTACAAACCTGAAATTCTAAAGATTCGCTGGCCAGCCCTTCTAGCTGAATCAGTGAACTCTTGGCCAATGAGAGACAATGTGTTGTCTTCAAGCATTTTCATGCACACACATATACACACACCTTTAGATACACAATACATACCTGTATACACATACATTCACATCTGTATACACACACACACCTATATATATATACACACACCTGTGTACCCATATACACACATATATACTTGCATACACACATACATACCTGTGTACACATACATACCCCTGTTCACATACAACCCTATATACACACATACTCCCCACCTGTATATACACACACATACATATACACACACATCTGTACATACACACACACATATATATGTATATACACACACACACACACACACACACACACACACACACACACACACATATACCTATACACATACTCATGAACACACCTCCTCCCATGTTGCCAGGTGAAGGCACCTCTTACTTTTCAACCCAAAGTTCCCTAGCATCTTGGCCTATTCCCACTCCTCTCTGGGCCCCAGGGCACATAGCCAGTACAAGAATGTTTGCAGAGGACCTGGACATTGACCTTTCTCCCATCTGTCTTTGCTTGAAGCTCCCATGTCTGGACTGCAGACCTGTCCCACAGAGTCCTTGCCTATCTGAACTCACGGAATGTGGCCTTCACCATTCCCAGTCTGCAGGTGCGTATGTGACACACGTTCCAACATTCTGCTATTGGTCACATTAGTGCACATCAGTTGTGCCCTGAGTGGAAACTGGACTTTACTGATAAAAGAACAGCAGGAGTATATTAGATATTTTTCTATTACTATAACAAAATCCACAAGACAAGAAAGAGTTTTGGATGAAGGGATGGGCCAGTATAACTTGCTTGCTGCTCAGTCGTGAGAATAAGAGTTCAGATCCCAGCACCCATGTTGGTGATTCACAAATACCTGCCATTCCATATTCAAGGGATCTAATGTCCTCTTTTGGCCTCTGAAGGCATCTCTACACACGTGTACACATATGCTCACACAGATACATATACACACATACACAGATAAAAATCAATCTTTTTTAAAAAGAAGGATTTTTAGTCTTCATAGTTTAGAGGGTAACGATAATGCTGGTTCCTGCAAAGACGCAGCTGGTGTATAACCTTGATAGATAGCTTTATAACAGTTGGGTACACCTGTGAGAGGGAAGGATCACATGGGGACACAGGAGTCTGGGGCAGGGTTCATGCTCAAGCCCACTTCACTCCTTTCCTAAGAACTATCCAGTGTCTCCTGGGGAACTACGCCAGTTCCTTCCAAGGGCAGCTAGCATCCCTATCACCTCCCACCAGGTTCCACTTCTTAATGGTGGCATCACCTCTTAATGTCACCTCTCTGGGAACTGAATTCCTAATGGACGAGCCTTGGGAGAGAAACCACGCCCAGCATGCATGTGCTTGTTGGTAACAATGGTGGACATTTGGCTAGAGCATCAGAAGGGCACAGGTGGGGAGTAATGACTGGGGTGTTTGGGCGTGGCTGGTAGCTTAGGACGATACTCTGAGAACAGCATGGGAGACCCAGGATGTGTTATTTCAGCACTCGCACACCATTATCCTGTTTAGAAAAGAAGATGCATCATGGGCTAATAAGTAAATGAACAGCACAGTGGTTTGTTATTTCTTGCTTTAATAGAAACAGAAGTATTAACAGACATTCACACCAGAGCTGCACTCAGAGGACTTCTTGATCGCTATCTGCTTGCCCACCCACCAGCTGGAGGGGCTTCTGGGCCCACACTGCAGCTGTCTTCATCTCTCCTAGCAATGTAGTTAGCAGTAAGGAGCAACCCCTTTCTCTCTGGCAGTAAGGTTTCCCATAGTGGTCGGTGTATTGCTGCTTCATGCATATCCTCATTCAGCATCTCTACAATTTTGGCAGGTTGGCACAGTTGTAGACACTGAGAATGAGGTGGGTTCTGTAGACACTGAGA
Source organism: Mastomys coucha (assembly GCF_008632895.1). NCBI lineage: Eukaryota > Metazoa > Chordata > Mammalia > Rodentia > Muridae > Mastomys > Mastomys coucha. The sequence continues at coordinate 110,142,879 of NW_022196904.1, forward strand.
ATGAGACACCGTTCTGAGGTAGAGACAGACATCAGGTAAGTAAGAACTCGTCAGAAGGAGAGAAACATGGCAGGCAGGCTGTACTGAGCACTTCTGCGCTAGGCACCGTTGAGAAAGCCAGACATTTGATCCTCACGACACCCCACATGGTGGGCACTCTCATGGGCTCTGTTTTCCAGATGTGAATTCTGAGGCCCAGAATGTAGGATCGTCAATTTAGCAAATACAAATATAGGATGTTCAGGGACTAGAGGTGTACCTCAGTTGGTAGTGTGCTTGCCTAGCGTTAATAAAGCTCTGAGCTCGAACCCCAGAATGGCAGGAAATGGGTATGGTACACACCCATGATCTCAGCACTAGGGAGGTGAAGGAAGAAGAATCAAGTTCAAAATCATACTTGGCTACACAGGAATTTGGAAAGCAGCCCGGGATACATGAAATCCAGGGTCTCAAAAGACAAAGCACAATACTTAGATATATGATCTCTAATTAACTTGAAGCTCAGGTAAGTGTAGATCTGAAGGTTTGCATACATGTTATCTGTCTTTTATATGCAGTATTTGCCTACAGGCATTATTTCACATGGCCTTCCCAGAGCATATTTGTGTAAGGGATATTTAAGAAACAAAACTGAGACTGGGTGTACAACTGTAACACTAGCACCTGGGAAACTGAGACAAGAGAAGTGTGGACTTAGGGCTAGCCTTGACAACACAGAGAGATTCCCATCTCTAAGGCTGAACAGCAGCAACCAAATCCCAAAGCTCCTAAATCAAAAAGAAAACAAGTCCAAGAGGAGAGGCTTGCAGGAGAGGCTGGCACCCCGACGGGGCACTGCAGACAAGGTGATTCATTCTGCCTGGGTCTTCTCCTGGGTTCAGCACTAGGGTTTGAGTGGTAGGAAATCAGAGATACTCAGTTTCCTTGCAGAGGTCAGCCACCCAGGACAAGGACCAGGCAGGCCACAGAATTATGAAATCAAGCTGACCACCTGAGGGGGATAAGCATGCCCAGGGTTGTCCGTTCTTTGCATCTCCTAAGTGGACTTGGAAATCCGGAGTTTGTAAGGAATCCCCTGACTTTATCGCATTAGCACCCACTAAACCCACCATGTACAGGCTGCCTGCTAGCTGGCGGGCTCTGCAGGGCTTCAAGGGGAACCCGCTGGGCTGCTGGCCTTGGTGCTGACCCACTGCTTAGTCTTCTGACCTCTATGACTGACTCTCCCACGCCCAGGCAGTCATGGAAACACACCTGGAGCAGTATCTGTACCAGCCGCAGAAGCTGCTGGAGGACCTGAGGACCACTGATGCCCAGCAGTTCCACACCGCCATGAAGTGCCTTCTGGAAGACAAATGGGGCCACCTGGTAAGGCACGCCTGGCAACCCTTCACGAGGAGTGCTGGGGGTGGTTGACATTTGCTAGGCCATTTTTTGGATCTTTCCTCTTTTCTCCATCACCACCCCAGCTTGGGATTCTAGAACCTGGCCCTTTTTTTTTTTTTTTTTTGGCTTCAGTTTCTCCATGCTACGTTGTTTCTATTCTTATGGGCACTAAGGGTACTAAGGGTCTTCTAACCGTTTGAGTTGGTAAGTGTCTGAGGGTGATTGCTGTGTGCAATGGGTGTAGAGAGAGAAAGAATGGTCCCCGTACTTAAGGTTACCCAGCACTCCTCAGGCTCAACTTTGATATCTAACACTACCAAAATAATTAAATAAAGAATAAGTATATAAACACTAAAATGTTTAAATCTTCCCCTAAACCTGTGTGAATTAAAACTAACAAGAATCTTAACATTTCGGAGCTGGAGAGGTGGCTCAGCCATGATATGGCTCAGGATGAAGGCAAGCAACAGCTGACAATGACCACAAAACAAGTTTAGTGACATGCACACAGCACAGGGAGCAGGATCCCCAAGCCCCAGAATGCCCTGAGGCTCCAAAGCTGAGGACTAGTGTCCATTTACTTTAGACAGCTCTTATGAATCACTGCTCCAAAATGGAGTTGAGAACCTTGCTAAGCCTCAGCTTCCTCAGGTGGACTCAGGATGGAAAGATTCTTTTTTTCTATTTCTTCTTCTTCCTCTCCTCTTCTTCCTCTTCCTCCTCTCCTTCCTCCTTTCTCTCCCTTTCTTCCTCCTCTTCCTCTCTCTCTTCCTCCTCTTCCTCTCCTTCCTCTTCCTCTCCCTCTTCTTCTGCCTCTTTCTCTTCTCCTCCTCCTTCTCCATCTTCTTCTCTTCCTTCTCTCCAGTCTGCTTTTATATCATTCTAGATATATCCAAAACGCATGGTCAGTTCTTAGATCAAAGACAAATAATCAAGCGAATTAGTAAACAAGGAGGTCATACAAGAAAGTAATTAAGTAAAGTAGTAAGCAGAGAGATCACATGCGGTAGTAATTCAGCAAAGTAGTAAACAAAGTCCCATGGTCACTGCTTCTAATATTCTTATCTGAGCCTACTTCCTTGTCTGAGCCCAGTGACAAATGCCAAATTCCTAGAAGAGGCACAAAAGCTCTCAACATCTGTGTGTATGTATGTGCACCACGTGTGTGCCTGATGCCTGTGGAGGTCAAAGAGGGCTTTGGGTTTTCTGGAACTGGAGGTTCTGGTAGGTGTAAGCTGTCCTATGTGGGTGCTGGGAATTGAACTCAGGTCTTCAGCAAAAGTAGCATACATTCTTCACTGATGAGCCACCCTCCAGCTCTGCAATGCTAAGATTCTTATTAGTTTTAATTCACACAGGTTTTGGGAGGACTTAAAATTTTTAATGGTTATATACTTTTTTATTTAATTATTTTGATAGTGATAGGGCCTCAGGGAACTATGTCCCTGACTCCTAATCTGTCTTACTTTAATATTAGTCATTAAAACATGATAGCCACAAGCTCAGTATGAATAGATTTCATTTAGAAATGAACTTCAGGTTTTAAAAAAGATTCAGTATAAAATATTATAAAAATACATTGTGTTTATTGAGGCTTTTCTACATATGCAATATTCTTCTAAGGGAATGACCAGCAAGGGACAAGTGAGTAAAAATGTAAGGTTTGTAGGACACATACACCCCTGTCACAATTAATTAATTCTGATATTAGATATGGGTTTGTATCAATATAACTTTATTCACAAAACCAAGTGGTGGGCCAGTTTGTCATTGTTTTAAGGGTGTAGCATTCATGCATTAATTTAATCTTCTCCACAGCATTCTTAAACAAGTTTAAGAAGAATGTTACCATTAAAAACCAGGCTTGCTGGCTCATGCCTGCAGTTCCAGAACTCAGGAGGCTGAGGCAGCAAGATGAAGACTGACATCATTCTGGGCTACATAGAAAGTTTTAGTTCGGGTTGGACTATAGAAGCTCATTCTATCTCTTCCCCTGTCCCTTCTCTCAAACACACACACACACACACACACACACACACACACACACACACACACGGACTGAAAAGGTTTAACATAGTGGCTAAGTGCTGGCCTAGGATATACAACTTTTGGAATTCCATGCACAGCATCTGCAAACAAAATTAAAAAATAAGAAATAAGTTTGCATTTTAATAATCAGGGGAGGAAACAGAGTCTTGCCGAGCATAATAACCTCTAGGACACAGCTTAGAAATACTGAATGTATTCCACTGAGAGTGGAAAATGGGTTCCTCCTTGGAGAAGCCAAGGGCCTATCTCAGAGTGATGTTTTTAAAAACCTTAAAACAAATCACAGGCCACAAAGGAAGTCAATTCTCTTTAAGAGCACTTACAGAAGGCCCAGTAGACACACAGAGGTAAACTGTGTGTTTCTTTAACATATCCACTAATAGAACTCAGCCGCACGTCTAGTGGCTTCTGGAACTCTTAACAAGTGTTGACTGGAAAGATCTCAAGATGTCTGCAGTGACTGTCGTGCATTGTAAAAATACCCATGATTTCTGTCTTAACAAAGATCCTGCTCCAGCTGCAGAGCCCGGTGTCTGTGGTCACCCCTGGAGTGTGCACCGCAAGTCAGCTCTATGCTAACGAAAGTGAAGGTGTGATAGTCATGATGCTCATCCGGAGGATGTGAAGCCACTTAGTATAGAAAGAACAAGTGAGAGTCTTGTATAAGCCTAAGGTGATAGAAACTTCTAGAAGTTTCTACCTAGCGGCATGGTATGAAATGCTGACACTGAATTTCTTCATGCTTCCAGTGCTGTTGAGTCAAGAGGCAGCTCTCATGTGACTATGATGGTTTGAATATGGAATATGACCCCATAAGCTTATGGTCCCCAGCTGATGGGTCTATTTAGGGAGATGTGGTGGAAATTTTAGGAGATGGGGCCTAATTGTAGGTAGTAGCTCTTGGGGGTTAAGTTTTTTTTTTTTTTTTAAGATTTATTTATTTATTTAATTTATATGAGTACATTGTAGCTGTCTTCAGACACACTAGAAGAAGGCATCGGATCCCATTACAGATGGTTGTAAGCCATCATGTGGTTGCTGGGAATTCAACTCAGGACCTCTGGAAGAGCAGTCAGTGCTTTTAACCACTGAACCATTTCTCCAGCCCAGGGGTGGGGTTGAGGGGACAGGTTTTGAAGATTATGGTTGCTTCCTATTCCTGATTCCTGTCAACAATGCCCACAAGTTCTACAAGTTCCCACCCCTGTCAGGTTCTGCTTAAGCATATGGGACCGAGTAACCACGTACCAATCCCCCCTGAAACCAGGACACCAGATACACATTTCTCCTTTAATCTGTCTTCTCATGTGCTTTGGCCACACAGCTACAGCAACTTTAATTTCTCTCATTTCTTCAGGACCTGGAGGACATCGTCATCAACTTAGGAGACATTCGGGATGAGGCCCTTCAGAGCCCTGGTGTGAACCGCAGCCTGTTTCTCATTACACTGGAACGCTGTTTCCAGGTGCTGAATGCCTTGGAGTGTGTGGAGGTCCTGGGCAGGGTGCTCAGAGGGTCCTCCGGCAGCTTCCTGCAGCCAGACATCACAGACAGGCTACCCCAGGACCTGCACGAGGATGCCTTTAAGAACCTGTGAGTCTTTTCCTTCAAACTCTTTATTCTATAGGCTGCTCATGGGCTGCTATGAGAATTCAGGAAGGTTAATATACAGAAAGGGGGAAGATGGTGGGACAGGCAGACATACATCTTCTGAAACAGAGCTGAAAGATACTTTAATTAATACTGTCTTCTCTTGGCCTCTTATCTTGGGCACAAACTCCAAAGCTAGCCCTACAACTCCCAGAGGAAGTTCAACTCCCAGGTCCTCTAACACGCACAGGATCACATAACCTCAGGTTCCCAGGATCCCAGGAGCTTGGTTACACCAGGATCTCAGGGTCCCAGAGGCAACTTGATTCCAAGGAACTCTGACACACCCAGGATCTCAAGATCACAGGATCACAGAGACAGATGGACTGTGAGGAGTTCTGACACAACCAGGGTCACAGGAAGGACAGGCTCCAGTCAGATATAGCAAGGGCATGTAGCCCTTGCTATAATCAGATAATGGGAGGCAAGCATAAGAATATAAGCAACACAAACCAAGGTTACTTGGCATCATCAGAACCCAATTCTCCCACCATAGCAAGTCCCGAATACACCATCACACCAGAAAAGCAAGATTCGGATCTAAAAATCACTTCTCATGATGGTGATAGAGGACTTTAAGAAGGACATAAATAACTCCCTTAAAGAAATACAGGAGAACACAGGTAAACAGGTAGAATCCCTTAAAGAGGAAACACAAAAATCCCTTAAGGAATTACAGGAAAACACAATCAAACAGGCAAAGGAAATGGACAAAATCCAAGATCTAAAAAATGGAAATAGAAACAATAAAGAAATCAAAAAGGGAGACAACCCTGGAGTTAAAAAACCTAGGGAAGATCAGGAGTCATAGATGCAAGCATCACTAACAGAATACAAAGATAGAAGAGAGAATCTCAGGGGTAGAAGACAGTATAGAAAACATTGACACAACAATAAAAGAAAATGCAAAAAGCGAAAAGCTCCTAACCCAAAACATCCAGGAAATCCAGGACACAATAAGAAGACCAAATCTAAGGATAATAGGTATAGAAGAGAGCAAAAATTCCCAATTTAAAAGGCCAATAAATATCTTTAACAAAATTATAGAAGAAAACTTCCCTAGCCTAAAGAAAGAGATGCCCATGAACATACAAGAAGCCTACAGAACTCCAAATAGACTGAGCCAGAAAAGAAATTCCTTCCATCACATAATAATAAAAATACTAAATGCACTAAACAAAGAAAGAATATTAAAAGCAGTAAGGGAAAAGGTCAAGTAACATATAAAGGCAGACCTATCAGAATTATACCAGACTTCTCACCAGAGACTATGAAAGTCAGAAGATCCTGGACAGATGTCATACAGACCCTAAGAGAACACAAATGCCAGCCCAGGCTACTATACCCAGCAAAACTCTCAATTACCATAGATGGAGAAATCAAGATATTCCATGACAAAACCAAATTTACACAGTATCTTTCCATAAGTCCAGCCCTACAAAGGATGATAGATGGAAAACTCCAACACAAGGAAGGAAACTACACCCTAGAAAAAGCAAGAAAGTAATCTTTCAACAAACTCAAAAGAACACAGCCACACAAACATAATTCCACCTCTAACAATGAAAATAATAGGAAGTAGCAATCACTTTTCCTAAATACCTCTTAACATCAATGGACTCAATTCCCACAATAAAAAGACATAGACTAACAGACTGGATACATAAACAGGACCCAGCATTTTGCTGCATACAGGAAATGCACCTCAGTGACAAAGACAGACACTACCTCAGAGTAAAAGGTTGGAAAACAATTTTCCAAGCAAATGGTCCCAAGAAACAAGCTGGAGTAGCCATTCTAATGTTGAATAAAATCCACTTTCAACCAAAAGTTATCAAAAAGAATAAAGAAGGACACTTCATACTGATCAAAGGAAAAATCTACCAAGATGAACTCTCAATTCTGAACATCTATGCTCCAAATGCAAGGACACCCACATTCATAAAAGAAACTTTATTAAAGTTCAAAGCACACATTGCACCCCACACAATTAGTGGGAGACTTCAACACCCCACTCTCATCAATGGACAGATCATAGAAACAGAAACTAAACAGAAACAGTGAAACTAACAGAAGTTATGAACCAAATGGATCTAACAGATATTTATAGAATATTTCATCCTAAAGCAAAAGAATATACCTTCTTCTCAGAACCTCATGGTACCTTCTCCAAAATTGACCATATAATTGGTCAAAAAACAGACCTCAACAGATAGAAAAAGATTGAAATAATCCCATGTACCCTATCAGATCACCATGGATTAAGGCTGGTCTTAAATTCCAACAAAAGCAATGGAAAGCACACATTCCTATGGAAGCTGAACAACTATCTACTCAATGATAAGTTGGTCAAGGAATAAATAAAGAAAGAAATTAAAGACTTTTTAGAATTTAATGAAAATGAAGACACATCATACCAAAACTAATGGGACACAATGAAAGCAGTGGTAAGAGGAAAACTCATAGCTCTAAGTGCCTCCAAAAAGAAACTGGAGAGAGCTTACACTAATAGCTTGGCAGCATATCTGAAAGCTCTAGAACAAAAAGAAGCAAATAACCCAAGAGGAGTAGATGGCAGGAAATAATCAAACTCAGGGCTGAAATCAACCAAATAGAAACAAAAAGAACTATATAAAGAATCAACAAAACCAGGAGCTGGTTCTTTGAGAAACAGCAAGATAGATAAACCCTTAGCCAGACTAACCAAAGGGCACAGAGACAGTATCCAAATTAACAAAATCAGAAATGAAAAGGGAGACATAACAACAGAAACTGTGGAAATTCAAAAAATCATCAGATCCTACTACAAAAGCTTATACTCAACAAAATTGGGAAATCTGGATGAAATGGACAATATTCTAGACACATACCAGATGCCAAAGTTAAAACAGGATCAGATAAACCACCTAAACAGTCCCATAACCTCCAAAGAAATAGAAGCAGTCATTAATAGTCTCCCAACCAAAAAAAAAAAA
>NW_022196904.1:110150948-110160224 GCF_008632895.1 Mastomys coucha
AAAAAAAAAAAATGCCCAGGACCAGATGGGTTCAGTAGAGAATTCTATCAGACCTTTAAAGAAGACCTAATACCAATACTCTTCAAACTATTCCACTAAATAGAAACAGAAGGAACAGTATCCAATTTGTTCTATGAAACCACAATTACACTTATACCTAAACCACACAAAGACCAAACAAAGAGAGAGAACTTCAGAACAATCTCCCTTATGAACATTGATGCAAATATATTCAATAAAATTCTTGCCTACTGAATCCAAGAACACATCAAAATGATCATTCACCATGATCAAGTAGGCTTCATCACAGAGATGCAGGAATGGATCAATATATGGAAATCCATCAATGTAATCTACTTCATAAACGAACTCAAAGGAAAAAAAAACACATGATCATTTCATTAGATGCTGAAAAAGCATTTGACAAAATTCAGTATCCCTTCATGTTAAAAGTCTTGGAAAGATCAGGTATTCAAGGCCCTTACCTAAACATAGTAAAAGCAGTATACAGCAAACCAGTAGCCAATTGGAATCCCACTAAAATCAGGGACTAGACAAGGCTGCCCACTCTCTCCCTATCTATTCAATATAATACTTGAAATTCTAGCTAGAGCAATTAGACAACAAAATGATGTCAAAGGGATACAAACTAGAAAGGAAGAAGTCAAAATATCACTATTTGCAGATAATATGATCGTATACTTATGTAACCCCAAAAATTCCACCAGTGAACTCCTAAACCTGATGAACAACTTCAGCAAAGTGGCTGGATATAAAATTAACTCAAACAAATCAGTAGCCTTCCTCTACTCAAAGGATAAACAGGCTGAGAAAGAAATTAGGGAAATGACATTCTTCACATAGTCACAAATAATATTACATACCTTGGTGTGACTCTAACCAGGTAAGTGAAAGATCTGTATGACGAGAGCTTCAAGTCCCTGAAGAAAGAAATCAAAAATGATCTCAGAAGATGGAAAGACCTCCCATGCTCTTGGATTGGCAGGATTAGTATAGTTAAAATGGCCATCTTGCTGAAAGCAATCTACAGATTCAGTACAATCCCCATCAAAATTTCAAGTCAATTCTTCATAGAGTTAGAAAGAGCAATTTTCAAATTCATTTGGAACAACAAAAAACCTAGGGTAGCGGAAACTATTCTCAACAATAAAAGATCTTCTGGTGGAATCACCATCCCTGACCTCAAGCTGTATTACAGAGCAGTTGTGATAAAAATTGCATGGTATTGGTACAGTGACAGGCAGGTGGATCAATGGAATAGAACTGAAGACCCAGAAATAAACCCACACAGCTATGGTCACTTGATCTTTGACAAAGGAGCTAAAACCATCCAATGGAAAAAATAGCATTTTAAACAAATGGTGCTGGTTCAACTGGTGGTCAGCATGTAGAAAAATGCAAATCAACCCATTCTTATCTCCCTGTACAAAGCTCAATCCAAGTGGATCAAGGACCTCCACATAGAAGCAGATATACTGAAACTAATAGAAAAGAAAGTGGGGAAGAGCCTTGAGCACATGGGCACAGGGGAAAATTTCCTGAACAGAACACCAATAGTTTATGTTCTAACATCAAGAATTGACAAATGGGACCTCATAAAGTTGCAAAGCTTCTGTAAGGCAAAGGACACTGTCAATAGGACAAAATAGCAACCAATAGATTGGGAAAAGATCTTTACCAATCCTGCACCCAATAGAGGGCTAATATCCAATATATATGAAGAACTCAGGAAGTTAGATTCCAGAGAACTGAGTAACCCTATTAAAAAATGAGGTAAAGAGCTAAACAAAGAATTTCTAACTGAGGAATATTGAATGGCCGAGAAGCACCTAAAGAAATGTTCAACATCCTTAGACACCAGGGAAATGCAAATCAAAATAACCCTGAGATTCCATCTCACACCAGTCAGAATGGCTAAAATTAAAAACTCAGGTGAAAGCAAATGCTGGTGAGGATGTGGAGAAAGAGGAACACTCCTCCATTGCTGGTGGGATTGCAAGCTGGTACAACCACTCTGGAAATCAGTTTGGTGGTTCCTCAGAAAATTGGACATAGTACTACCTGAGGACCCAGCAATACCACTCCTGGGCATATACCCAGAAGATGCTTCAACATGTAATAAGGCACATGCTCCACTATGTTCTTAGCAGCCTTATTTATAATAGCCTGAAGCTTGAAAGAATCCAGATGTCCTTCAACAGAGGAATGGATACAGAAAATCTGTTACATTTACACAATGGAGCTATTAAAAATGATGAATTCATTAAATTCTTAGGCAAATGGATGGAACTAGAAAATAACATCCTGAGTGAAGTAACCCAATCACAAAAGAACACACATGGTATGCCCTCACTGATAAGTGGATATTAGCCCAAAAGCTCGAAATACTCAAGATATAATTCAGAAACCACATGAAGCTCAAGAAGAAGGAAGACCAAAAAGTGTGGGCACTTCGGTCCTTCACAGAAGGAAAACAAAATACTCACAGGAGCAAATATGGAGATAAAGTGTAGAAAGGAGACTGAAGGAAAGGCCATCCATAGACTGTCCCACCTGGGGATTCATTCCATATACAGTTACCAAACCCAGACACTATTGTGGATGCCAAGAAGTGCATGCCTAACATAGCTGTCTCCTGAGAGACTCTGCCAGAGCCTTACAAATACAGAGGTGGATGGTCAAAGCCAACAATTGAAGTGAACGTGGGGTCCCCAAGAGAGGAGTTAGAGAAAGGACTGAAGGAGTTGAAGGGGTTTGCAACCCCATAGGAAGAACAGCAACATCAAACGAGACCCCCCAGAACTCCCAGGAACTAAGCCATCAACTGAGGAGTACACATGGCTCCAGCTGCATATGTAACAAAGGATGGCCTTGTCAGGCATCAATGCAAGGAGTGGTCCTTGGTCCTATGAAGACTAGATAGATGCCCCAGTGTAGGGGAATTGAGGGTAGGGAGGTGGGAGTGGATGGGTGAGTGGAGGAACACTCTTATAGAAGCAGGAGGAGGGAGGATGGGATAGGGGGTTTCTGGGAAGGGGGAACTGGGAAAGGGGATAACATTTGAAATGTGAATAAAGAAAATATCCAATAAAAAAGTTTCATACTTTTTTTTTTTAAACTGTCTTCTCTCAATTGTAGTCACCTGGAAACTGTTCTCCTAGTTTTTGCCACATCTATTCACCATCTGCCCTGTGGTCTGTTTTGTGATTTTTCTTTACTACTCTTTCTCCTTTTCACTTAAGAAAACTTGGGGGATGGCTAGGTGATAAAGCATTTTCCATGCACACATGAGGACCAGAGTTTGGATTGCCAGAGCCCATGTAAATGGCAAGTGTGTGTGTCAGCTTGCCTGTAATTCCAGCCTGGGAAGGCAGAGACAGGGCATCCCCAGAACAAACAAGCTAGGGAGCCTAGCTTTATCAAGAGGTTCTGGGCTTGATTGGGAGACCCTGCCTAGATGAATAAAGTGGAAAAGCAAGCAATGAAGATTCCCAGCATCAGCGTTAGCTTCCATAAGCATGGACACTCATGTGCACCCACACACATGCAAACAGATATGTGCAACGCACATAAATACACAGAAAAGAAAAAAAATTAAAGAAAATTTGGCTTCGTTTCCATGAATGGAAAATCAGTATTTTTGTTTTAAGTAAAAAAAAAAAAATCTTAAAACATACAATATCCTCACTATCTACATTGCTCTCCCGAGCATCTTAGCGAGCTGTAAGCTGGGTACCTTGGACAACAGGCACTTATCTCTGGCACTTCCAAGGTCAAGGCATGGCAGGTTTGGTATCTTTCTCCTTTCTGGTTCATAGGAGTATTTTCTTGCCATGTTCTCTCATGGCAGAAGGGTAGTAAGAGCCCTCTGGAGTCTCTTAGATAAGAGAACTAATCCCAGTTTATGAGGGCCCTGCCTCATGACCCTGAGGGCTCTGTCTCCTGACCATGAGCTGAGCTGCTCCAGGTTTTCTCTCCCCATCATACTCTACCTACATAGCATCCCTTTTCACTTCTTTATGGGTAGGGAAATTGAAGGGCAGAGACCTAACTGACTCCCCCTAGGGCAGTAGTATTCCATGGGGAATGGGAAACAGCATTTTGCAGTGGGAAAGCTCTCCCTTAAATGATGCTTACCACTTTGTATCTCTCTCTGTCTCTCTGTCTCTCTGTCTCTCTGTCTCTCTGTCTCTCTGTCTCTCTCTCTCTCTCTCTCTCTCTTCCTCTCTGTGTACATGTCTCTGTGTGAGTGTGTCTTCTCATTTCCCCTGATTTTCAACTATCCATGCTCTTAAAAAAACAAAAAGAGGTTCTGGAGACAGGGCCCAGTAGTTAAGAGCACTTGCTGCTCTTGCAGAGGACCTGAGTTTGGTTCCCAGTCTCTTCATCCAGTGGCTCACAGCCACCTCTGAGTCCAGTTCGAGGGGATCTGAAGCCTTCTTCTGGCCTCTGCTGCCACTGCACACATATGAGACACATACAGTTAAGCAGTCACACACAGTAAAATAAAAATTGAAACAAAAAGCCAATGGAAAGGAAAGAAAGAGGTAGAAAATACAGACAACATTGTGTGAGGGTTAATGGAAAACTTGTATGTACACATACAGAATGACTGGAAAGGGGGCTGGTGGGAATGTTCCTTAAGAAAGGTAGATGAATTGTTGACATGGTGAATTGTACTCATGGTGTGAGTGTGAATAGAAGAAGGCTCCCAGGACACAGAGGTTTGGAAGGTTTTCAAGATGAGTAAGAGGGTTGGGCAGTGCCAGAGGCAATGAAATGGAAAGTCCTACTGGTACTAGGACCTCTGGTTTGAGTGAGAAGGAGATAATGGTGACTGGAGCCAAGGGGGGTGGTACAGCATGGGCAAATCAGACTCAGTAGCTTAGAAAGTGACAAGACCACTTCCCACCAGCAGGAGGTTATTTGTCAAGGCACCAGAGATCGACAGATACTGACAATTAGAGAAATCAGAGATGGGCTGTGGTGATGCTGCTGTGGACAGTTGATAATTCCTTAAGGGGCTAAACAGGAGGAGGGAGTGTGCAGCTCACTGGTAGAACATGCGCAAGCACCAACAAACAAAGAAACAAGACAAAAGATGAACACAACCTAAATGTCCATTGGCTCATGACTGGACAACCAAAATGTAGCCTACTCATATAATGGAATATTTATTCATAAAAAGTAATGAAGGCCTGGTGCTTGTTCCATAGGTCAGCCTTGAAAACATCATGTGAGTGTAAGAAGCAAGACACATAAGTGAATGGCATGACCCCATTTAGGTGTAGTATCCAGAACAGGCAGATCCATAGAGAGAAAGTGGATTGGTGGCTTCCAGGAGCTGGGGAGCCGGGGACTGAGGGACGGCAGTTAAGGGGATGGAGTTTCTTTATAAGCTGCTGGAAATATTGATGATGATGCGTTTTAGTGAATTCCAGATGTAATCAAGTTGACACCAAGAGCAGCTATCACATACCCACTCTCACACAATGCATATTTAAAAGTCAGAAGCTAAGCTCTGTGCATGCTGTGCTTGGAGCTTGAGCTACCTCACGAAAGACAATACTTTTCTAGTTTTATCCACTTTTTTGAAAGTATCATGACTTCATTTTCTTGCCTCAAAATTGCTCTGAATCCAAGGCTGATCTTGAACCGACTCTCCTGAATCTGCTTTTGGGAGTGCTGGTGAATTATATACTTTAAATGGACAAATTATAGGGCATGTGAGCTATATCTCAAAAAAAATCTATTACACATACACACACACACAAAAGGAACTAAGAGTTGAGGAGGCAAAGGCAGACCCACAGGATGCTCTTTGGAAAACAGTCAATGCAGCAAAGGCATGTGCAGGGTTTCAGCATGGCAGCCCTGGGCACAGTGCCCTCACGGCTCCTTCAGGGTGGGTGTCCACCTGTGTATTGTTAATGGACACCTGTGTCCATGTGTCTTAGATCCGCAGTGTTCAAAGACCTCTATGACCGGACTTCAGCTCACACCCAGAGAGCTCTCTACTCATGGATGAAGGATATCCTGAGGACACCCTTCAACGTCACTGGTGAGACCTGCCTGCCAGGGGCTAGGGGTTGGTTGGAGTAACTTCTAGGAGAACTCCACCCTCTAGAAGGCACTCCACATCCCCAATCTGGGTCGCTTTCATTGCTTTTATGGAGTTTCACTCCATCCCCTCTGCCACACTTCCAGAACCACATTCCACGGCATCAGCCTGATCCTCAAATGCTCACCCTTCTGAAATGAGGATGTGTCTGTCTTACAAGTAGCTGTTGCATGCCCTTGTTCTGTGGTGACAGCTCACATCTGATAAGAGCCTTTAGAGTAAGCTCTCTATGTGTAAAATGTGTGCATTAAAGTGAGGTGGTTTGGGTTAGAAAATTTTCTGTTGGTTCTTGGCAACTAAGGCAAAGTTTCCTTGGGGTGCATTGGGTGCTTGCATTTGACAGACATGCGCTAAAATCTTGCTTATGTCCCACAGTGACCAAGGCACAGATGGGAATGCTGTAGTAGAGCCTCAGGCTTTTCTTTTATTCTTTGTATGTGTGTATATGAGTTTGTGTGAGTGCGTATATGTGAGTTTGTGTGTGTGAGTGTATGCATGTACATGTGTGCATTTGTATGTCTCTGTATTTGTGAGTGTGCATGTTTGTGTGTTTGTGTACAGAGATCAGAGGGCAACCTAAGCTGTTGTATCTCAAGTGATCACCATCCTTCTTGAGACAGGATCTTTCACTGAGACCTGGGGCTTGCTAGCTAGGTGAACTAGCTGGCCAACAAACCCGAGGATCTGTCTGTCCCCATTTCTCCAATGCTGGAATTCCAAGCCCATGCCACATTAGGCTTTTTTGCTGTCTTATTTGTTGTTTGTTAGTTTGTTGTTTGTTTTGTTTTTGAGACAGGGTCTGAGTATGTAGGCTGGAACTCACTATGTAGACCAGGCTGGCCTCAAACTCAAACTTTTGGAGATCTATCTTCCTCTATTCCTCCAGTGCTGGGATTAAAGGCATATGCCACCATGCTTGGTCAGTTCTTTTGTTTTTTGTTTTTGTTTTTTATGTGCTCTGGGTATTATTTCCAGGTTTTCTTGTTTGTTTGAGGAGCACTTTACTAATGTGTAATCTGTTGCCTACACTGAGCTTGTGTAGACTTTTCTCTTGTCCTTGCTCCCTGAACAATATAATACAACAACTATTAGTATAACATTCCCATTGTGTTTAGCATTAAAAATGATGTAGAGCTAAGAGATTTGATAGGTCAGTTGTGTTTTCAGAGTGCTTAATTTCTATAGGATCAAACTGCTTGATCGCATGCTAATTCATTTGTGTAAGGGACTAGAATAATAATAATCAAGGAGTTGGGTATCTGCATGAGATCCTAGGCTCATGGCTCTAGGGTTGTTATGTTTTATGCTGCTGCAAAGAGTCAGAGAAGAGAGGGAGAGAGAAAGGCAGGGCATCCTGGAGGAAGCTGGTTAGCTTGACTAGCCAAATTGATGAGTCCTGGGTTCAAGTGAGAACCCACTGCCTCAAGATATAAGATGGAGAGCGATCAAGGAAGACACATTCAGCTTCTGACCTCCACATGCACATGCATGCATGCATGTATCCACACATACACATGAACCCTCATACACACATGTACATCGTGCACACGTACCCATGCCAAAAATGAGTAACAATTTTAGCTTATTAAATCTGTAATCAGACACTGAATCTTGAAAGCAGGCATAGATGATGGATAAATGAGGGGGCTTGCGTTCCAGTGAAGTCTGCACAGACACTGGTATTTGAAGTAATATAATGTTCATGTTTTACCAAACATTAGTGCCTTTTAATTTCTCTTCAATCATATAAAAACTGTTCTTGGTTTTCAGATTATATAGGATCTTGGTGGCCTGTGTCCATCCCATGGGCTAGGGTTGGCCAATCTCTGAACTAAGAAATCAGGAAAGACTTCTCCAATGGATGCCATCTGGATTAAATCTAATATGAAGGGATTAATGCTCTCCTGTGAGGCTCCAGGAAGGGAGACATTTGATGGTGAGGGACAGCAGACACATTCAAGTGATTTGGAGTGAAAATGAATTCATTGTCTTGGGAGGACACAGAGGAAGCCAACAGAGCAGGAACACAGAATGTGTTCCTGGAATCAATCTCTGAGACTCCCGTGGGAGCCAACTTTAAACAACTTATAATCAATGTCTTAAACACATGGGTGAATTCCCTCGGCCAGGCTCCAGTCATGGCTTCTGGTAGCCTGAGCCTCACACCACAGAACTCTGAGGAGGCCACTCAGGCCTTTATTGTCAATTTAGTTAGGAACGAATTTTCCTTCTAGAATCCCTATGTGTGGAAAGTTCCATTATTAAATTACAGTGAATTCAAGTTCATTCTGTTTGGGCCCTATATTCTTTTAGTCCATGAACTCCCCAGAGTTTATGGGCTGAACTTTGACTATTAAAATACTGCATGCTTAGGGATCATGGTTCTGTAGAACTGTAGCTCCTGCTTTGTAATTGGTTTGGGAAAGGCCAATTCAGCTTGGGTCTTAGTGAATGTGGTGGCCCTTGCAGCCACACTTCCCTTCAACAGCCACTCCAGATGTCAACAGTGATTCTCTCTCTCTCTCTCTCTCTCTCTCTTTCTCTCTCTCTTTCTCTCTCTCTTTCTGTATGTGTGTGTGTGTGTGTGTGTGTGTGTGATATGTGAGTGTGTATGCACAGGTGTGATGGCCAGAGGTAGTAGACATCAGATGTCTTCCTCAGCTACTTTCCTCTTTATTGTTGTAAGACAGGGTATCTCACTAAACCTGGAGCTCACTGGTTGGCTAGACTAGCTGGCCAATGAGCGCTTTGGCCAATGAGGATGTAAGGAATCCACTTACACGTCCTCACTGCTACCACTGGAGTGCTGGGCTACAGATGTGTGCTTCTGTGGATGCTACGGATCCAAATTTGGGTCCTTGTATTTTTGAGGCAGCACTTTACCAACAGAGTTATCTCCCCAGCCCCCAATCCCCACCTGTCTAACTCCCTAGCTTGAGGAGATAACAGGGTTTTGTTTGTTTGTTTTGTTTTGTGTATCAGTCCATGAAAATGTTGACACGTGCATCTTATCCAGACCCTGCCAGTGTGCACAGCTCCTAAACAGTTTTTGGTGATAGATTTATATGGTATCACTGCTTCCTTTTCCCCAAATGCAAATACAATGCTGTGTATAAAGATCTGTACTAAAGGCG
>NW_022196904.1:110160234-110167016 GCF_008632895.1 Mastomys coucha
GTTCCAGCTCATTGAAACTTGAAGTTGGACTCTGGCTGTGATTGTTCTTAAAGTCCTATTGATATGTCACAGGTGGAGAATTTCAGATGCCAGAGCCCAGTGACACAGAGACTCCTTTGGAAATTGTGGAGAGAAAGATTGTTTCTAGCTAAGGAGATAAAATACAACCCAAGCTGGGTTTGATAGCACAATTCCAGCTATATGGGAGGCTCAGCACAAGGATAGCAAGTTCAAGACCAGCTGGGCCAACTACCTCCCCGCTGCTGAGATTATACAAGAATTAAAGAGGGGCCACTCTGCTTTTTTTCTTTTCTTTTTTAATTAGATATTTTCTTTATTTACATGTCATATGATATCTCCTTTCCCGGGCTCTGGGGCATCAAACAGATGCTCATGCTTGTACGGCAAGCACTTCACCAGCTGCACCCCCTCCTCATGTAGAAGCTGTTATTTGTGTATTTATTTATTCTTCCTTCCTTTCTTTCTTTGTAGATGGCTCAGTTTCATGGGTCAGTGCAGAAAAGTTATGGATTTTGGGCAGATACATGGTTCACCTATCATTTGAAGAAATTATGAACATTAGTCCTATAGAAGTAAGTTGGAAAAGTATATTTTTGTGATCTTATTACTAATACACTTTGAGTCATGTATGCTCTAAATTTCCAGTGTTTGTTAAGCCAAGGTGTCCTGGGAATCGCATAACTTAGCCAGATATATCTCTACATTTTAGACAAAAACTCTTGGAATGAAGTCTGAAGGAGTCAATGGTGGGGTTGTGTTCCAGCATAGAAGAGATAAGAAGAAAAAGAATTGTGTCTACTGAGGGCATTGTCATGGCCAGCATGATAGGAAGGGAACACTGGCTATGACCCAAGGCACATGTGAAGGGATTTGTGTGTGTGTGTGTTCTAGAAAAGCCAAGGACAATAGCTATTGAGTTTCCAGTCCCTGCACTCAAGCCAAAGTAGCGTGGATTAATGGCTGTCTCTATAAATAGTGACTTCTATTAATAGCTACTTCAGCATGAGCAATGATTGGATCTGAGCTTGGAGTTTACAGTGGAGAAATGTGTGTGGCTCATGTTGCTTAACTCACCCGTCAATTTGTCTCTTTCCTTCTGATGTTGATTCAATGACGTTAAGATCCTTTGGGCATTGTGACTTTGAAATGTAGCCTCTGAAGAATGCTCTAACAGAGGTTCCTAAAGAGCTGGGCTCCATTACAACAAAAACAAAAGCAAAAAGCTCATTTGTCTTGTCCTTGACCTTCATCACATGATGGCCTCCTTCAGAGAGCTGTCTTCCCAGCAATGTGTGATTGTCATGAAACCCAAGGCAAGGCTTGGCTCCTCTTGTATTATGTATGCATGCTGTGCATACATGTGTGTACATGTTGCCATGGTGCCTGTCTGAGGGCCAGAGGACAACTTCCAGGAGTTGTCTTTTTCTCTTCGAAGATGAGTTCAAGAGATTGAACTGAAGCTTGCACGATAAGCACCTTTATCTGCTAAGCCACCTAGCTGGCCCTGGCTCCTCTCTTCTACCTAGGAGGCTAGGAGCACCTCACATACCTTTCAGTCTTTAGAAATCAGGACATTTCTAAAATCAGGCACGTATGGACAACTTCTCATGATCTGC
Source organism: Mastomys coucha (assembly GCF_008632895.1). Taxonomy (NCBI): domain Eukaryota; kingdom Metazoa; phylum Chordata; class Mammalia; order Rodentia; family Muridae; genus Mastomys; species Mastomys coucha. The sequence continues at coordinate 110,161,872 of NW_022196904.1, forward strand.
AAATATAGAGGGGGGTGGATTTATATATGGTCAAAGGGTATAATCCTCAAGGGAGGATTTTATGATCACCTTCTTTCCCATGTGGGGTATGTATGTGTATGCACATGTGTGAAACTATAATTGCATATGTGTGCAATTGTGTGTGTAGGCCCAAGGTCAATGTCAGATATCTTCCTTGATTGCTCTCCACTTCTTCTTCTTCTTCTTCTTCTTCTTTTTTTTTTTTTTTTTTTTTTTTTTAGCTTATTATTATGTTATTTTTATTTGTATGGATGTTTTGCCACCATGTATATCTATGTACTACTTATAGTGCCTGGAGCTCATAGAGGCCAGAAGAGATTATAGAATCCCTTGAAAGTGAAGTTACAGATGGTTGTGATCCCCTATGTGGGTGATGGGAATTGGACCTGGATCCTCTGGAAGAGCAGCTAGTGCTTTCAACTGCTGAAATTCTCTTCAACCCCTGCTCTCCCCTTTGTTTATTTGGGCAGGATCTCTAGGAGAGCCCAGAGCCTATCCATTCTGGCTAGTATAGCTAACCAGCTTGGGCCACAGATATCTTGTCTCTACCTCCATAGTGCTGGAATACAGGGGCTGCCACTCCTGTCTGACTCTTTAGTGGTTTCTGGGGATCTAAACCCTTTCCCTAATGTTTGGACTTTAGCCCCTGAGCTGTTTCTCCAGTCCCTTGAGCACTTTTTGAAATTCAGAATTAGAGCGCACCACCATATAGAATGATAAGTCCATTAGAAATAGGAAGTGAAGACACAGTGAGCTGTACTGTCATGAGATGTCAGTGTGATACCCTTGGACATGTAGGCAAATGCAGCAGGAATAAAGAGTCTGAACAGTACACGTAGTACTCTGTGTAATATATATGCTACATTTTGTATCCTGCAAAGAGAATACATGCTTTTGTCCATTGTCACAGGGTTATCTATAATTTGCATTTAAAAAAGTAATTTTCATTCTTCAAAGCAAAACAAAAATTTGTGGGTTGTATTGTCTGACCGCATGATAAATCTAGGAATACATGTGCAAAGATTAGCTTTAAAAGTCTTCAACCACTGGAATGTTAAAAATGCAACACCTTCCTGCCCAGTCTGGTAGTGTGCAACTGTGATTCCTTTCCCAGATCTCCCTGCTCCTAATGCTGATGAAGAGATAGACAAGAGGGGAGCCTTAAAGCCGGGCTTGTGGGCCATGCCTTTAATCCTAGCATTTGGGAGATGTTATAGTTAGGGCTTTATTGCTGAGAACAGACACCATGACCAAGGCAACTCTTATAAGGGACAACATTTAATTGGGTCTGGCTTATAGTTTCAGAGGTTCAGTCCATTATCATCATGTCAGGAAATGTGGCAGCGTCCAGGCAGACATGGTGCTGGAGGAGGAACTGGGAGTTCTATGTCTTGATCTGCAGGCAGCCAGGAGGTAGCTCTCATTCTACAGTAGGTGAAGCTTGAGCATAGAGACCTCAGAGCCTGCCCCCACAGTGACACTCTTCCTCCAACAAGGCCACACCTACCCCAACAAGGCCACATCTTCTCCTAGTGCCACTCCCCATAGCGCAAAGGCAGGTGAAGCTATGTAAGTGTGGGGTCAGTCTGGTCTACAAAGGGAGACCCTGTTTCAAAAACAAACACACAAACAAACAATCCCAAAACTAGATCTCCCATATGACCCAGATATACTACTACTGGGTATTTACATGAAAACTTCAATGTCAACCCTTGCAGAGGCACTGGCCCATCTACAACAGCTAAGCGATGGAACCAACTAGATGCCGAAGAAGATAGGAGTGGATGAGGAAAACATGATCTATATGTACAATGAAACTTTTTCATCATGTCATCTTTATCATTGATATATCAATATGCATTAATATATAATCATATGTTTTTAATCATTTTTTGACCACAGAGAATGAAATTATGTTGTTTTTAGGAAATGAGTATATCTGGAGGTAATAATATCAAGCTAATTAAGTCAGTCTCAGAAAGACATATGTTTTCTCTCACTCATGCATGGTTCACAGATTCTATACAGATATATAAAAGCATGTGTGTGTATGTGTGTGTGTGTGTGTGTGTGTGTGTAAGACATGGAAGTAGGAGTGAAATGTTTAGGGGAACAAATGGGGCTAACAGGAGGAGGAGAGGTGAGAAAGATGGAAGGTAAGGGGCTACAGGGAGAGTATGTTCAACATACAATATATACTCATAAATATCTTTGTGTGCCACAATACAATGAGAATATATACTGAATATTAAAAATAACAATAAAAGTAAAGAAATAAAATAATCTGAGAGCTAGTGGTATAACCATATGGCTGAGATGATGGCACGGGCCACCAGGATGGGTCTCTGCTGGACCACTTGACCCTCCTCACCAATCTTACCCATCTTCCCATCCCTGTTTAACAGATTGGGCTGTTTATCAGCTACGACAATGCCACCAAGCAGCTGGACATGGTGTATGATGTCACCCCTGAACTGGCCCAGGCATTTCTGGAGAGGATCCGCTGCTCCAGCTTTGATATGAAGAACATCTCTACCATCCACAGGCAAGGGTTGCCCCAGGCCATTCCAATATTTTGTCTAAGGGCAGGGGAGATGGCTCAGTTAGTAAAGTGTTTGGCAAATGAGCTTCAGAATGAGTTAGAATCCCCAGCACCTAGGTAAGAAGCATGTGCCTGTAATGCCAGCACTGACAGAAGATACCAGACAGAGACAGGAGGATCTGGGAACTGGCAAGCTAGCCAGGCTAGGTAACTGAGGAACTCCCTATTCATCAAGAGACCTGTCTTCAATAGTGTGGAGGGCAATTGAGCAAGACGTCTGATGTCATCCTCTGGCCTCCTCATGGATACACACATGTGTGGATGCGTACTTACACACATGCTCATGTACATACACACACACACACACACACACACACACACACACACACACACACATGTGCATGTGCAAATGGAGTCTAAGTATTCCCTGAGAATAGTCCCACACTTCTCTATGCATTTGAAGAGAGAGTTTTGCTCCCAAGGACTTATTACCCTTCGAAAAATGTTTGGAAAGGAAAAGGGGACACATTTTTTGAGTGTCTCTTGGAGCTCAGGCATTTTCTATTACCTCCCCTAGTGCTTCTTCCAGGCCTGAGCTGGAGCTATGCCATCCTCACTACTGGGGGTGTCATTGCAAGGTGAACATGGCATTTCCATTAGGTCAGGGCAAATGTTGGAGACAGCTGGGGGGGTTCCCATGTTCAAGTGGGAATCCTTTGTTAGTAGGCTGTCAGCAGGGGAGCCCATGACATTCTAGAGGTCAGCTCTAGAATTTAGTCCTAGCACCAGAATCCTCATCTCTAGCCATTTCTCGTTAAATATACCTAAGCCTGGGGGGAAGGAGTGGGTCAAGCAGGGGAGGAGGTGGTAAGACCATCTGTTCTAGTTTGATTTTTGTTGCTTTGATAACATACTATGATTAAGAGCAAGTTAGGGGTTTATTACAATTTACAGATTGGAAGCCAGGGCAGGGACTCAAGGCAGGAACCTGGAGGCAGGAACTGATGTAGAGACATGGAGGGGTGGTGCTTACTGGCTTGCTCCCTAAGGCTTGCTCAGGCAGCTTTCTTATAGAACTCAGGACCATCTGCTCAGGGTTGGTACATGTCATAGCAGGTTGGACCCTCCAACATCAAGCATTAGTAAAGAAAATGCCCTACAGGATTGCCCACAGGCCAATCTGATGGAGGGATTTCTCAATTGAAGTTTCCTCTTCTGCGATGACCCCAAGCTTGTGTCAAGTTGACAAAAGCCCTAACCAGCCTGCCATCTTCTGTCTGTCCTCTCAGGGTGTTGGCTGTCACATCTCATCTTACCTTAAAATCTTTCAGATGAATCCTTCTAGAATGTGTTCATTTGAAACTATGTCACAGTCTTACCCATCTATAATAAATTTCACTCAGCCGCAAGGATCCTGCTTTACTGTTCCACACACCTGCTAATTAAATGAATTATATACTAGGTAATAAATAAGGACATGAACAGAGAAAGCTTCTTGGGTTTAAGCCCAGCTCTGCTACTTGTGAGTTGTGAGATTGGCCACATGTTATCACTTTCCTGTGCCTCTCTTTACCCATATATAAAATGGGAGACCGGAATAACCCTGCCTTTCAAGGACTCTTCTCTGACACATAGCACATGCTCAATAAATGGCATCTTTTTTTCCAAAATTGTTTTGCAAATTGAGCTGTATTTATTTATGGTGTATAGTATATAGTGCTAGTTAATTTTTGTCTCTATGACAAAATACTTGAGCGATCGAACTGAATACAGCAAAGGTTCATGCTGTCTCAAGGAGGTTTCAGTCCTTGGTTGCTTGGTCCTGTAGCTTTTAGGCTTGGTGGAGGTGACACATTGACACGTTGCAGTGGAAGCAAGTGACAGAGCAAAGCTCCTCACCTCACGGCTCCAAGGAAACAGAGAGGTGAGGTGGAGAAAGTGTACCAGGACAAAATATGTCCTTCCAGTGTAGCAAGGCCCTGCCTCCTAATGTCTTCTCTACCTCCCATACCTGTGAAGCTGTCACAATGGGCTGACATGCACAGGGGATGCAAGTGCTTGTGGTTTAGTCTCCCCAGAGATTTCACCTCTGAATACTGCTGTGCAGAGAACCAGCAGCATGTGAACCTCTGAAAGACATTCAAGGCTGAAACTACAAGGTTGGAGAGATGGCTCAGTAGGTAAAGACACTAGCTATGTAAGGGTGAAGATCTGTGTTCAAATCCTAGCATCCACATAGAAGCTAGACATAGAGTGTGAGTGTCTAACCCTAGCTCTTCTATGGAGAGATGGGGGAAGGCAGGGACAGGAGATTCTTCAGAAGCTTGTGAGCCAGCGAGTCTGGCACATGCATCTGTGAACAAGAAGAGAGACCCCGTCCTTAACAGGGTGGCAGGTGAAGGCTAGCCCTAGAGCTTGTGTTTCTACCTCCTCGTTCTGTGGCACTCACATCACACACAAGTATGCTCAACCCATGTACACACATGCCTCTCCCCATGAATAAAAAAATCCCATAACATGTCTAGATTGTATAAACTAGTAACTGAGTAACTAACATGCCCATTGCCTTGTATATATATATA
>NW_022196904.1:110167350-110194764 GCF_008632895.1 Mastomys coucha
TGTGTGTGGGGGTGTGGGGGTGTGGGGGTGTGTGTGGGTGTGGGTGTGTGTTTGTATGCCTGGGGAATTCGTAGTCTACTCTGAGTTCTGTTGTTAACTATAGTCACCATGGTCTCCAGAACTTAACCTTCTTAACCTAACTGAAATTTTATATCTGTTAACATTCCTCCCCTGAGTCCTTAGTAACTACCATCCTACTTTTTCTATAGCTTAATGATATGCCGTGTCCATGTCTGAGAGGATTGAACCAAGCTGCTTGCCGTCAACCAGCTGGTCTGGACACATTGAGCTAGGTAGTCTTCATATGATCTCTGAGAATATTCACTAGAGAGTGAGTGCTTAGTATCCACTAAGACTCATCCTTGTGTCTGCCTGTCCTTACTTTATTCTCAGTCACCGTCAGTCCTTCACCATCATATTTCCCATGATGCACCATGAAGAATAAAGTGAACCTAGTTCCTAACAGCTGAGACAGGCTTATCCTGAGTAATTCAGAGGCAAATATCTCACAGAATTGGCCTTCAAACTCCTATTGGCCTGAGTCTATGCTCTCAACCACCAGATATATTGCTTTTAGCTTGACAGAGTTTGAGTTCCTCTGCTCCCGCATTATTCTGCCATATATTTTTTTTTTCTTCTGAAGTCTTAGGACCATTTTGGTGGGTAGGTGTCAAGGAATCCTGGGAACAGAGCTATCATTCAGGGTAGACAAGCCTATATTTCCACATGGAAATGAGAGAGGATTTTAGTATCCATCATCTCCTGCATTTCCCCTCCTAGGAGATGAGGTGGCTTAATTGGATGGGTTTAGATTTAATTTGCAGCTCTATCATTTGCTTTTGGGTAAGTCCTCTGACTTCTCTGGGTCTCAGTCTACCTGTCTGTGAAATAGGGCTACATTATTTTTCTTGTGATAAAACACATAACAGAAGCAACTTCAAGGAGAGTTTTACTCTGATGTACTTGACGCACAGTTTCAGAGGAAAGTATGGCAGTGGGGGCGTGAGGCTATAGGTCCTTATAGCTTGATTGACCAGGAAACTGAAAACAAGACCAGAAGCAAGACCAAGGTATATCCCTCAAATGTCTGCTCCTAGGGAGCCTCCTCCTACAGCCATGGTTGCCAGCCCCTGGGGAATCAGGTATTCAAATACATGAGCCCAGGCAGGGTAGGGGGTGACATTCCACACTCAACCCTTATTATTAATTACTTTCTAATGAAAATGATTTTGTTGGTTGAGAACTGATGATCCAGGTAGGTGGTGCAGGATGAAGCAGGTGGGTGCTAGCTCTGAGCAACCCCACCAACCTTCCTCATCTTTCCACACAGGTTGGGGCTGTTGGTTTGTTTCTATGATGGTCTGGAGCTGCTGGATGCCACCCTAGCCCAAGTCCTTCTCCACCAGATGCTCAAGTGCAGCCGCCTCTGGGGTTTCCAGGCTGACATCCAGAAGGTACAGATGAGACTCGGGTCACTGGATCCTTGGCCTCAGTTCCACCACCACTTTGCCTGGATTTTGAGAACATGTTATTAAATTAAGCACTTCAACCCTGATGGATGTCATCTTCAATCCTGGAGGTGAAGAGCATGGGGAGGAATTACAAAAGACAAAACAAAACAAAAACAAAAAAACAAAAAAACAAAACAAAACAAACAGCGTAGAGAAAACAATCAGATGTCTTGAAACAATCAGAACAGCCTTGGCCAATTGAAATGAGTGGTAGAGATGGGTCATAAGAGAATCTTAGCATCTGTATTGAGCACAACCTAGGGATGGATGCTAAGTGCAGATCCACTCAGGGGTCTGGGGTGAGGACAAGTGGCTGAAGGACAGATGATCCAATCATAGTACAAGGGGCTCTACAAGAGTAAAGGCTCTACCAGACTCTATCCCAGGCACTGATAAAACAGGAGGGTCACAAATTCAGGGTCAGCCTGAATAAGACCCCCCCTCTCTCATACACACACACACACACACACACACACACACACACACACATATGTGTACAAACACACACATGTGTATTTGTACAAATAATGTATATATGAATATATAAATATATATATACATACATATATATGAGATGTAGCTCAATGGTAGAATTTTTTCATAAATTGAATTGGAGGAACAAAACAACAGTCACCAGGACAGGGGCCAAGCTGACAACCCAAATCTGACCCCCAGCACTCACTTGGTGGCAGGAGAGAACTGTCTCCTGGAAGTGGCCCCCTGACTGTGCTTATGCGCCATGGCACATGAGTGACCCAGTTCTCCATGAATGAATGGATGGATCCCAGCACAGGCAGGATGGAGGAGCCCTGGATGAATGTCTGTTATTTATTGAGCTCCTAGACTTGTTTCTGGTCACATTAGCAAATACAGATGGTTGCCTCCATCGCTTCTGTCTCAGTTTATTTTAGTTTTTGGGTAAAGTCTAGTTATGCATCCCTGGCTGGCCTCCAGTTTGCAATCCTGCCTCAGCCACCTGAGTGCTGGGATTTCAAGCACGTGTTACTGTACCTAGCCTTCTTATTTCTATTTTTTTCCTCATTCACGTTTCAGATAATTTTCTTAATTAAAAAATTAGAACCATAATATTAGAATGTTAGTAAAAGAAAATCTTGGTAAAGCCATCAGTAGGTCCACAGCAGTGTTTTTACACAGAATCCCAAATACCTTGCTCTATTTGGCTTCTCCCACCATGGTCATCTATTTGTCAAGGCCTAATTTTGTGTTCAAGGAAAACAGAGGGGACACCTTCTGGTTACTGGGAAACTGGTTAGGAACGCAGAGCTCTGCAGTTCTCAGACTTGAGGGCTCAGTGGCTTCAGTCCTTACAATGCCCTTCACTGGGTTCTGTGCTACCAGCTCGGATCCCTCAGATCTGGTCACGACCTGGGATTGTGTATTTCAGTCATCATGTGCTGCGAGTCCTCACTTCCTTCCATGTCATGGGGAACAACACGGGGGAAGGGAGCCTGCTGAAGAGAACCTGAAACCATTTCTTCCACTTAGCTTTGCTGCACCCCAGTGGCAACTTTGAGATTGCATATGTGAAAGTTACGCATGTGTGCCTGAAATGAATGTTTATACAAATTTATGTGTTAATATAGGTCACGATCGTCATTTTAAACATTTATTTATTATTTATTGTAACTTAATTCTTTATTGCATTTGTGCGTGTGTATGTGTGTGTGTGTGTGTGTGTGTGTGTGTGTGTATGTGTGCGTGCTCATGTGTGTATATATGTGCACATGACACCTATGGAGGCCAGATAGCAACACTTGAGAGTCAGTTCTTTTTATCTGCCTTGTGGGCTCTATGATCTGGCTGAGGTCATGAGGCTCGGTGGCCAAGTAACTCCACCTGCTGAGCCATCTCATTGGCCTCTCAGTTTTTTTGTTTTTATTTTTTGTACAGAGGCTATGACACAGTTGGTGGGTTTATTACCTTCCTTACCAGAATCAGATGGGAATTCTTGACTGTAATTAGGGAAGCATATTACTACAAAAATAATTGTTAAGACAGTCTTAGAAACATGCAGACATATACAAGATGTGATTTAAGTGGAAGTATAGAGCATTATAAATCTGTAAGAACTTCATACTGTATATTTCTAAAGGCATAGAACCAACTGGAAAGATATACACAGCCTTCTTTCCTTCCTCCCTCCCTCCCTCCCTCCCTTCCTTCCTTCCTTCCTTCCTTCCTTCCTTCCTTCCTTCCTTCCTTCCTCCTTCCCTTCCTTCCTTCCCTTCTTTCCTTCCTCCCTTCTTGCCTTCCTTCCTTCCTTCCTCCTTTCCTCCTTCCCTTCCTCTCTCATACCCTCCCTCCTTCCTTCCTTCTTTCCTTCCTCCTTCCCTTCCTTCCTTCCTTCCTTCCTTCCTTTCTTCCTTCCTTCCTTCCATCTTTCCTTCCTCCTTCCCTTTCTTCCTTCCTTCCTTCCATCTTTCCTTCCTCCTTCCCTTCCTTCCTTCCATCTTTTCTTCCTCCTTCCCTTCCTTCCTCCCTTCTTTCCTTCCTTCCTTCCTTCCTTCCTCCCTTCCTTCTTTCCTCCTTCCCTTCCTCTCTCCTACCCTCCTCCCTCCTTCCCTCCCTTCCTTCCTTTTTTCTTGCTTTATTCCTTTCTTCCTTCCTCCTTCCCTTCTTTCCTTCCTTCCTTCCTCCTTTCCTTCCTTCCTTCCTTCCTCCTCCCCTTCCTTCCTTCCTCCTTCCCTTCCTTCCTTCCTCCCTTCTTTCCTTCCTTCCTTCCTCCCTTCCTTCTTTCCTCCTTCCCTTCCTCTCTCCTACCCACCTTCCTCCCTCCCTCTCTTCCTTCCTTCCTTCCTTTATTCTTTCCTTCCATCCTCCTTCCCTTCCTTCCTTCCTTCCTCCCTTCTTCCCTTCCTTCCTCCCTTCTTTCCTTCTTTCCTCCTTCCCTCCCTCCCTCCTTCCCTCCTTTCTTCCTTCCTTTGGAAAGTGTTCTATGACTGAGTCCTGCACTCATTTGATCATTTCCATAGTTCCTTTCAAGAGTTTGGATTTTTCACTTTATCTGTCTTGTACTGCTGAGAATTATTTTTTATGCAGATTACATATTACCATGAAAAGTCCCCTGGATAGTTCATAAAAGGAAAGCAACCAAATATATGGATATAGAGTTCAAGATCACAACAGGAAAATAGACACTACAAAATGCGGCAGAGTCACAAGGGAATAAAATTCTTTCTGCCATGCTTGAAGGTTGATTGAACAACACATTAATATTTAAATGAAGCCCAAAGTGAATTTTCAGCACATGAAAGCCAGGCCGGGAGGACGCATTCTCAGGGGGTCTGTCACTGTCTGGCCATGACTAAGAATACCTTGCTTTGCAATCCCTGGGCCCATGTCTAGGGAGGGCAGTATGGAGTCCTTACACCCAGGAGGTGGTTAGAGGGAGCCACTGCCTTGTTTTCTTTCAAGGCTCATGTCAATTCCTTATCCTTCCAGCTCAAGGCCAATCTCCTGGACATTGCTACAGAGAACCAGACCCTCAATGAGACTCTAGGCTCTCTGTCAGATGCGGTTGTAGGTCTGACCAGCACTCAGCTGGAATCCCTCTCTTCTGATGCAGTGCGCAGTGCCATCTCTACCCTCAACCAGGTTACAGGTTGGGGCAGAAGCCAGATCGTCATCTTGTCTGCCAAATATTTGGCTCAGGAAAAGGTCAGTTGGAACTTTCAACTTTTCTGGAGTGCCTGAGGTGTAAAGGTTAACTGGGTTGCTGTATAACAAAATAACGTGGAGTTAGTGGTTTAAATAACAGAGATTCCCCCCTCACAGTTTTGTGTAGCTTCACTTTGAAGCCTGTTGTTTTGGCTGTGGACCACAGCCATCTTTCTATGTACTTATGGGAACTCCATGACAGCAAGCTTCCTCTGCTTTTCTGTCTCTGTCTCTCTGTCTCTTGGTGTGTACACATGTGCTTGTTTGTGCAGACATGTGTGGTGGCCAGAGGGAGGGTGAGATGTCTTCTTCAAGCACGTCTCTACTTTGTTTTATTGAGACAGAATCTCTCATTGAACTCAGAGCTTGCCATTTTAGCTAGACTGGCCAGATAGCAAGCCTGAAGGATACACCTGTCTTGGCCTCCCACCCCAGATTCTTTTTATATGGGTTTCTGGGAGCCAAACTTAGGGTCCTCATGCTTGTGCAGAAAGCCCTGTGCCTACTGAGAGTCATTTCCCTGCTCTTGTTTCTCTTCTGGTAAAGGCATTACTTCTGTCAGTTCAAGGCCCTGTCTAACTCTAATTATCTCATGACTTAGGGTTTCTATTCCTGTGGTAAAGCACATCACCAGAAGCAACTTGGGAGGGAAGGGTTTATCTGGCTTATGGGTAACGTTATGGGAAGCCAGGACAGGAACCTGGAGACAGGAACTGAAATAGAATCTATTGAAGAATGCTTCTCACTGGCTTGCTCCCCATAGCTTGCTCATCCTGCTTTCTTACATAACTCAGGACCATCTTCTTATAAGGGCTTGGGTCCTCCCACATCCACCATCAATCAAGAAAACACCAGACAGACTTGAATAGAGGCCAGCTGAGGTGTTTTCTAGCCTCAATCATCTAGCCAGATGAGCCTAGCTTGTGTCAAGTCCGCATAAAACTAGCCAAGATATCTTATGACCTCATTACAACCTAATAACATCATACAGGGGTTAAGATTCAGCCTGTGAGTGTTGAGGAGGACACAAACATTCTGTCTACAACAGCTATGTACACATACAGTAGAAGCAACTCTATAGAGGATGTGTTGAGGACACAACTGGAATTTAAATCTCTACTCTGATATCTACTTGTGTGACACGAGGCAATTGCTTAATTTCTCTTTGCTTCAGTCCCCCTGTTTGTGAAATGACTAAGAATAGCTCCTCGCCTCAGGACTGGTGCAGATTACCTGATCAGTCCCCAGGGAGGTGACTGAGCACAGAGAAGAGGAGATGAGCTGTGAGCTCTTCAAGAGACCTGCTACTGAGCCATAGATGCTTGCTAGACACACCCCCAGGCTTTTCTTCTTTGCTTTTATGGCTCCTAGCCACACCTCCTAACCTGCAGGTTGGTTGGATTTTCACAGCTGACTGTGACAGCTACCAGAGAGAACCAGGCTCAAGGAGGAAAGATTTACTTTGTTCTATGGAGTCAGAAATTTTGCTCTGTGGTCAGCTGGCTCTGTTTTGAGTATGAGTTCACACAAAGTATCATAGCAGAAAGACTGCGGAAGAATAGGCTGTTCATCTTGAGGCAGTCAGGAAGCTAAAAATGTCTCTGAACATGTTCTAAAAGGTGTGCCCAGAGCACGCCTTATTATTCTCTTGGATGTCTCTTGATACAGGTTGGCAGGCAGGATCACCCATAACACTGGTGTCACTGGTGATGGGTGATGGCATTTGTCTCAGCTTTGGGCTATGGAGAGGGAGCTGTGTTGTAAGAAAGTCCTATTTGAAGGGCAGGAGCCTTGGTTCCTAAGTGCTTAGGTGTCCCACTCCTTCTGTTCATACTCTTAGCTACCTCCTAGTATGTCAACTGGCTCTTGACAGTTGGATTGGAGCCAGTTCCAGTATGACACTAATAATGAGCATTCATGAAGTGATTATTGTATGCCAGGAACTGTTCTAAGTGGTTTAATCATTCAGTCTTCTGATCAACCTAATGAGCACGTGGTGTTAACAATCTTCACTTCTGAGGTTATTCACATAGGATGCAGAGAATGTAAGGGACCAAATTGTCAACATCACAGTGGAAGGGAAGGATAGAGGGCAGAGCCTAAGGCATCTGCTGCAGAGTTGGCTGATGAATGCCATCTCCACCATGTATCATGGCTGTTACACTGGCTAGTTTTAGTTTTATGTCAACTTGACACAAGCCATAGTCATCAGAGAGGAAGGAGCCTCATTGAGAAAATGCCTGTGTAAGATATGGCTATAGGCAAGCCTGTAGGGCATTTTCTTAATTAGTGATGGATGGGAGAGGCCCCAGGGCTGGTGTCCTGGGTTCTATAAGAAAGAAGGCTGAGCAAGCCATGAGGAACAAGCCAGTAAGCAGTACCTCTCCATGGCCTCTGCATGAGCTCCTGCCTCCAGGTTCCTGCCCTGTTGAGTTCCTATCCTGACTTTCTTCCTAAGCCAAATAACCTTTTTCCTCCCCAGCTTGCTTTCTGGTCATGGTGTTTCATCATAGCAATAGTAGCCCTGACCTAGAGAACCATAGTCCCCTTGGCCTTGTTCACTTTTGTATTGGAGGCCAAGGCCAGTGTTACTTTGTTCCTCTAGATTTATGGTGACTTAATTTTGAGGCTTTGAAGCATGGATTTTCTGAACCTTAACTGGGATTCTGGGGGTCCATGGTAACATTTTCTATGCTAATAATTCCAGGGAGCAGAGGGAGATTGTTGCAGTCCCTCCCTGTCTTGGACAAAGAGGTTCATCTCTTCCCTAGTGTCAACTACCAAACCCAAAAGGTCTACGAGTGCAGCATCTTCCTTGCTCCCCATTGGGTCTCTTGGCTGTCACTCATCCTGGTACCTGCATCAAGTCGGCCTAGTAAATGTCTGAGAGAGCATCCTCATGACTGTTTCTCTGTTAGGTGCTGTCCTTCTACAACATCAGCCAGATGGGTGTGCTGCTGGCAGGGGTGGGCACACAAACCTTCTACAGCATGGACCACAAGGATCTCTGGCAGATGCTGAGAAGTCCTCTTTACCAGGATATGTCTGATTTGTTACCTGTCCAGCAGCAAGGTGTCCTTGGCAAGGTGAGAGGTAGATGTTCAGTCCTTAGCCACATGGGTTTCAGAGTCTGGGAATAAATTATGACCATGGGCTAATTGTTTTGTCTGGCGTTATCTTGGTGGTTGTTGTGTGGAGTGTTTGGAATCCAGAACATGTGGCCCCCAGGAGTGCCACCTTCTCTTCCAGACATAGTTCCTTTTACCATGTTACATTTTTCTCAGACACCATTGCTTTCCTAGTCAGTCCTAGATGGAAGACTTTTCTCAAACCAAGCTTCTTAGCTGAATTTCATATTATTATTATTATTATTATTATTATTATTATTAAAACTTTTTATTAGTTCTTTGTGAATTTCTCATCATGCACCCCAGTCCCATTCATCTTCTCCTTCCCTCATTCCTGCCTTCCACTCTTGCAACCTCTTTCTCCACAGCAGAGAAAAAAATCTCATTGTGGTAGCTACAGAGTATCACAGTGTGTCCCACGGTATACTCTTCTGCCTACACTTATTTGCTTGCAAATGTTCATTGCAAGGACTTGGTAGGAAGTCTCTAGCGTTTGCTACACTATCAATAATGCAACTCACTGGAACTTCTCTTGAATATCCTGTTGTTGCCCTGTGTCTGGAGATCCTGTAGCTTTGGATATGTAGGCCCCTTCATGTGCTCTAGCAGTTCATTGATGAGGTAGATGTTAGGGTGGGCCAACTCAAAGCCTTGGATCTAGGCCTGAGAGGTATCCTGTAATTATTATTTTAAGGTATGATCTCACTGTGGAGCTCTGGCTGACCTTGGGCTATCTATTCTCCTGTCTTACAGACAGGCACCCTCCATCACAGTTGAGTCTTAGAACATTTCAGGAATTTGATAGAATCCTGAAGTTCCCAGAGTGCTTTGGTCTATGTTGGTCTTCTGGGCATTTTGCTCACCATGCACTTACTGTGTCCAATTATAAAATCTGCTAAGAAACCAAACCCAAGGTGCTTGTTTGAAAACACCAAGGCTTTGTGAAGAACAATAGTGGATATGGTTTAAATAAATTATGGGTATATTAATTACTTGTTCTTTTTTTGGTCATTTTAACCCAATACCTGACATAAAGACGTTAAGGGAGGAAGGATTGATCTGGGCTCATGGGCTCAGGGTGTCAGTTCACAGTTGCTTGGCCCCATGTGCTTGGAAAGAATGTCATGGCCGTGGAAGTGTGGCTTAGAAGAGCTGTTTACTTCCTGGCTGATCAGGAAGCAGAGAACAAGACAGGAAGTGGTCAGGGGTAGTGTATCTCCAAATATCTGTCCCCACTGACTGACCTACTTCCTCCAGGTATGCCCTACTTCTTAAAGTTTCCACAACTTTGCCATAATAGTGCTACCATCTGGGGGTGCTGTTTTCCAAAACATGAGCATTGTGGGGGCAATTTATATCCCATCACTAACAGTGAGTTTTAGAACTACACAGGCTTGGGCTTGAGTCGCATTGATCAGTTTTCAACGTATTACTTTGAGGCCTCAGTTTGATTACCTGTAAAATGGAGGTAGCTAAACAGAGCAAATATGTTTCATGGTCCAGGAAAGTGTCCAAATACAATCAGAACTCAGTCTCCCCTTTATAGGGCTGTCACTTTCTCTCCTCTCAATTTTGGCAGCTGATGGAAGCAGAAGATGCTGCTTCAGGCATCGTGGAGGTACCAAGAGCTCTCTTTAAGGAGGTGTCTCTCTATGATTTATGGAAAGAATCTCGATTCAATGCTACAGTCCTGAAGGAAAAAGAGCTTCGAAGGAGCCAGGTAGGACTGAAGTGCTGGCAGATCAATCCTGTGTTTCCTACTGTGGTACTAAGAATGGAACCCAGGCCTCCCACATGGCAGGTGCCCGAGTTTCTACTGAGTTACATCGTCAATTCTGGGCAAGCACTTCTCATTATTTGTTTATATCTGTTTAGGGCCAGTTTGATAAAGACACTTTATTTCCCTGTTAATAAGCCCAGGAAATAGAGTAGTGTGTGGTTAAGAAGCTAGACAAGGCGTGAGGATGAATTCTGGCTGCGATTTGTGGAGAAGTGACATCTCCTTACATGGCCTCCATTGCCTTATGAGCAAAATGAGGATGATTACAGGCAACAGTCATGATATAGGATACAGCCTGAGAAGGGCGTGCTGTAAATGTTACCTACCACTCCACTTATGGTTAGGTATTTCCAGCATCTAGGCTGTTTGGAAACGACGGTGCTGCTGAGACTGATCCTCGCCCATGGGACCTTCTGCTGAGCCAGCCACTTTCATTCACTTCTGAAATAATTTTGCGTGTGTGTGTGTGTGTGTGTGTGTGTGTGTGTGTGTGCATGCGCGCGTGCGCGCGCATGAGCACATGTGCTCTCATACAAGGTACATATCTGTACACACGGGCCAGAGGTCAACCTCAGGTGCCTTTCCCGGTCACCCTTTATGTTGCTTTTTGAGAAAGTCTTTTAGTTTTCACCTAGAACTTGCTGACTAGGTTGGATTGTCCCAGGGATCTCCCATCTTTATATCGCCAGTAACCACACACCTTGCTTCTTTTTGTAGGTTATGGAAACCAAATTTATGTCTTTATGCTTGGTCCTCAGTCCTTAACTCAGGCCAGCCATTACTCTTGAAATGTGTATATGTGTGTGTGTGTGTGTGTGTTTCATCTTGCTTGAGACAAGATCTCTTGTTGTTTACTGAGGCATACTTTCAGCTAGCCAGGAGTTTCCAGGGGTTTCCCTGTCTCTTCCTTCTGTCTCCCCATAGAAGAACTGGGATTACATATGTGTGCTACTGTACTGTACTCGGCTTTTACATAACTTTGGGAGATACAAATTCAGGGCCTCATGCCTGTGTGGAAAGCACTTTACCTATTGAGCCATCTCTCTAGGCTCTGGAAATGTTCACTGAGTATAGACTTACCATGTTCTCAGTACCACTTAGGAACCAGGAAGTAACAAAACAGCCAGGCATCTCTGTGGGGGTCTTTTATGAGGCTGGATGGTGTTACAGAACTCTGTTGCTGTGTGACAAACCACTGCAAGTCCAGCAGCTTGAATACTTACTTTATTTTGAAAAACTTACCCTTCGGTAGACAACATTAAGGTATTTTTGTCCTAGCAGCTGGGCTGATTGGGTTTTCATTTCCTGAGATTGGGAAGCCTGTGGGGGAAGGGTTTGCAGGTCTGCTGTCCCTAGAACTTCAGGGGCTGTACATAGAGCATTGGGAGCTTTCTTCCACCCCAGATTTTTTTGCCCAGGCCTTTATGAGACGTTGAGGCCCTCAGCTGTCACATCCCAGAAGCCTTTGTCTAACTCTGGCTCGTAATTTACTGCGTTTGGGGAATTACGTTCAAAGTTTTAGAGTCTATAAAATAGACAAATGTCGCACTTGATTGCTTCTGCAAGTTAGGTATTCTGTAAAATTTCATTCCTTAAAACAAATGACTCCCTTGCCTATAATGTGGCATTCTGGAGTGCTCATCTGGGAGGGTTTGTGGGGAGTGTGTGCTGTGGGCATGAGCTCCTTTATTGATGTTGCTTTCTGGGCTGTGCTGGTTCCATCATTGCTGCTGTGTGGGTTCAGGACTAGCAGGTGGTCACACAAAGAGGGACACACAGGGGCCCTCACAGGGCAGCAGCTTTGTGAAGCTAAGGGAGTGAGGCTTCAACTCTGCCATTCTAGGCTTCTCTTCCTCACTAGCCTTTAGAGCAGTGGTTCTCAACCTTCCTAAGGCGACTACCTGTTACTATAGTTCCTCATGTGGTGACATCCCCCCTCCCACCATAAGATTATCTCGTTGCTACTTCATAACTGTAATTTGGCCACTGTTATGAATTGTAATGTAGATATCTGATATGCAGATGGACTAAGGTAACCCCTGTGACAGGGTTATCTTGCCTCTGAAGTCTTGAGACCCACAGGTTGAGAAGCGCTGCTTTAGAGCGGGGAGAATCATCTGGAGTGTAGCAGGCTGTGCTCTGAGATTGCTCCTGACGTGATTTCAAATTCTGGCTCAGCCACTTAGTGGTTGGAGGGCCTTGGGTTAGTAACATTCTGGGTTCAGCCTCAGTTTCTCTGTCTATAAGATGAGGCCATAGTGTGCTTTTCCCATAGGGCCTCAGTGTGCTGGGCTCCACCATTGCTGCCCATCTCTCTTTTCTCAGGCCCTGTTCCTGTATGAGCTTCTGGAAAAGACCACTGAAAGGCCGGAGGAGCTCCTGAGGTAGGACACTTTGACAGCCTGGCCTGACAGCTCTTTGAAGCCTTCTGCAGAGAAGCCTAATTTCACAGCAGGGCCAGCTGAGCTTTGGGAAAATTCCAAAAACTGAGTGAGGGCTAGTGACATGGCTCAGTGGGTTAAGGCACTTGCTGCTAAGTCTGATGATTTGAGTTCAAGGCACACGTGGTAGAAGAAGAGAATCAACTCCTGCAAGGTGTCCTCTGACCTCCACATGTTTGCCATATATATATACATAAACATACATGTGCATGCACACATACATGCAGTGAAAAAATTCAAACATTCATAACAAATAAAACTGGATAACTTTTTTGAATTTTTATTTATTTAATGTACATGAGTGCTCTGCTGCATGTACACCTGCATGTTAGAAGAGGGCATCAGATCCCTTTATAGATGGTCCTGAGCCACCATGTAAGTGCTGGGAATTGAACCCAGGACCTCTGGAAAAGCAGCCAGTGCTCTGAACTGCTGAGCCATCTCTCTAGCCCCCAGGTATGTATGTATGTATGTATGTATGTATGTATGTATGTATGTATGTATATATGTATGTATGTATTTATGATTATGGGTGTTTTGACTGCATGTGTGGTTGTGAAACACATACATGCAGTACCTGTGGAGGCCAGAAGAGGACATCAGACCCCCTGGGATTGGAGGTACAGATGGTTGTTAGTTAGCCACTGTGAGCGTGCTGGGACCCAAACCCGGGTTCTCTCGAAGAGAGCCAGTGCTCTTAACTGTGGAGCCCTTGAAGAAGGAAAATTTTTGTCTTGTCTCACAGTTTCAAAGACCTCAGTCCTCAGTCCATCATGGCAGGGAGGGCAGAGTGAAACCACATCACGGTAGGCCAGGAAACAGAAGGAAACCAGGAGTAGCCACATTCCCAAAGACCTGCCCCCAGTGACCTACTTCCTCTATTTCTGCCCTATTTCCTGTTTCTAGAATCTCCCAAGGATCAAACACTGAAATTGAGAGCCCTTAAGGACATTATAAAGTCCCAACCTGATTTAGTGTTACTTAGTACTCAGCCCATGGGGGTGGTGCATGTGTTCTTTGGCCCCTTCCATCTTCTCCTCTCCTTTACCTCTCCTTAGCGGTCCTCATTTTGTTTCCCAGTGCCGGGCAGCTGGTGAAGGGCATACCATGCTCACACATCGATGCCATGAGTGCCCGCCTCTTCCTGACCCTCTTCCAGTATTTTGAGAACAACTTCTCCCTGCTCTCTCCAGATCAGGTACCATGGAGCATTTCTCTGCTTCTAGCACTCTCCTGATGCCAGGGTTGGTGTCTAAAGATATTTATAGCAATTATACAGCTATAATATCGAACTGGCTAGGACCAGACATAGAAAGTAAATTCGCTTCAAGGTGGTGATCATCTTTTTGGGTGGATAAAAGGTCTCATTCCAGGTTCCCTTAGTTCTGTTTTTTGTTTATTATTATTATTATTATTATTATTATTATTGTTATTATTACTTGAGAGAGAAGGAGAGGGAAAGGGAAAGGGAGCAGGAGAGGGAGAGGGACAGGGCGAGGGAGAGGGAGAGAGAGAAAGAGATTCACTGTGTAACGTTGGATGTCCTGGAACTCACTCTGTAGACCAGTCTGGCCTTGAACTCAGAGATCCACATGCCTCTGTTTCCTGAATGCTGGGATTAAACATGAGAACCCCTACCACCCAGCTCATCCCTTAGTTCTTCTCTGTGAGCACAAAGACCTCTGTGTCCCCTGTGATCCATGTAAACATAAAACCACATGAGCTCACACCAACTTCCTCTCTCTCTGTGTACAAGCATCACGCTACTATATAAATCTATATTATTAAGTCAAAATAGTAGCATACGGGCCAGAAAGATAGCTTAGCTGGAAAAGGTGCTTGCTGTCAGGCCCAGAAACCTGAGTTCAAAATTCTGGTATACACATGGTGGAAGGGGAGAAGCGACTTCTGAAATTGTCTTCTGGAATCTAAATGCATTCTGTGGCACACACACCTGCTCACACACATAAATGAATAGACATCATGACAAATCAAACCAGTCACACAATCCTCTGTTCATAAGTCAGGTGTTTGCCTTCCAGTCAAGGAACATAGAACACATCTCTCTTCTGTACTCATAAATAAGACTGCTCTCACACCTAAATGTATGTATTCCTCTTATTGTCTCAGTTTCCCCAGCTATTAGTGTTCAGAGGAGTGGTACCTACACCATGAGGCTCTCTGTTACAGAAATGGACATTTACAAAGCATCGCCTGTGCATTTGCTTTGATTACTGTTGCTGCTTATCTTGCAGGTCAATTGCTTGGCATGGAAATACTGGGAAGTTTCAAGGTCCTCCATGCCCCCATTCCTCTTGGCCGCCCTCCCGTAAGTGAACATCGAGTCCCTTTCTGACTCAGCCACCAGATGATGGGTGGCCTCAGGGTTTGTGGCTCTTTCCCCCTGGGCTAAGGAACCAGAGGCAGGGTGGAGAATGCAGTAAACACCTCAGGACCTGAGGATCTGGGATACTCTGAATAGGCAGTGTTCCACATAGACTCTAAATTAGGACATGGGTAGGAGACTTGCTTTCAGACACAAGGTACATTGCTGGGAGAGCCCACGCTTATAGTACATCCCTGCACTGGTGTCTGGTGCTGATGCTGCCTCTGGTCTCAGGGGCCAGAGCAGATACTGCCTTGTGCCATCCTCTGGTCTCTCTGTAGGTCTCGATTCCTGGCTTCAGTTCTCCCCTCTCACTGTGTGCGTTTTCTGATCAGCCTGGGTAAGAGGCACTTGGACACCTTGGTTTTAGATTCTGACAAAAGGAGTTTGGTCGTCAGGAAGGTGCAACAGTGTTTGGTAAGAGAACTTCCTGGGAGACACTTTCCCTGGTGCTCTGTCCCTTCTGTGTGATTGTGACAGACTCAGGGAGCTGTGGAGGGAATCTGGATGTATGTGTGTGTATGACACACACACATGTGTGAGTCACAGGGAGCTGTGGAGGGGAATTTGATGGGGTTTGAGCCTGCAGTAATGGTTGCAAGTCTGGCTTGTGAGTCTTAGAGCTGGCAATGAAATTTTTGTTTGGAGTAATCTTGGCCATTGGTTCTGTAGACTTTGATCTCAGAGAGAGAATGCTGGAACACTGAGTTCTTTTCAAGCCTTGCCAGCAACTGGTTCTGTAGCTCTAGCAAATCCTTCTTCCCCTCTGTTCCAGCATCCTCACGTGTAAGGATGCAGAAGTCTATCATCCTGCAGCTCTTGTGGGCATACAGTGGGTGATGCATGGCTGAATTTCAGGATCCCAGACAGAAGACTTGGGACCCTAGAAGTTTCTTTATTGTTACACAGCACAAATGACTGGTATTTGCAATTCCTGTGATGATGGAATGGACTAAGGCCTGTAACACTTAGCACAGTGCCTGACTCACAGCAAACATACTGTGCATGCCATCCTTGGCATTTTGAGAAAGAGCTCTGGAGGCTCAAGCCATGCTTCATATGTCATGCTACAGTTATTTTATGTTGCTGATGATGGAGCCCATGGCCTTGTGCATTCTGGGAGAGTGCTCTACCACTGAATTTGTGCCCTGTTCTTGGTTATCAAACGCCATGATATCCCAAGAACAGTAACAATCCCAATATTCTCCATTTTACCATGTTCCAAACATGTGGTAAGCTGGGAGTCCCCAAGCACCAAAGACCAGCTTCCCTGGGTGGGAGAATTGGACTCAGTATCATCTATGGTGGTCTGTAACAAGGTAGGCCATTCTGATCTAGAAAGCTTTGTGAGGTTTGGAAGTGGGGAAGGTTCTCAACAGGCCGCAAGCTTGATCCCAGCTGGGTCTCCTCTCAGCCATACTTGTTGATTTCAGGATGGTGTCATTGCTGATGAGTACACTGTGGACATTGTGGGAAACCTCCTGTGCCACTTACCAGCCACCTTCATTGAGAGAGGGATCTCCCCCAGAGCCTGGGCCACTGCTCTGCATGGACTCAGAAGCTGTACAGCTCTCAGCTCTGAGCAGAAGGCTGCAGTGAGGGTCAGGCTCCTGGAGCAGTGGGGGTAAGAGGGGTCTGCTGGGCTGTGGGGTGTGGCAGGCTAGGTGAGAACGGCCTGGTTCCGCTGCTTCCTCCTCTCTATAAAGACCACCGGGCTTGGGAGAGGGATCTCCACTGACTCTGAAACTGTGATCTTTCTCTTTTTGGCTTCAGACTCCCTGCCGAGTGGGAACACTTGGAGCTGGCAGCAGGCTCATGTGTCATTATCTTGGTATTTGTGGGGTGGGGAGAGTTTTGAAAAGATGGTACTTTTCAAAGTGGGGCCAGAGAGATGGCTCACTGGGAGAGTGCTTGCTGCATAAGCATGGAACCTGGGTCCAATCTCTAGAAAACGTGTACAAATGTCATGTGCTGACATGTGCCATAGTCCCAGTACTGGGGAAGTGGGGGCTTGCTGGCCACCCCATTTCGCTCACTACCTGAGATGCAGGTCATTGAAAGACCTTGTCTCAAAAAGACAAGAGATGGCTAGCTTCTGAGGACTAACACCCCAGGTTGTCCTCTGGCCTCCACACACACGTGCACATGTATGCACAGGCACTCTCTCTCACACACACACACACACACACTTATAAAGATATGATACTTTAGCTGTAAGATGTCAGTATTACATTGCTTTGAAGGTTTCTTTCTGAATGCTGGGGATAGAACCCAGTGCCTTGTTCATGTTAGACAGGTGGTTGACCATTAGGCTGTAACCCCAGCTCTTGTTATTTTGAGACAGGCTTTTTCTATGTAGTTCTAGCTGGCCTTGAGTTATGTAGTCTAGGCTAGTCTTGAATTGTGATGCTCCTGTGTCTACCTCCTGAGTGCCAGGATTATAGGCATGTATCACCATACCTGGCAAGAGTAGTTTTTGGTTCACAGAAACATTGAGAGGAAGGTAGAGACTCCTGTGTGTCTCTGCCCATCAACTTCTCACGCATAGTTCCTCTATCACATCATTCCCTATCACAACCGTGTATTTATTCCAATCCATGAGCTGTTGGTTTATTTTAATCAAATTGACATCACTGTTGACATTAGCACCCAAGGTTCAGAGTTTACATGAGGGCTCACCCTTGGTACACCTCCATTAGGTTTGCGAAAATGTATGATACCATATTCCCCGTTAAAATATCATATTTAATATAATATCATAGTATCATAGTATCATATTAAGCCTTTAATCTCAGCACTTGGGAGGCAGAGGCAGGTGGATCTCTGAGACTGAAGCCAGCCTGGTCTAAGGAGTGAGTTCCAGGACAGCCATGGCTACACAGAGAAATCCTGTCTCAAAAAGTAAAACACACACACACACACACACACACACACACTGAGGTTCGCTAAGCGGAGAAAGGCATTTGTAGCCAAGTCAGATGACCTGAATTCGGTCTCTGGAGCCCACATGGTGGACAGAGATAATGGATTACTATAAGCTATTTTATGACCTCCGCACATGTGCCATGGCATGTGGCCCCCATAATATAAAAGAATAAAATAAAAAATAAGCATATTTATTATTTTTCTACTCTTACTGGCCTCTGTCTGCCTAGTCAGCCCTCCGTTCCCGTGTCTCTGGTCAGCACTGATAGTTTTGTCTTCTCTGATGGTTATGTAGTGGGAACATGCCATATTTAGCCTTTTCAAATAGGCTTCTTTCACCTAATAATATTCATTTAAATTTTCTCCCTGTCTTCTCATGGCTTGATGGTTCACTTCATTAGCCCTGAATAATACCACACTGTCTGGAGGTGTCTGGGATGATTTATCCCTTCACTATCCGGAGGGCATAGCCATGCCTTCCAAATTTTGGCCATTAAAATTAAAGCTGCTATAAACATTTGTATGCAGATATTTTATGGACATAAGATTTCAAACCCCTTGTAAATGTAGAAGTGTGCAGTTGCTGGGTCATATATGGTTTTGTAAGAAACCGTCAAAACGTCTTTCACAGAGGATGCCCTACCTTACCCTCTTACCGTCAGTGAGTGAGAATCTCTCTCTCTCTCTCCATTATCATTGTAGTTTACATACTGCTCATGGAGTAAAAGTACTTGTTGCTAAGGCTGAAGATCTGCATTTGATTTCCTGGATAATTTCATGGAAGGAGAGAACTGGCTCCTTCAAATTGTCCTCTGACCTCCACATGTCTGCTGTGGTACATGTCCCACCCCAATAAATAAATTAATGTAATACATTTTTTAAAAAAGATATTGAGGCTGGACAGTGGTGACACATACCTTTAACCCCAGCATTTAGGAGGCAGAGGCAGGCGGATTTCTGAGTTCAAGGCCAGCCTGGTCTACAGAGTGAGTTCTGACACAGCCAGGGCTACACAGAGAAACTCTGTCTCAAAAACGAACAAATAAAATGTCTTTAAGAAGATATTGATATTGATATGAAGCAGCGGCAGCAGCCTGGATCCAGGTGGATGTCAGCTCTCTGATTCCAATGGGAATTGTCATTTCCTATGTAGAGTTTCCTGTTGTGGATCAGACATTTTAGTAGTACCTTGCTATCAGTTAGTGCTGAGATGAAAACTTTAAACAAATATTTATTCTTAGTTGTGTGTGTGTGTGTGTGTGTGTGTGTGTGTGTGTGTGTATGTGTGTACATGAGTGCAGGTGCCTACAGATCCCTTGGAACTGTAGTTTACAGGTGACTGTGAACTGTCTGATATGGGTGCTGGGACCCAAACTCTAGTCCTCCTCAAGAACAGGGAGTGTTCCTAACAGCGACCCATCTCTCCAGCACCTTTTGTCATTTGCCTTTAGTTGTTTTTTGGAGACAGGATTTTGCTCTACAGCCTACACCGGCTGGAACTAACTCACTATGTAGCCCAGGCTGGCCTTGAGCTCATAATCTCCTGACTCAATTAAGTGCTGAGAACAAATGTAGTGACAGTCGTCATTTGTCACAGGCACTCTGCTATTTCCTAGAGTGTGAAGGACTCTTCTTGTAGTTGTTTGTTCCTATAGTTTCCTGGTTGTCTGGTCTGGGAACGTTGCTTTATCTCTCTGCAGTTTTAATATTTGCATCTGTGGAATGGGGACAGTCATGGCTAGGTAAATGAAGATCCTGTGACAGCACCTGACATGTGTGGCGAGTGTGCAGCGCTTCCTTCTAAGAGGAATGAAGATGATAGCGGCTCGTAAGATGGGCATGGTTCCCGTCTTCACTGGACTCACAATCTAGTGAGGGTTGGGAGCCAGTTCAACCTTTGGAGCTGAGAGATCAAGAGTTCAAGTCTAGGCTAGGCTATATAGTAAAACCCCATCTCTCTCTCTCTCTCTCTCTCTCTCTCTCTCTCTCTCACACACACACACACACACACACCCACACACACACCCACACCCACACCCATACACACACCCATATACTCACACACACACACACACACACACACACACACACACAGAGAGAGAGAGAGAGAGAGAGAGAGAGAGAGAGAGAGAGAGAGAGAGAGAGAGAGAGAGAGAGAGAGAGAGAGAGAGAGAGAAATAGGAACTCTTTGACCAGCTTAAGGGGACTATCAGTGCCAGTTTGATTGCTCTCTTTTAGAGATATCATCAAAGTATCAAAGATAAACATTTTTTTGGTTGTAGGTTTGAGGTTTCTGTGTTTTTCTCTTTCTTTTTCCTTCCTTCCTGTCTTCATTTCTTTCCATCTTTCTTTCTTTTCCTTCCTTCCTTCCTTCCTTCCTTCCTTCCTTCCTTCCTTTCTTCTTTTTCTCTCTCTCTTTTTCTTCCTTCCTTTCTTGTCTTTCTTTTTTTTTTGGTTTTTCAAGACAGGGTTTCTCTGTATACCCCTGACTGTCCTGGAACTCACTCTGTAGACCAGGCTGGCCTCAAACTCAGAAATCCACCTGCCTCTGCCTCCCAAGTGCTGGGATTAAAGGCGTGCACTACCACCACCCGGCTCCTTCCTTCCTTCCTTCCTTCCATCCTTCCTTTCTCTCTCTCTCTTTCTCTCTCTCTCTCTCTTTCTTTCTCTTCTCCCTATCTTTCTTTCTTCTCTCACTTTCACTTTTCATCCCAATTGCAGTGCCCCTTCTCTTCCCAGTCCCACCCTCACGAACCCCTCTCCCACTACCCCCTCTTTTCCTCAGAGAAGGGGAAGCACCCCTTGGGTGCCATCCTGCACTGTCACATCAAGCCACAGCAGGACTAGGCACATGGCAGGCAACATAGTCAGAGACAGCTCTAAATCCAATTGTTAGGGGACTCACATGAAGACCAAGCTGCACATCTGCTTCAGTTCACACTAACAAAGCAGGGATTCTATGAGTTCAGGAACAGAATGGGTGGAGAACCAGTTGTGTAGGAGGCCTAGGTCCAACCCCTGCATGCTCTTTCGTTGGTGGCTCAGTCTCTGGGAGGCTCCACGGGCCCAAGTTAGTTGATTTTGTAGGTCTTCTTGTGGTGTTCTTGACTCCTCTGGCTACCTTAATTCTATTCCCCACTCTTCCACAAGATTGCCCAAGCTCTGCCTGATGTTTGGCT
Organism: Mastomys coucha; assembly: GCF_008632895.1. Classification (NCBI taxonomy): domain Eukaryota; kingdom Metazoa; phylum Chordata; class Mammalia; order Rodentia; family Muridae; genus Mastomys; species Mastomys coucha. Next base: position 110,188,379 of record NW_022196904.1, read on the forward strand.
GTGGGCCTCTGCATCTGTTTTCATCAGCTGTTGGATGAAGCCTCTTAGAAAACAGTTATGCCAGGCTCCTGTCTGCAAGTGTAGCAGAGCATCAATATGTCAGGAGTTGGCTCTCTCCCATGGGATGGGTCGCAAGTTGGGCCATTGTAGACATTTATGAACTATCTAAGTGTATTCTGGGTCAGTGCCAAGTCCAAGAGATTTCTATTTGTATTTGTTTGTGTAAGACAGGACAGTTACGGTGATTTTGTCTTTTGTTAAGGAATGGAAGGAAGAAGCACTGTGTTATGTGCAGAAACTAGGGAGCTCAATTCACACTAACAAAGTAGGGATTCTTTGAGTTCAGGAACAGAATGGGCGGAGAACTCCATGGGTAGGCTTCAGATTCGGCTGGATCCCTGGTCTCAGGAGTCATTGTGGGTGTGTTCCTCCCACCCTCAGCTCAGTGGGCCTTGGTGTGCACCTCATTTTCTCTGTGTGATGACAAGATTGAACTCTGCTATCTTCTTTTGTGGGAGAGATCCCAGAGCAAATAGCTTCGTGGTATGTCCAGCAAAAGTCCCAGGGATGGCTCTGATTGGCCAGTCTGCACCAAATGCTCTTGTTTCTGGTTTGTCTGTTTGTTTGTTTATTTTTGGTTGGAGAAGTGAGAAGAATTGACTGACAGACTTTCTAGGTGTGAGAGATGGTGGGATGCACCAGTATCAGATACCCACCATGGCTGCTTTTTCATTTTGCTTCTTGTATGTCTTCCTAGATCTCCTCAGAACTGGACAGCAGAGACAACCAAGGACTTGGCTCCTTTCTTAGTGCTTTTCTCAGGAGATGAACTGCACACTGTTGCCACAAAGGTATTCGCTGTGCCTTAATTTAGAAGGTGGGAGGAGTCTGAAAGGGAGAGAGAATGTGTGGTTGCTTACAACTTGTCTGTTTGCTGATGGAGCCTGTGGTTCTCAAAACTTCTACCAAACCTCAGATACCTCAGATGCTCTCTGGCTTCATCTCAAATTATCCAAGGCTCTAGGAAAGTGACTGAATTTGCAGCTAGATGAACCCTAGACCTTCCCTATGCAGATGTGGCCAGTGCAGCCACTGTTAGTCATCTGGCAGTCTGCTATCTGTGAGTGTGGGCACACATGCCCATCCTAGATCATATACCCAAAGGAAACATTTCACAGGAACAAATACATATTATAAAACAATAGCTCTTGACCATGTGGACTTTAGATACAATGTACAGAGTCAGAGTCAAGCAGTATGGGAAACAAGCATGAACCTGTCCATCCTCCTCTGCTGAGTGCCCCGGCACCTGTGAACAGCATACATGGAAGAACATCATAAAAGGAAGAGGTTATTTGGTCTCAGTTTTAGAGTGTTGGTCAGTTGGTCATTGTGCTTGGGCAGAATCTCACAGAGGCGGGAGTGTGTGAGGGAGGCTGCTCTTCATGCCTGGCATACAGAAAGCAGGGTAAAAGAAATACAGGAAGAGACCATGGCAGGATATGACCTTCAAGGTTCTGCCCTCCAGGCACTTACTCCCTCTAACTAGACCCCGCCTCCTCCCTTTTCACCACAACCCAATAAAACTGTCATAGCATGAACCCATCAAGGGAGTGAGCTATTGATTAGCCCAAGCCCTCATGATCTAATCACATCTGGAAACCTCATAGACACACAAAGGTGAGCTTCACTCATCTAGACGATTCTTAACCTAGTCAAGGAGACAGTCAAGGTTAATCACCCCAGGGACAGCTGAAGCACTCAGTCTTGCTGGCATCGAACAGTGCGGGTTTTTTTTTTTTCTCTCTGTCTACATCCTAAGATGGCTCTCCACACAAGGTAAGGCTCACACTTTAGAAAAGAAGGAAACACATTCTTCTGAGGATGTTGGCTGGACAGCGGCACCCCGCCAGCAAAGGCAAGCTCAATTCCCTGGAGGTGGAGGACAACAGTCAGCTCCAGGATAAATCAAACACTAGGCTCTCAATCCATGCTTGCACACACAAGGTGCACAGTGTGTGTGCTTGGTCAGGTGTGAGCAAGCGCCTGCCACCTGATGCCACATACTCAGAGCATGTTCGTCAAGTCATAGAAAAAATTTGCTGCCTAAACATATAATCATAAGTACTAGATATGCAAGTATTATATGCAGATCTGGTATTTAAAAAAAAATCACGGGCTGGCAAGATGGCTCAGCGGGTAAGAGCACCGACTGCTCTTCTGAAGGCCCCAATTTCAAATCCCAGCAACCACATGGTGGCTCACAACTACCCGTAATGAGATCTGATGCCCTCTTCTAGTGCATCTGAAGTCAGCTACAGTGAGTGTACTTATGTATAATAATAAATAAATCTTAAAAAAATCACTTGTAAGGTTGTAAAAGCCTTCTATCAACATGGCAAGACCTCTGAAACATCATGAAATTATAAAAATCCCTGCACCGTGAATGATTATGACGGTAGGATACTCAGTACATGAATAAATATTAGCTAAATTAATTTTGAGCATGTGCAAAACAGGAGTGGTTCAGAAGTGTACACAAGAATGGCTAATGCTAAAATCAGGGTCATTGTTACATCTAGGAAAGAGCGAGGTGGGCGGGGGAGGAATGAGGCTGTCAGTTGTGTCTGTGATGTTTTATTTCTGAAGCTGCAGGCAGTGTGGGCATGTGGCTGCTTTGTTGGATTATTCTCTATGCTTTTAAAAATAAAACAAGATATACATACTTCTGGTTAAACAGATCCTGAATGTCCCAGAGGCTCTTGGATGAAAAGCAGCTCCCTCATTAGAGACAGGCTCCACTCCCGGATTCCCAGTTTCTTTTCAGAAAGTCCCACACATGTGTGCATATATACCCCTCTTAAAACTAGAAAATGGAAAGTCCCAGGCACTTTGCTATGCACTTTGCATAAAAAATCAAAACATCACCACCACCATCATCACCATCATGCAAGGGTCCAGGGGGATGGCTCAGTGGCTAAAGATGCTTGCTACCAAGCCTAAAGCCCTGAGTTTGAGAGTTCCAGGACAGCCTGGGCTATACAGAGAAACCCTGTCTTGAAAAAAACCACACACACACACACACACACACACACACACACACACACAGAGACCTGAGTTTGAGCCCAGAGACCTCATGGTAGAAGGCAAGAACTGACTCTCCACAGCTGACTGCTGACCTCCGCACATGTGCCATGGCATGTGCATCCCCTAAATGTTTAAAAAGTAAAAATATTAACTATTAATACAGCCACAAGGGATGGGGAAGCATAGAAGTGTGTCCTTAGGTGATTTCCTCTTTGAGCAAACACTGTAGATTAGAAGTGTACTAACCAATGTAGAACATATCACACATACTGAAAGCATCAGGTGCCATCATCTCTTGGGCTCACAGTTGTTATGTGGCCCACTGACCAAGAAGTAATCAAGCAGGACCTGGCTGTCCTGGAACTCACTCTATAGACCAGACCAGACTAGCCTCCAACTCAGAAATCCACCTGCCTCTGCCTCCCAAGTGCTGGGATTAAAGGTGTGCGCCACCACTGCCTAGTTTCTGTATATCCTTTCAAAAACCATCTTCCTTCCTTCCTTCCTTCCTTCCTTCCTTCCTTCCTTCCTTCCTTCCTTCTTTCCTTCCTTCTTTCCTTCCTACCTCCCTCTCTTCCTCTCTTCCCCCTCCCTGCCTTCCTTCCTTCTTTTTTCCTTTTGTGTGTGTATGTGCACATACATATACATGTATGCATGTGAGTGTGTGTGTGTATGTAGAGGTTGGAGAATAGGGGAACCAGTTCATCTTCCACCATGTGGAATTAGCCTTGGCAGCAGATGCCTTTCCTTGTGGAGTCTTCTTGCTGGCCCTTGGCTGTCATTTACATAACTGCCTAACAACAGCATTACCACACACATATGGGACCATTATTGCTCCTGTGGTCCATCCTTGACTGAAGGGCGATTGACTATGTAGAGTATGAGTGTCGCAGAACCTTAGTGAACATTAGAATGAGCTAGGAAGAGCTGGCTTGGTGGCACAGGCTTTGATCCCAGAACTCTAGAAGTTGAGGCAGGAGCATCTCAAGTTCTAAGTCATTTTGAGCTGTGTAGGGAGACCCTGTGAAGGGGGAACAGGAGGGAGGGAGGTATATATAGGTATATGTGCATATATACATACATACATACATACATACATACATACATACATACATACCATACATACATACATACGCAGCACTGAGGAGACTCTGGAGTGGTCACCACACTGGACTCTCTGACTGAGCATCTATGGAGTTCAAGCCTGTCTGTATAATTTGTAGGCATTCTTTCCATCCATTCAAGGATGAGAACTACAGGTGTGCCCAGTGAGTCTAGTTCTGAAAGGGAAGGTGACTCAGCACAGGTGCTTTCTCTTTGGTGTGGGGGTGATGGTGGAAGACATAGTGCTAGGTAACAGTGAGGCAGGGCCTTGTAAGAGAGCTGATGCATTTTCTGGGTTTTCAGGCAGGGTTCATAATATCTCAAGACTGAACAAAGTGAACTATCAATTCACCAAAGCTCCTCTATTGCCAGCCTTTACCTAGAATTTATATGTAACCCTCCTCTGCCTATTTATTCTTATTTTACATGTATGAGTGTTTTCTCTGTGTGTATGTATATGCACCATGTGCGTGCCTGATGCCTGAGGAGATCAGAAGAGGGTGCTGCATCTCCTGGAACTGGAGTTTTTGCAGATAGTTGGGAGCCATCACATATGCTGGGAGTAGAACCTGGGTCTTCTGCAAGAGCAGCAAGTGCACTTAAACACCGGGCCATTTCTCCAGCCCCCAAGTTTGCCGCCTTTAAAAAAACAATAAATATAAAACTAAAAGTTAAAAGAGTACCAAACCAAAAATAGATGCGTGCACACTTACATATTTTGTAGCTGTTATCAGACTGCTTGGTGATAGTGTACATGTCTGATAAGACTGCTTGGTGATAGTGTAGATGTTATCAGACTGCTTGGTGATAGTGTACATTCAGAAGTCCTGGAAAAGCGCACAAGAGCAGTCTCCTGTGCCTGGTCCAGTATTAATTATTATTGCTTTATTTTTGGCAATCTGATGGGTGGAAAGTGATGCATGACTGTTATTTAGCATTTATCGTATTGCTGTGGAAGTCAAATATCATTTCAGTAGGATTCCTTATTAGAGACATTAGTTGGATGAGGGATTCAATTTATACAACAGGCTCTTATGAAGGAAAAACCCACTTTCAGGCATTAAGCGGTAATAGAGTTTAAACTCTGATTTAAATGCATCTCGCATGTCTTTTTTTTTTTTTTTTTTTTTTTTTTTTTTTTTTTATTTAACTACAGTTTCCTGAAATCCTTCAGCAAACAGCTTCCAAGATGGTTGGCATGTCGCTTCCTAAAGGTTTTCTCTGGGCTGTTTTTGAGTCTGTTCGGAAGAACAGTAATGGGAGCCCCAGCTTTGACCCCACCTTCGGTGAGTGTTTCTAGGGCGTCTGACCCTGCATCTAGGGCGGCATTATTTTAGGTTGAGTTTGTGACATAACAGAGTTTCCTTCTCAAATGGCAAGCCCCACAGGCCAAAGAATGACAGTTCTGTAACATGATTTGAAATCAGGTACCAGGCTTGAAGGCTTGACAAGTGGGCATGTGACAAGCATGTCAATAGGTCTGGCTTATGTTTTTAAAAACGATTTATTCATCTTTATTTTCTGTATCTGCGGAGTTTTGCCTGTGTGTCTGCATGTACCACATGTGTGCAGTGCCTGCAGAGGCCAGAAGAGGGCACTGACACACTGGAACTGGCATCACAGATGGCTATAAGCTGCCACGTGGGTGCTGAAAATTGAACTCAGATCCTCTGAAAGAGTTAGTACTCTTAACAGCCGAGGCATTCTCTACAGTTTTAATTTGGCTTATTTTAAAGGCTCGGCCTAGCTTAGCAGCTCAATGGTACAGGTCAGTAGGTTTGAAGTCACTTCATGACTGTGTGGCTTTCTCTAAGCTCTTCAGGTTTCCCACCCCTTTCTTCTTGAATGGTCAGGATTTCTCTCTGTAGCCCAGAGGCTTGCAACTCACTGTGTAGTCCAGGCAACCTCAAATTCTTACTCCTCGTGCAGCAGCCTCTCTAGGGCTGGGATTACAGGCGGGAGCCACCACGCCTTGCTGTGCCTTAGGTTTCACCCTCTCAAGTGGGGTCCTGTGAACTCTGGGCTGCAGCGGTCATTGTGAGAGTTCAAACCTCCCCAGTTTCCAAAGGGGGTAGCATGTAGGGAATTATCAGAAAGTATTTCTTCCTTATCTAATATGGTCTGGCTATGGAGCCCAGGTTGGGCTTGAACTTTCAATCCTCCTGCCTCAGTCTCCTGAGTACCAGAACTTTTTT
>NW_022196904.1:110194774-110216922 GCF_008632895.1 Mastomys coucha
AGAGCCTGGTAAATATTGACTGTGACTGTCACGAGGTGCGTAGGATTAATCAGAACTTCACTGATAGTGACAGGGACAGCGACGGCTGGCTGTTGTTGCTTACTTGCTTATTCAGAGTGAGACTTCATTGTGGTATGGTTGTTTTAGGGTCACCCATGCTCTGGGAAGGGCCCCTCATCCATACTCTGTAAGCAAGCCCAATAAACCTTTTGGTTCCCCAGCTTGGACCTGGCTGGAATTCCATAGCAGTTTGTGTTGGAGCCCTAGAAGGAAGGGTAGACTTTTGTTTGGGTCTTCCTGCCAAGTGTTTCTGCAACCCAGGCTCTCTCAGTGACCCTGCGGCTCACAGATTTGGCAAGGCTAGGTGGTCAGCAAGCTCCCTGGATGCTTCTGACTCTGCTCTCCAGGCACTAGGATTCTAGGCCTATCCCACCTGCCCCGTTGCATTTCGGTGAAGTCTCTTGTTGGATGTGCACAACCAGGTCATTACCATGAAACGGCAGAGGTGGGAGTCCCCGGCTCCCTACTGTCAGCTTTTATAGCACCCTGCCTCTTGTGAATGAATCTGACTAGTGAAGATTATTAAGAAAACATTGAACATCTCCTGTAATTCTTTTTCCTCTATTACATCCTCACATCTGTGCGTGTTCCCCAGGTTGTCATGGAGTTGTGACTCCCTCTTCAGATGATATCTTCAAGTTGGCTGAAGCCAATGCCTGCTGGGACCCTGAGGTCCTTCTCTGCATGGGGGAGGACGCTTTCATCAGGAATGTGGAACTGCTGGGGGCTGTGAAGGGTTTCAGCCAGCCTCAGCTGATGGCCCTGAAGGAGAAGGCAGTCCAGGTGAGCCCACTCTGGGGAGGAAGCTCACCAGAAACCCAAACAAGCAGCTAGTATCCAGCCCCAGCCTTTCTGTGCTTACCAACCCCTCGAGGCCCTGCACCCATAATATTTTGTTGAAATTCAGTAGTGTGGGCCATGATTTCCTCATCTGGGAAATGGGCACACCGTTGGTACCTCTGTCCTAGGGCAGAGGCAGAACATAGATGATGCATGTCTGGACCAACCAGGTTCTCTGTACATTCTGACCTAAACTGCTTGCAAGAATGCTACCTTTGTTTACCCCTCTTAGAGAACCCTAATAGCCGTCTGCAACTGGCCTTCCCAGTACCTGCTGCAAGTCATCTAAAAGTGTGTGTGTATGTGTGTGTGTGTGTGTGTGTGTGTGTGTGAAAGGTGTGAAAGGGATTAGAAGTAGTTTGTCATTTTTAAAACGTTCCCTTTGAGGGGCTGGGGAGATGGCTCAGTGGTGAAAGCATTTTCTTTGAAGGTGTGAGGACTGGAGTTTGGAATCACAGCACTCCAAGTAATGGAGTGGGGGCCCATTGTAATCCCAGCCCTTTGGAGGTAAAGACGGGGAAGGCCTGGAGTAAGCTGGCTTAGCCCAAAAAGCCAAACCAATGAGTTCTGGGTTCACATGAGAGACTTTGCCTCTCTTATAACAGTGGCTCTCAATGGTCCTAGTGCTGTGACCCTTTAACAGAGTTCCTCATGATATGGTTACCCCTTAACCAAAAATTATTTCATTGCTGTAATTTTGCTACTGTTATGAATCATAATGTAGATATCTGTCTGGGTTGTTGTGTCTGCAGCTCTCTGAACATGCAGATACAAGATATCTTGCTTCACATTATCTGTTACAAAAATGATATCGCACTCATTATTCAGTAACTTGTCTTCCACAAGCAATGTGTTTTTCTGTATCAAAAAGATAAATATACATCTGTGTTTTGGGGCTGGTCTTTATTTAGCTAGCCTTAAGCTTTGGCTCCTTTGAGTTTTTTTTTATAAGTGCTTCATGACAGCTAGCATTCCATTGCTGTGACAGAGTACCTAAGTAAAGACAACTTAAAAGGAGGAAAGTGTTTATTTTGGCTCATGGTTCCAGAGCCTTCTGTCCATGGTTAGCTGGCTCTTGGTTTGGGTCTGAGATAAAATAGAATATCACGGTAGAAAGGGCCTGAGGAGGCACAGGTGCTCACACATGGCTGCCGGGAGAGGAGAATGATGATGACAGAAAGACAGACTCTCTAGTATCCTTCCAAGGCTGTGTCCACATGACTTTATTATTCTTTGTTCTTAGTAGTCTGTTGAGTTGTAAACTCATCAGCCGATTGATCTCTCACTGGAGTTATTGCCCCCACAAACCTAAATAAACCTTTGTACATGTCTGGACCTATGGCTCTGAGCACTTGTCTCATAATTTTCTAAAGCTAATTTCCCAGAAGTGGAACCCCAACCCCCACCCCAGAAAGACTGTCAACCTCTGCAAGGATGTTGACATGAACAAAAGCTCTGTGTGTGTGTGTGTGTGTGTGCATTGTGTGTGAGTGTGTGCGCATATGTGTGTGTGCTATGTGTGTGTGCTGTGTGTGTGAGTGTGTGTGTGCTGTGTGTGTGTGTGTGCTGTGTGTGTGAGTGTGTATGTGCTGTGTGTGTTGTGTGTGTTGTGTGTGTGTGTAGTGTGTGTGCTATGTGTGCATGCTGTGTGTGTGTGCTGTGTGTGTGCTGTGTGTGTGTGTGCTGTGTGTGTGAGTGTGTATGTGCTGTGTGTGTTGTGTGTGTGTTGTGTGTGTTGTGTGTGTGTAGTGTGTGTGCTGTGTGTGCGTGCTGTGTGTGTGTGCTGTGTGTGTGCTGTGTGTGTGTGTGCTGTGTGTGTGCTGTGTGTGTGTGCTGTGTGTGTGTGTGTGTGTGTGCTGTGTGTGTGTAATTCACTCAGTGTCTAGACTGCTATAAAATACCTTATATTGGTTAACTTATAAACAAAAGAAATTTATTTCTAACACCTCTGTTAGCTAGGAAGTCCATGATCAAGGCTCTGACAGATTCAGTGTCTGGTGATTATGAATTTCTCCAAGGTGATGGGTTTCTCACAGCATGTTGTCCTCATACAGTGGAAGTGGGTTGGGCACTCTCAAGATCTCTCTTACAAGGGCAGGGATTCCATTTATGAGAGTGGAGTCATCACATTAGTACCATCATATTAGGGATTAGGTCTCAGTGATGGATTCTGGTAGGATATTAAGTAGAGACCACAGTAGGTGCTGTCACTAATCTTTGGTCTGCTCTGGGTTTTTCTTCCTACCTAAAGGTTTGGGATTTGCCCTCCCGCTGGAAACAACACCACATTGTCTCTTTGGGGCGCATTGCTTTGGCTCTTAGGGAGAGTGAGTTGGAGCAGTTGGACCTCAGCTCCATAGACACTGCGGCATCCCTGGGCCTGCAGACGGAATGGACCCCAGGACAGGTGGGTAGATATTCTTGGGTCTTTTATAGAGTCCTTAATTGCTTAGGCTTGACTTTGCACCCCTGAATATATTTATGATCCTCAGGACAGCTTCTTCTATGTCCTTGCTAATATTCCATCATCATTGTTGTTTCTCAGTCGGTTTCTTTCTTTTTCTTTTCTAAAAGACAGCTATTTTTATTGTTAAAAATTTATGTGTGTGTGTGTCGTGTGTGCAAAGGTACCTTCAAGGGCAGAAGAGGGCACCAGCTCCTCTGAGGGTGGTTATGAACTGCCTGATGCGTGTGGCTGGAATTGAACTCTGGTCCTCTGGAGCAGCAAGTACTGAGCCACCTCTCCAGCTCCTCTCAGTTTGTATCTGTGGACTGATTTTCTCCTAATTAAGGGTTACACTTATTTGAAAACTTAGTAATTTTTCACTTGCTCTGAGCCAAAGGCAGGGAAACAAGGACACTTAGTCATTCTGTCAGCGTGATGAACATTACGAACTTCACACTGCTAATAGTTTGATGTAGGTACCTGGTGGTGGTGGATGCATGTAATTCTAGCAATTGGGAGGCAGAGGCAGGTGGATCTCCTGAGTTCTAGGACAGCCAGAGCTACAAAAAACAAAAAAACAAAACAAAAAAGAACCGCCAAAACAAAGAACAACAAACAAACAAAAAAACCCTGTCTTGAAAAATCAAAAAACTAGGCTTTGCTTTGCTCTGAAATACATGTCTTTGCTAGTAACTTTTATCTTTTTGTTGCATTCTTTTGAGCTTTATTGGGTGGGGTGATCGTTAGTCTGTGGCTTTGTTGATGGCTCTTCTATGGAATATGCCTATCATCCATGTATTACAAGGTCTCTCCACTCTGCCTGGAGGGAGAGAAAAGCTTTCCAGCTCCACATGAACTTTCAGAACTGCTTAGTCCGCCCCTTTCTGACTCTTACCCCCTGAGTGGTTTCATTCCTGACATCCAGACGAGTAGAAATGAGGACTCAGTACTCAGGAGGACATCCTGGCTGATCTCTAGAACAGTCTCTGTACAATTTCCTCCTCTTTCTTTGCCCCTGAAGTGAGTGTGCTTTGGCCTTCCTGAGCTTGGGCTTCTCTCTCATCTTTTTGTATAATCATTTATAGAAAAACCCAGATTGTCACCTCCAGGAGGCTGCTTTTACGGGAAGAAAACATTGTAAGAGTTCGATTTCTTCCCTCTGGGGACTATGCGTGATATTTATACTGGCTTAGGCTAGATCCTGGGCACAGAAATTGTATCCATAAAAGATGACTAGCGCATATTTTTTTCTTTAAAAATATATGGTTACACATGCATGTTTCATCACATAATAAATATGTATTGAATAAGTGAATGCAAAGATACTCTCGTCTTCCAGAGGTCAGCAGAAGCGGGTTGCTTGGTAAGTGCTGAGATTTGAACTGGTGGAGAGAGTAGCAAAGGTTGGCTTTTTGACCAACCTTTGGTTGGTTGCTGGGTTGGCTTTTTGACCTCAGATATTTGTCTTCGATGCAGCTAAACCCCTGGGCTCCATTGGTCTTTCCTGATGTATGTAGAAAATGCCTCTTGGGGACAGTTTTAGGGCTCACTTTTTGTTTACCTGTTTCATGATCACCCTGACATGCTCCTTGGTTGTTCAATATTTTAATTTTGTTTGGTTTTCTAGTTGTTGATGATGGGTTGAAAGTCTGTTTGGTTGTTGATCTCCTGTGTGTGTGGGGGAAACAGGAGGGAGACGGGTTTGTAATGCTAGGCTGATGGCTTTGAAGAAGGCAGAAGTGGCCATAAAAGAACCAAGGAAAGAACTAACTAGGAGTTAGAAAAAGTGGGGAAATGCAGTCTCTCTAAAGCTTTCAAATGGAACACATCCTACTGATTTGTTTCAGGACTGAGAGCCTCTCGTAGGTGAATTCACCTGTTTTACCACCAGGTGGTAATTTGTAACAATAGCAAGAGAACTAAGGAAGAGTGGCCAGAAAAGGAAAAGTAGTGGTAGTGTCAAACCAAGGGGGATGGGTATCGGGTAAGACCAAGGCGTGGGCTCTTCTGTCACTAGGTTTAGATAATCAGAGTTGTGATGTCCCATGACTCTGAGTGGCACCTTTCAAAGACAGCAAGGTGTGAATCACGTCTCGCCTGGAGCAGGGCAATATGGAGAACCTGGCCATGAGAATTAATTGAGTTCAAAAGTAAAATGTGTTGAACAATAATAATGTAAAGGTCAGTAAACTTTTTTTCAGTTATTGCTGTGTCAGTTACTTTTCTCACTGTTGTCTCCAACGACCTGAGGAGTGGTTTAAGGAAGCTGGGTATGTCCTGGCTCACGGTTTGAGGGGACATATTCCATTCTGGTGGGGAAGGCATGGCTTCAGGCAAGGAAAGCGTGGCTGCAGGAGAGGGAGGCCAGCTGGTCACATTGAATGGGCTGTCAGGAAGCAGAAAGTGAACAGGAAGTCAGATCAGGCCACAAATGTCAAGGCTCACTTCCCAGTGACTCACTCCTCCAGCAAGGCTCTACTCTCTGTAGGCTCCACATCCTTCCCAAACAGTGCTACAGCTCAGGGGCCAAGTGCTCAAACAGGTGACCTACGGGGGACCTTTCACGTTCTTCTTGTTCTTTCCAGCCATTGTCCTCAGCATCTGGTGTCACCAGCACCACAGTCCCCCCCCCCCCTCTCTGAGTTGGTGTCCTTGTTTGAAGATTGAAAAGGATTAGACTCATTAAACTGAAGTTCCTTCTACTAACATTCTGCAATCCTGTGGTTCTCTGGCTCTGAAACTGGTTTCAACTAGTTTGGGAAGTGCCACACTCCATTCCTGATATTAAAATGATTTTATTTGCAGCCTGGAAGAAACCGAAAAATAGATCTAACTTAGAGGCTAGAGCATCCCTTTCCCCGTGCGCCAGTTTTAATTCTCTCGGATGGCAGCGAGATATATCAATATGTTTGAAAAGGATATGAAAACGTAACATTTGCATATATCATCTGCAGTCAGTTCTTCTACTTCAGCCTCCAATCAAACCTTTAAATGCATGCTTCTAGATTAATAGTCAGACCTGGAGGAACTACATTAGCAGATAGTTCAGCTTAAAACCTAATGCAAGGGAGGGAAAAACCATTACAGAAGCCAGAGGGATGAACAGAGAGACTGAAGTTTTACAGCTACTCATTTTTCTGTGGTTAATATCGCCTACAAGTGTTGGTATTAATTGTCTCAGAATCATTACATATACACTGGTCCAGCCATCCAAGGAAATATATTTTAACTTATCACCTTGCAGGCTGAGCTTGCATTTTCCGGGTCCCAGGTGCAAGGACACTTTAATACCACATCTTCAAAGCAATTTTATCTGAATTGTAATTTTGCACTTTCATTTTTAAAACGAGCATCCATGTTTGAGGAGCACAAATTGCCATGAGTCAACTAGTAAAACCTGATTGTGAAGACTTAATAAGAAAAATTCAGCCCATGGGCATACCACTCTGAATGAGCCGGTCTTGTCTGATCGTGGAGGCTAGGCAGGGTGGGCCCTGTCTAGTACTTGACTGTCTGGGGATACTGGGTACTGTTAAGTCTCCATTTTTTTTCCTCTAGAGGCAAACATCTTTATTGGCTAAGACGGCTGTGGTGTCTCACTGTCTGGGTTTTAAATTTTTGAGTGTGTGTGTGTGTGTGTGTGTGTGTGTGTGTGTGTGTACACGCACACCCTAGGTTGGCACTGGGAGTCTTCATTCTCTCTCTCCACTCTATTCAGGGTTTCTCAATTGAACCCAGACCTCACTGATTTGGATAGTCTAGCTAGCCAGCTTGCTTCAGGAATCCCTGTGTGTGGCATTGGAGTGCTAGAATTACAGGTAGGCGTCCGTGCTGACCTTAATTAATGCCATGCTGGCATTAATGTGGGTTCATCTTCACACTTGCATGGCAGGCCCCGTGAGCCATGTCCCCAGCCTCTGTCTGGGTTTTTGCTGTAGAACCACTAGTCTGTAGCAGAGTAATATTGTTTTAGGCTCTTCATATCTCAGTGGATTGTTTGTGAAAGAAGAACAATATTAATATTTGGCCAATAGGGTTGGGCACAGGAGTAGATAAGTCAGTGTGGGTAAAGTTGCAGCAGATGCAGGGCACCCAGCATGCCAGCTTTTATTGTTCTGCATGCATATTACCATTCAGTCAGATGCATGCAAGCTGCAGTCGGTATTCTGAACTCATCCATAGCAGCTAGTAGCTATGCATGGTTGAGGGTAACTCATCAGTGGCCAGTCCATTAATTTCTTGTTGCTGTAACAAAATACCCAACACAAATAACTTGAAAGAGGAAAGATTTATTTTCTTCATGGTTTCCAAGGGGTTGGGCCAGGGTCACATGGTCACATGTGCTTGGGTAGAGTGCCATAGTGACAGAGTGGGTGGTGGAGGATGGTGCTTCACTTAATGGTGCACTGGATGCACAGAGTAAAGAAGGCACTGGGACCAGGTAGAACCTTGAAAGGCAAGTCACTATAGACTACTTTCTTCAATGAAGCCCCACCTTCTAAAGTTTCCATAACCTTCCAAACAAGTGCCACCAATTGGGGGGGTCAAGTTTTGACAAGTGAACATTTCATATGCACAAGTTTGTCTTGTGATGGTATAAAGCTGATGCCTTTTCAGAGAAGCATGTCTTTTTCTATGATGTCTGTGGCTTACACACTAGAATGGCCATTTATGCACTCAATCAGCCATAATGTATGTAGCAGTCTTTAGCCTAGATACTTGGAACACAAGGACAAGCTAGACATGACCCTTTGGGGATCTGTCAGTGAGATAGACAAAGAAATGGTCAAGGGGAAATTTTTGAAAAATTGTGATAAGTGATATAGAAGATGGATGGGATGCTCATAAGAAGGTGAGAGGGGATGCTGTTGGAGGTGAGGGAGTCTAGGGAATAGTTGTCTCTGCAAATGTAGACATTAAATAGAATTGGGGACGGGACAACAGTAGCAGCCACATGTAAAGTGGAACTCCCTGTAGCATTTCTACATTTCGTATTTCTCAGTATTTCTCTTAACATTGTAACTATTTTACTGTGTGATTCAGATGACTGATGTAAAGGAAGTGGGAGCAATGCCTATGTCCCATGACCCATGCTCCCACCGAGATGCTCAATGCTTGAGCTTCAGTACCTTCTCCTCACCTTTGTCTCTGACCTCTTGGAGTCAATCTTATCTGCTCTTATCAACACTGAAGGATCCACACATCATTATGTAGCTCAGGTCCAAGGAATTGACTTGGATCCTTTTCAGGCCCTGGGTAGGTAAATCAAGTGAACCAGGGCCCATTTATTTGTTAAGTAGCAACAAACTCAACATAAAGTAGCCTGAGTGAAAGAAGGAGTTTATTGATGTTTGTCTTAGTTACTGTTCTATTGTCATGACCAAACACCATGACCAAGGAAACTTATAAAGGAAAGTGTTTAATTTGGGGCCTCACAGTTTCAGAGGGTGAGGGCAAGAGTATCATGGTGGGGAACATGGCAGCAGACAAGCAGGCATGGTTCTGGAGCAGTGTCTGAGAGCTTACATTTGACCCACAAGCACAAGGCAGAGAGGGAGGCTAACTGGAAATGGTGTGGGCTTTCAAAACCTCAAAGTCCACCCCCCAGTGATAGACATATCTACTTCAATGGCCACACCCTCTAATCCTTCCCAAATAGTTCTACCAACTGAGGACCAAGCATTCAAGCATATAAGACTGTGGGGGCTATTCTCATTCAGACCACCACATCACTTGAAAAATTCAAGTTCATAGTTCAGGTACATCTTAATCCAGGAGCTTCAATACTATTGCTGCGAATTTAGTTCTCTCCATAATGAAGAGTCCTGCTTTCTTTTGTACTTGCTTTATTCTGAGGTTGGTGGGCCTTCTCAGTGTAGCAGGTTCTAGAAGATAACTGTATGTCATTCCAAGGTTCCCTGTGTGTTTCTTTCTGAGTTCAAGGCAAAAAACAGAAGCTCTTATAATTAATCTAGACAAAATCTTGATTGGTTCTGGCTAGAACACATGCTCCAATCCAATTTGGAGCCAGTTACTGTGGCCGGGCAGAGAAAGGACATGATTAGGAGAGGACTAAGCCGTGTCATCACCTATGGATCCCATGATGCAGTTGGCTCTAGTTAAACCATGTTGGGGGATAGTAGGGGAGAGTGGTTTTCCGTGGGACAAGTCATGAGGTTTGAATAGCTTCTCAGTTGGAATTATGTGAGATCACACAAATGGAATTATGTAATCACACAAATTTCATTGGAGATACCCCTGTGTAATTTTCTTTTAGCCTCCAAATCATTTATATTCCCTCTAAAGATTGAGGGAAAGATACAGTTCTGGAGAAAAGAGAGAAAAGAAAAATCATTCTAGCTTGAGCTTTTCATGCAGAAATGACATTCGAATTGGACCAAAACACAGAGGATAGCTGGGTTTTGTTAGTCGAAAATACAGAAGCATATTTCATATGGAGGAGATGGTTTGAGCAGAGGCAGGGAGGTAGGACATAGGAGGTTTTACTGGAGAGTTGTGCAGACAGATGCTGGAAATATTCAGCTCTGAATGTCCAAGAATTTAAGCAGTCAAGCCACCTGGAAGTCAAAATGATTTCCAAAGGAAAGAAACTAACAGATTTCTTTTTTTTAATTACTTTTTTTTATAGGCTAAATCCATTCTGCAGACATTCCTTGAAGATTCAGGCTATGGTATCCAGGATCTGAAGAGCTTCCATTTGGTTGGGCTTGGTCCTACTGTATGTGCTATGGACCCCACTGAAATACCACTTATAAAGACCTCAGAATTCAGGTAAGCAAAATACTAGAGTGCAAAGTGGAAAATATTCCACTCATACATTTATTATTCCATCCATCCATCCATCCATCCATCCATCCATCCATCCATCCATCCATTTACCCTCCTTGTCACCTATATACCCACTGATCTATGATCTGTGCATACATGCATCCACCCGTTCATATACCCATTTATCTACCTGTCCTGCCCATCCATCAATCTATCCACCACCCACTCATCCATCCATCCATCCATCCATCCATCCATCTATCCATCCATCCATCCATTCATCCATCCATATGCTCTCTACTTTCCAATCTTTGTTTCTTTCTGAGCTAAAGTATGCAGTGGGATTTGCTGGATCCTGTCTAGGTGCTGAGATTATTTATCTTTTGTGCACTGCTTGATGGCTGGAGAATCCCCTAGACTTACCAGACTCCCCCTCTCTAACCAGGGCAGTGGTAGCCAGAATTGGGACACTGCTCTGCAGCACCCCTGTCTTGGCTGGATTTAAGAAGAAAGCAGAAGTTGTATTTGGGAGACCTACTGAATGGACCAGCTCCATCTTGCAGGAACTTGGAACCATCGCAGGTAAGAGGCTCCTGGGTGCATCTTCCCTCTTTAAATTTAAAATTGGGACAAAAGTAAAGCATAACAGAACAAAGTAGTAATCCTCAGCCACATTAACCAAACATGAAGGAGTTCTAGTAGAATGTGAATGTCAAGACTTAAGTTGCAAGGGACAGTATCCACAAGTCTGCATTTTAAATGAGCCATCTCAGGGGTTCTTGTGCACACTATTGCCTCAAAATCATTGATCTAGAATGTGATTCAATTGGCTCCTAAATAGATTTATACCCAGTCTTAAAGTGTATAAATGAACACCCCTCTGGGTATACATGCCACTGTAGGAAGCCAATCAGGGCTAATGTGACCCACATATTTTCCTGAGTTGATTAAGGAACTGGATTCCCTAGTTGGCTGTCTTGTGAGGTAAGGAATAGTGCTTCCCCGGGACTCATTGATCTGTACATTATGCAGAACCATTACTGTGGAGTCCACAGCTTGAGTGACACATTCACGATTCTTTCTCTCCCTAGCTGGGGTAACGAAGGCAGAGCTTCGAATGCTTGACAAAGAACTGATGCCGTATTTCCAGCCATCAGCCATAAGAAGCCTGCCTGGTGAGGTATTCAAAGTAAGTGCTCATTTCTTCAGGGAGAGATGGGAGCTCGACCTCACTTCACATCATACAGGGACACAGGTGACAGGCTTGGCTCCTTGGGGCTTCCAGCCAGCCCTTTGCTTTTAGGGTCTACATGCCAATGATGGATGTCCAAATAATTTCAAGTGTTTTTTTTTTTTTTAAAGTTTTCAATTTATCTTATTATTCTTTTTAGCACCTCCCCTTCTTAACCTATGTTTCTGACCGTATATTTCTGGAGGTATGGTATACCCTTGTGCAAAGTCCCTGGGGACAGATACGTTTCAGAATCCAGAAGCTTTCAAGTTTTGTAAAATTCATGGTATGTGCCTTAACATCTCTAGCAGTGTCGGAGGAGGGAACATTCATAAGCAAACATATTCATTTTTTTTTTTTTTTTGGGAAGACAACCTGACAAGTCATACTAAATACACTGTAAATATCCTCCTGTCCAATCAGGTCCAACTTCTGCTCAACCAAGGGCTTAGGCTGACTGATGAGGGACTTAACTGGCCCTGTCTTCCCAGGGTTGGGATACCGGCAGAGGTATCTCCCCACCCTTTTCTGTTTCTGAGATAATGACTTAATATATTGTTTGGTTTGCTTAAGCTTGTTATGTAGCCTGGGCTATTAAGCTTGAATATTAAGCCCAGGCTGGCCTTAAATACCATCCCGTCTGAGTCTCCCAAGTCCCAGGATTATTGGTATGTGCTGCTACTCTTGGTTCAGTTTTGGTGCTGCTGCTTTCTGAGTGACACAGGACACACCCTGTCCACCTCACTGGGATGCTGGATGCCTACAACACTTCTGCACCATGGGCAACTATTTGGGGGAAATAAACAGCTGGCCTCAAGGCTACAGCATTCGTTACTTACCTGTTGCTGTAAAACAACAACAACAACAACAACAACAACAACAACAACAACACCAATGAAAGAGAACCAACTTAAGGAAGGAGGGATTTATTTCAGCTCAGGTGTAATGGGTGCAGTCTAGCATGGCAGTTGGGTCACTAGGTCTGTGTCAGACAGGAAGCAGAGAGGGGACTAGAGGCAAGACCAGGTCGGAATTCTCAAGGCCCACTAATGCTATACATCCAGTGGCCTACTTGTACAGGATGGTTCTACAACCTGCCAAGTGCTATCAACTGAGCACTAACTGTTCAAACACAGAAACCAGAGAGGGACATTCCTGACTCAAACTTTTTTTTTTTCCCGAGACAGGGTTTCTCTGTGTAGCCCTGGCTGTCCTGGAACTTACACTGTAGACCAGGCTGGCCTCGAACTCAGAAATCCACCTGCCTCTGCTTCCCAAGTGCTGGGATTAAAGGCGTGCCCCACCACTGCCTGGCATTTTATTTTATTTTTAATTTTATTTTTTAGATTTATTTATTTATTTCATGTATGTTGGTACATTCTTGCTGTTCAGATGCACCAGAAGACAGCATTGGATGCCCATTACAGATGGGTGTGAGTCACCATGTGGTTGTTGGGATTTGAACTCAGGACTTCTGGAAGAATAGTCAGTGCCCTTAGCCGAGCCATCTCTCCAGCTCCTGACTCAAACCATTATAGCCGCTGAGCAAATTCCTTCTTCCTCTCTGGGCACACTGCACTGGGAAGCAGTGAATCACAGCGCTTCCCGAGCACTTCCTTCTGGCCATGCTTAGAGTATAGTTAGGGTGGCTTCTTTGTCCAGGCAGTTGCCTGTTGTTGAAATTTCTATTTCATTGACATCAGGATGGGCTCCAGGTTAGATACATCTGGAGTCTGAAAATTCTCTGGGGAAGAGGTTATAGCACAGTGTCTTCAGGGACCAGCGAGGTGATGCCAAGGTTGGGTGTGGCCTGAGCTGAGCTGGAGAGCCCCTGTTACAGGGGAAAGTGTGTGCGTGTGTGTCCCTCAGCCTGTGTACATCAGGGCAATGTGACCACGTGGGCCTAGTGTGGCTGGATCTTCTTTACCTTTTTCAGGGGCAACCAGAAACCTTCATTTTGATGTGAAATCTCCTGATTTTACATGTTGATAGCCAGTTTGAATTTGTTTTTGAAAACACTGTAGGCATAGGGATTCAGTCTAGCTTGTGGATCACAAATCAGCAGTAGTGGAGAAACAGATAATGTTTGTAATACAGACTCTGTTAATGATAGGTGTGAGTCAGGTTGCCTGCTGCGGAGGGGAGGACAGTGCCCCAGACTGGAGGAAGGGCACAAAGAGATGCTTCCCACTTGGGAGAATGCAGATTCTTGTTGGGCCTGGAGGGAAGGGCAGTAGGAGAGGCAGGCAGGCCTCCTGAAGGTGCTGTTGTCGTGTTGAGGACCCTGAGCTTCTGGTGTGGTGGTGGGAAAAGCAGGGAAGGGTTGTAATCAGGGGAATTCAATTTCAGGAGGCATCTACTCCGACAGGAGGGAAGTGAGTGGCCAATAGGAAAGGAAGGGATAAAGGAACAGAAGTATGTGGATTCCTAGCCTTTGGGGGATGCTTTAAGACAATCAGGAGATGTCAGAGGCTCTTCTCAGCCATCTCAGCCTAGTCTCTCTGGAGCTAGCCACCAAGTCCTTTTAAAGCTGTGTGACTTCAAAAAATATATTGTACACTGAGAATCACAGTGTGCCCAGCAGAGTCCCCCATATCTGCTGTCCATGGCAGCATTAACAAACAAACAAACAAACAAACAAACAAGCATCATTGCTCTTGACCTCCACTGAGCTACCAGGATTCACCAGTCAACCAGGATTCTGCTGGTCATACCAAAGGGTCAGGGATTAACCTTGGAGGTGAGGTCTTTGAGTCACCTCAAAGTAAGTCCAAAAAGCCTAGAGAGGCAACATAATCTGGGAAGACCACACAGCCGGTGTGTGCGCAGACTCAGACTGGCATTCTGGCCAGAGCTTGCTTCTTCAGAGTTTCCTCTGGCACAAAATAATTACCAACATTCACGTGGAAAGCCAAGACCCCTTTTAATGCTTTTAATTACTTCAAGGAAAAGCCTCAGCTTGGAGCTAGAATGGCTTAAGACCCTTGTAATACTTTAAGAAAATCTCCCATGCTCTCTTTTTAAAGAGGCCCAGAGTTCAGCTGTTGTTGGTGGACAAATCGAACAGGGGTTCTTTCAGCCTCTATTTAATGCTTGCTTACAGTCACGGTGCAACGGTATGACAAAGTTGTGAAGCTCCGAGCAGATAAAGGAGGTTTGGAAAATCTGGAGAAGGGTATACTGAGGTCCCCCTACCCCCAACTTTCCTGCCTCCAGGAGCTGTCCACGGAGCAGATTGCTTCCCTGGGTCCTCAGAATGCAGCCTTTGTAACCCACTCCCAGCGCCTGCAGCTTAGCTCCGCACAGCTGCAGAGCCTCCAGAGGGCACTAGATGGCGCCAAGACTCACTCCTGGCAGACGGATCCTATGAGTTCCAGCCCGACCTGGCCAGCCTCCACTGGGTTCTCGGCAGGTGAGCAGAACAACACCTGTCTCAGCCTCGCCCCCATTCCCCTTCTCTGAACCTTGGTCCACCCTGCAAGTTGGGGAGGTTCCCATGATTCAGCGCTTGATAGACATTGGGGTGTCTGCTCTCAAAGATACACCTTAAATCCCCACCAAGCTTCCTTTAAATACTGTCAGCTCTTGCATCTTTAAAACCACCTTGGAGATCATTAGAAGGCTTCAAATTCCCTGGGTGTGACCCAGAATCCACTGATTCAGAATCTCTCAGGACTCAGTTTATTTCAATGACTCCTTCATCTACCTACGTGCTGCCCAGTATTAATCAATCACTGTACATCTCTTTGATACCTGTTATGTAGGGACCAAGAGTATGGATGTAAGTAGGGCAGGTGATGCCTCCTTGTCAATAAGATCTCAAAGCTATAGACTAGGGAGGCAATAAGCAAGGGCAGGTGATGTTGACTGAGGACTAAGCAAGATGGGGAGGAAGGAAGAAAGGAGGGGTACGGGAGGATGAAGGAGGAAAGGAGGGAGGGAGGGAGGGAGGGAGGGAGGGAGGGAGGGAAAGAAGAAGGGAGGGAGGGAGAGTTCCCCAGAGCAGATGCCATTGCCTAGGGTGCTATGGCTTCCTCTTCTGACTCTCACTCTCTCACACATCTTCCTGACGCCTGTCTTGAGTGGGTACCTCCTTTGGAGCAGGTGTGTGTCTATACTTCGGGACAGGTAGTTTAGAGGAAACCAGATGAATCACCCTTGTAAATTCAGTCATGGAAGAGTGAGAGAAGACACGGTGTCGGCGTGACTCTGAGGCCGGTGGTAAAGAAAGAGGATGATGGAGATGGGTTGCATCCTGATTAGGGGATAACCTGAAAATATTCAGACTAGAAAGAGAATTTGGTCCTAACTAGGACTCCCTTCCCTTTCTTCCTCTCCTGTCTCCTTCCCTTCTTTTCCTTAATTAAAAATCCCCATATTCACCCCTTTCCTTCCACTGAGGATGTTGAATTGAAGACCTGACCATTTTTGTGGCCACAAGTGGCACCACCAAATAGGTACCATGTTCTTTGGTATACTTTTGCAAATTTTCATTGAAACATAGAATCCATATGGTGTTTTGTATGATGATACAAAAATCAATAACACACGAAGCTTTAAACACATGCAGCTTTAAACATATAAGGCCCGAAGTTATATAATAAACCTTTCCCCTTTGTTCGCTGTCTCCCAGCTTTTCAGTTCTTCTCCCCAGGGGTAGCCAATGTTGTCAGTACCTGATGTATTTGTCTACACAGTCTGTACAGACACAAATAAGTCATGTCTACACAAGCCTTGCACTTTTACAAGGGCTTATTGTAGCCTTGTCCTGCACCCTGCATTTTGGATGTGTGGATCTGACGATACCTGTCAGAGGCATTCTGTGCCCTCTGTGGGAACAGAACAATGGCTGGTTATAAGGCTGAGCCTCAAGTGCCTAACCAGATCTGTATGTATAGATTCTCAGTTGGATTATCATATTTTCTGTTACAAATAATGCAGCTGTGCAATCTTGCCAGTGGCAAGTACTCTTTTAAGTTAAGAGAGATTGTCAAATCCTCTGCAGAGGTAGGTATCAGTTTTCTCTTGAAACAGCAATGTCAGAAAGGGGCAAAGCAAGACCCTAATACCCTTCCTCCATTTACCCTTCAGTCCCCCACCCCTGCCCCACCCCAAGGCTGCCATTGGGTGAACCCTTTTTTGGGAGCCCAACCCTTTCTACATTTCTTGCTTCTTAAATACCTGGGAGTAGCTTAAATGCAGATTCCCAGACCTCCCCCAAGAGTTCTTGAGTCAGCAATGCACCCAGGCACCTGCAACTTGAATATGCTCTGCTCCCTGACTCCTTTTGATTAAGGCAGGTCTGGTGTACACAATCCCGTATTTGTTCCAGTTCCTCCATCACCCCCATTTAAGGGATGAGGAAATGGTCTGTAGGGAGCTGACCATGATGCATCCCCCTTCTCCAGTCCACAGCAACTTCATGGGCCTTCTTGCCCTGTGTTTGCTTTCAGGAGAACCCACCTCCCAGGCTCTTTGGCTTGGCTGTCCCCTGCTGCTTCTGATAGCCAAGTCCTGATGCTGAGTGGCCTGTTTGGTGTTGCAAGAAGTTGGTGAAGGTGTGTAGAGACGGAAGCTGCTTTCAGACCCGGGGAAGCTGTTTTCACACCTCTACCTGAGGAGCCTCAGCGAGGGCAGGGAGATCATGGGACCTTGGAAAAAATTAAAAACCATCTTGCATTCTTAAGCCAGCCTGTCTCCCTAGTGGGTATTTTTTTTTTCCATCCCATGTTGACTTGGAGACAGAGAGGCTGTGGTGATGAAAGGATGAGGAGAGAGAGAGAGAGAGAGAGAGAGAGAGAGAGAGAGAGAGAGAGAGAGAGAGAGAGAGAGAGAGAGAGAGAGAGAGAACAAACACACCCTTTTAGCCAGGGGGTGATTTTGTTTCCAGTCTGGCTTGATTTCCTTCCCTGGGGCACCAGGCAGTGTTGGATTTCTCCTTCGACACTTAGCTGGGCTAAAATAAATGAATCGCTCAACAGAAGCCAATATTCTTGCCTGATTGCTGCAACTAATTGATGTTTTGGTGGGTATCACATTGCTTGGAAATTAAAACATTTAACATGGCTCAACATTAAATCAATTTTTAAATACATTTTCCAGATGTTTCCATTTCCTTGGGAATCAGTGGAGTTATAAGTTAACCTTTCTAAGCATTTTTAGTTTTAGTGGAGGGTGTGGTTTTAAGCTGCTCTGGGCTTTGGTGAATGGGGTGAAATAAAAAGATATAAAAATATATTGGATATGTCAATCACTGAAGCGATTTTTGACTAGTGTAGGAAACCCAGCCCCTCCCCTCATGCCACTTGATCCTTCTGGGATGAACTTATTTCTAGAAATTGCCGAGTTCTTTTGGTTTTAGCGACAAGAATTCAGAGCAACAGAAAGGGTGGGGCAGCATTGGCCTTTACTGAAAGCTATACCATCTGCAAGGTGACCATTGTACCACCTGGCATTCCTAGTGAGTAAGTGGGGGGTGTCCTGAGTCTCTTGTTAAATTGTTTATTTTTATTGTATATATGTGGATGATTTGTGTGTCTGTGTTCCACATATGTGCCTAGCATTCATGGTAGGCCAGAAGGGGAGTTGGAACTCTTGGATTGGGAGTTACGAATGGCTGTGAGCCACTGTGGTGGTTTGAATAAAAATGCCCCTCAAAGGGAGTGGCATTATTGTAGGTATGGTCTTATTGGAGGAATTGTGTCACAAGGGATGGTTTAAGGTTTCAGAAGCTCAAGCCAGGCCAAGTGGCTCACCCTTTCTTCCGGCTGCCTGATGATCCAGATGTAGACTTCTCAGCTCCCTCTCCAGAACCATATCTGCCTGTGCACTGACCTACTTCCCGCCATGAAAATAATGGACCAAACCTTTGAAACCGTTAGCCAGCGCTCATGAAATGTTTTCCTTATTAAGAGTTGCCATAGCTGTGGTGTCTTATTACAGCAATAGAAAGCCTAACTGAGAGAGACAGCCACCAGGTGGATCTTCTGCAAGAGCAGCAAGTGCCCTAACCACTGAGCCACCTCTTCAGTCTCCATCCTGGCTTACTCAGGAAGTCCTTACTAGGCATTGTCATTTGAAGAGGGAGATGGGAAGGGGAGCCGGTGTGAGCCTTCCCAAACCTGTGGTTGTTTCCTGAGCGGCTGAGGGAGTCCTCTGAAGGCTGCTGTTGAGGGGCTCCTCAGAGCTCAGACTGTCAGACACTTGAGAAACCACACCTGGATTTTAGTTTGTTATTTTTATTTTTTGCGACTTATTTTTTTTTTTCAGTAAAAATTTAAAAATTACAATAAAATCTCATTACTTTCCCTTCCCTTTCCTCCCTATGTTTTTGTTCTTTAAAAAAAAATATGGGTTCTGGGGATTGAATTTAGGTAAGATGTGGCAAGAAGTATCTTGACTGAGCTGTCTGTCTAGCACCCTCCATTTGTGTGTGTATGTTTGTGTGTGTATGTTTGTGTGTATGTGTGTGTATGTTTATGTGTATATGTGTATGTTTGTGTGTATGTGTGTGGTGTGTGTGTATGCTTGTGTATGTTTGTGTGTGTATGTGTATGTATGTGTGTGTATGTGTGTGTATGTTTGTGTGTATATGTGTATGTTTGTGTGTGTGTGTTTGTGTGTGTGTATGTTTGTGTGTATGTGTGTGTGTGTGTGTGTGTGTGTGTGTGTGTGTGTGTGTGTGTGAAGGAGGGAGCTCACAGGTGCACTCCATCACACCTACCCACAGAACTCTGAGATCTGCTTACTTTGTGGCTTTTGTGAGTCATCCTGTTTTGATCACTGACCTCCCTGGTCATCCCTCCCCTCTGGGTAATCATAATGGCTCTCCATCATCCTAATGACAAGCTGGCCTCGTCGGATGCTCAAGGGCTGTCACTGTATGGCCAGCTCATTTCACGGTCATCAGGACCTGCCTGGGTGGGTCTTCAGATGATTCCCCTTTGCAGCACAAGGAGACTGAGCCCCAGAAAAGTCAAGCAGCTCTGCGGAAGGCCTTCTACTTAGTAGGGGACCAAATCCTGACTTCTTCACCTCTGTGCAATGCTGCCTCCTGAATGGGTGACTTTAACTTCCCTAATAAGTTAGATCAGAGAAAGATTCTGTAAATCCCTTCACCTCCTCTTCTGGCAGGAGGCCAGCTTGCCTCACAGCACAGATAATTGGTGATGGCCTCAGGCAGAAAGACAAATCTAGCTTGTGCCCTGCAGGACCCCCGGGGTGTCAGGCTGAAAAGAGTCCCTTGCTTCCAGGAAAGCAGCAGGTCACACTGGCAGGTGCTGTCCCATTCACCTTTCAATGTCAGCCTGCCCAGTGGATTCCCAACCTCCACCTCCTTGCAGTTTTGTAGATGGATGCAAAGATGGAGGTCATTTGGGCTCTGGGAAGGGTGTGCTGCTGACCATGGTTCTGACTGGGTGGGACCCATGCCTTCCTAGTTATTAACCATTTTGAATATTGTAGGTCTTTTGGTGAATTCTCCACTTTTGGCTACTCGGATGCTGAGCCTGGGTTGCTGAGGGCTGGGCATCTTTTCTGCAACCTTAGCCTGCTAGCTAATGGAAGTTGAACTCAGCTTTTTTTTGCTCTAGTTCTGGTACCCATAGGGTCAGTCACAGTAAATGGTGATGGGCTACTGCCAAAGAGGGGCTGTGCTGCATGTGTGAGAACCCGGGGAGGAGAGAGTATGCTCAGCTTTGCTCAAGAAATACTGTTGTGAGTGAGAGTGACATGTCCATATCAAAAAGTATGTTGCCCTTGGGGCTGGAGAAATGGCTCACAGGATAAGAGCCATTTTTGCTTTAGCAGAGGACCCAGGTGCAGTTCCTAGCACCCACATAGTGGCTCACAAATGTCTGTAACTCCATTTCCATGGGACCAAACACTTTCTGACCTCCAAAGACTCTAGACCCATGTGGTACACAGCTATACACCTGTACACATCAAATAAAGTTAAAAAAAAACCTTTGTCCACCCTTGCCTCTCGAAGGACCTCAGTAGTTTGTCTGTCTGTCTATCTATCTATCTATCTATCTATCTATCTATCTATCTATCTATCTGCTAAAGTTTGACTTAAGGAAAAGTTTTGTGGCCTAGGTGTGGTATCAAGCACTTGTAAGCTCAGTACTCAAGAGGCTAAGGAAAAGAACTGTAAGTTCAAGGTCAGCCCTGGCTATAGAGTGAGATCCTATTTCAAAAGATCCATATATGCTGAGAAAATAAGAACGGCCAGGCCACATGGCACACTTGGTTGAGATTTCTACAGAGAGTGGCCTGGAAATGATTCCTATCTGCAAATTTATTTTGGATGTCTGATGGTTCTGGAGACCCTCCGGTCACCATAGGCAGTTTATTATGTGCTCCCTGCCATCACTGCCTCAGGGACTGGCTCTTCCAGAAAAGGAGGCGAGCGCCTCCCATGGGCCTATCTGCAATCACTGGTAAGCGGGTCATATTTACTTTAGCCCCCTTCCTAGGCTGCACCGGGCCAAGCCAAGATGCTGGAGACATAAGGAGCAAAGCAGAGCTGTCAAGAGAGATGTGGGCAATTCCTTCTAGTCTCTGAGATCTGGCACACTCCTCTATGTAGGAGATTACACAGTACACTCAGCAATCCTGCCTACTCCGTTTGCTAGGACTACATACACAAGCCGTTTGTCCCAGACTTCGATTCTGTGAGACAATAGTGTCTCTTTAGATGAGTCTACATCACTACCCAGCTAAATTTAAGATTTGGTCACCACAGTGTGAGTAGACATGACATAATCTAATAGAACTTTTAAATGTGCATGCAAGATGTTGCTTGCCTATTCGTGGGAAGGGGCACATGGAACAGAAATGAACTCAGTCCTTACCATGGAGACAAGTCTAACCCAGCTAACCTCAGCCATGACCAGTGAAGCCTCAGTAAAGCCAAAGACTCCACCAAGTGGTTAACATTGGCTCTTTGCACAGGGAAGGTCCTTTTCTATTACTAGGAGGATGACACACCTTATTTCTTGAATTTCCCTTCCTGTCATCTACTTGGTACATTCGTCAAGCAACTCTATTTCTAAAAAGTGCTATACTACTCAATAATGGATAACGGTCCCTCACTTCCTCCCACACCCAACTATTTCTCATCTCTAAGTCTAGAAGTCCTAGAAATAAGGTCCCAGAGGGAAGTTGGGTTGGAGCTCACGCTTGTAACATGGAAGTTCAGCACACGTTACCAGGATAGACTTTGTATCTAAAATCTCACTGAACTACTCCATTCAGAGCACTCACTGTTCCAACAACCAGTCCTTCAGCCTCTACAGATTAGAGTTTTCTTCAGTTGTTGGAACAGAGAAGGACCCTCCCTTTCCTTTGGGAAATATAGTGGCTAGCCATCTTAGAGTGATGGGAGAGAAGCTGTATGAAGGAGAGGAATTCGGAAATGAACTAAGAGGGCTGGCTAGATGGCTCAGTAAGTAAAGTCTTAGCTTTGCAAATACAAGACCTGGGTCTGACATCCCAGAATCCACGTAAAAAGGCTGAATGTATGCTTGCAGTTCCAGATACATATAGGGAGGCAGATACATTTAGGTAGCAGGATTCTGCTGGCAAGCCAACCTACTCTACCAGGCCAAGGAGAGACCCTGTTTCACAAAACAAAACTCTAAAGGTGGACAGCACTGGAGGAGGAATTAAACTTGACATTGTCTTTGGGCCACAGCATGTGAGTGCACACATTATAAACACACACACATACATACAACACACACACACACATTCAGAGAGAGAGAGAGAGAGAGAGAGAGA
>NW_022196904.1:110216932-110220207 GCF_008632895.1 Mastomys coucha
AGAGAGAGAGAGAGAGAGAGAGAGTGATAGAGACAGAGAGAGACAGAGAAGCAGAGACAGACAGACAGATGGACAGACACAGAGAGACAGAGGGGAGGGTAAACTGGGAAAATCCAGTTAAGAAATGGTATTAACAGAACTGGAAATGTGTTCTGTTCTTCCAGAGAATCTGAGTCTGGTTCTCAGCACACATGTCAGGCACTCACCAATAGCCTGTAACTCCAAGGAATTCAATCCCTTCCTCTGACATCTACAAGCACCTTGAATTTTGCACTTAAACACACACACACACACACACACACACACACACACACGTGAATAGATAAATAAAGTGATGTTAATCCTGGAGCTCATCTGCCTGTCTGCAGAATCTCTCTCTCTCTCTCTTTCCCTTCCTCCCTTCCTCCCTCCCTCCCTCCCTTACCTAATACCTTGGCAAGTGTTCTGTTGCTGTGCTGCACCCTCAGCCCTTCCAAAGCTTTTACTGTGGATGGCTCTGAACAGCTTCACAGGATAATACTATAATACTCACAGAAATCTTGGCCTTGAATTTGAACCTCTCGTAGACCTGAAGCTCTGGTGAGTTAGCATGAGGCTGTGAGCCGTGGGCCTGTTTGGGAGACTCTGCCCTCCCCTGGGCTGTTCTTCTGTGGAAACTAGGTCTTAAGGGTGTGAGTCATCCATACCTACATTTGGATTGTGGTCCGTTTAACTGGACAGATACTTCCAGTCCCCCAGGGCAGCCAATGTCATCTTTTTTTTTCACCTTTCTCCTGATTTAGCATCAAAAAGGACAAGTATTCTGGGTGTCCAGGAGAGGCCTGTATTCTCATGTGGTAGCATTTGCTCACGGCGCCTGCTATCATTAAGTCTGATTTGGTAGCTGGCATTCAGCAGTGCCCTGTCGTGGCTTGTCAGGAAGACCTCTCCTGCCCTTACACAGATGCAGTGGTCTTTGCCCTTGTTGGTGACTGTCCCCACAATCCAGCATGTGATGAAGTACGTGGTTTCCAGGTTTGTGTAGGGTAATTCCTTACCCTTGGCTTAAGTTATTAGATTAAAAATTCCTGAAATAGGGCTGGAGAGATGGCTCAGTGGTTTAGAGTGCTATCTGTTCTTCTGCGGGTCCTGAGTTCAATTCCCAGCAACCACATGGTGGCTCACAACCATCTGTAACGGGATCCGATGCCCTCTTCTGGTGTTTCTGAATAGAGCGACAGTGTACTCACACACACAGATAAATAAATCTTTAAAAAATTCCTGAAATAAACAACTCATAGCCTTAAGTTGTACGATAGAGCCTGGTGCTGACCCAGGATGGGAACTACCCTTTTGTCCAGAGAGTCCATGCTGCATGTGCTACCCACCTATCATCCATGGAGTACCCATTTTGGTTACTAGGTCAACTGTAGTGACCTCGGAGTGACTATGTTCAAGGATTCCTTATTTACTTAGTACAAGAATCGTGAGAATAGCAGTGCAGTCAAATCGAATCTGCCAGAGAGCAGCTGCATAGAGAGTCCTCAAAGTCAAAGCTCAACCATGCTACTTTATGGGAAGAAGGAACACACACATACACACACACACACACACACACACACATGAACATGACTTTTATTTTAATGTGCTCCTATAATTATTCTAGTTTACTAGCATTAATTAATTATTGTCATATCGTGTCTAACTTTGGATTCAACCTGATCACCTAGGTATATATTCAGGCAACAACAGTCTTGTAGGGTTTGTTCAACTTCATCTCTGTGTATAACGATGAAGCGGCAGGCATCTCCTGGGGGATCTTCCCTTTCTAGGCTCTGAGGAATTCTCTCTTGGTAGATGTGAAAGGATAGATTTTCAGAGTAGAGACTTGTTATGGTTTATATTTTTAAAAGCCCTTATGGGTTGAATTAAGGGTTGGTCCTGGTTGCTGGCTCTATTGGGAGGTAGTGGTGGCCTTACGAGAGACCTAGTGGAAGGAGGTTGGATGAATTTATGTTCTTGAAGAGAATATTGGAACCTTGGCTGGTTCTCTCTCTCTTTTGTTTCCTGGCCAGTATGTGCTGATCAGCTTTGCCTTGCTATGGGTTCCCTAACATGATATACTGTCTGCAATAGGCTCAAAGACAATAGAGCCAAGTGTCCACGGACTGAAACCTCTGCATCCAGGAACTCAAACAAATTTTTGTTCCTAAGAATTGTCTGATTTATTTTGGAACACTAATGAAAAGCTGACTTACACAGGTCTGTAACCCTTCTAAGCCCATTGCTGGGAATCACTTTATTTCTTCCAGAGAAGATTTTCATGCCAAAAGCTGTTCTGTGTAGAAGTTGGAGAGATGGCCAGCATAGGCAAGCATGGAGACCTAAATTTGGATCCTCAGAGTCCACATAAAAAGCCAGGCATGGTGTGTGCCATAATATCAGTCCTGGGGAGGCAGAGACAGGCAGATTTCTAGAGCTTGTGGGTCAGCTGGCTCAGGTGAATTGATGAGCTCTAGGATTAGTGAGAGACCTTGTCTCAAAACAATAATGTGCCACATATGGACACACACACACACATATGCACACATAGACACATATGTATGCCCCCCGTGAAAATACAGGGACACATATTTATGCGCCTCCCCATGAAAACAGAGACATATGTATGATTCTCCCCATTCCCAAAGTGCTACTGAGTTTCTCCATGCAAGTCTGAATGCCAGGTTTTGGAAGCTCGTAGTGTCTGTTCCTTCCTTGGAGATTTTTTAATGACCTTTATCATTTTAAAAAGCCTACAAAAAACTACATTGTCTGGCTTTTAATTTACATTTTGGACATTTTCTGCCTTACATCTCTAAATTTTTCTGTCCTCTTTCCCCTCTTTTGCTTGTCTAGGGAGGCTGGTTAAACTACTTAGCCTCTGGTGTCCTGACAGGATGGGCTAGTGGGTCCCAGCAGCAGGCTGGGGGTGGAAGGGGAAACATCAGGGCCTTTATTCCTTCAGCTTCTTCCTGACAGAATGAGAGTGCGGGCTTAGATTCACTCAAGGGCCACCGTTCCTGTTGGGCAGCTCTTTTTTAATTTTTTAATTTTTAAGTTTTTTAAGTTTTATTGCTTTATGATGAGAAAAGTTACATGATTTCAATTTATCTGAATTTGTTAACATTTAAAAACATTTTAAGTAAATAGAATTAAATCACATTCTTTTTTTAATAAATGATGTTTTTAATTTTTTTATTAGATATTTTCTTTATTTACATGTAAATTTCTCCATTCCTAGTTTCCCCTCCAAA
>NW_022196904.1:110226304-110226855 GCF_008632895.1 Mastomys coucha
TCCAATTCTTGCTTTTCCGGTGTTTTGGGATATCCAGGACTTGCTGCAGTGGGAGTACTAGATTCTGAAGAAGCCATGTAGTCTTGGTTACTGTTGGTAGGATTCTTGAGTTTGCCTTTCGCCATCTCTTGCTTTTTGGTGTTAGATGTTCTTAGTGTCTCTGACTATAGCTTGTCCTGTCCCTGCCGCCCTGCAAGTCCCCTGCGACTCGTGGGGCCTGTGCCTCCCGGCAGGCTGCTCCAGTCTTAGGAACTCACCAGAGGCGGCTCTCGCCCGAGTCTCTGGCTTATGTTTTTAATTTTTTTAAGATTTATTTTTTATTATAAAGGAGTATACTGTAGCTGTCTGTCTCCAGACCATCAGAAGAGGGCATCAGATTTCATTATGGGTGGTTGTGAGCCAGCGTGTGGTTGCTGGGATTTGAACTCACGACCTTCGGAAGAGCAGTCAGTGCTCTTACCTGCTGAGCCATCTTGCCAGCCCTTAAATCACATTCTTGTTTCCCTTCAATACCTACAATATCTTTTTTTGTCATATTCTTTAAAATTTAT
>NW_022196904.1:110227244-110250227 GCF_008632895.1 Mastomys coucha
TTCAAACTTGATACAAGAGTTACAAACGTCAAGCAAAGCATTCAGTCTCACTCTTTGTTGTTCTCTTAGAAGCCCCCTCCCAATTTGATTGCCTACCTTTCTTTTGGGTATATAAATACTTTTGAAATATGTAAGCTGCTCTGAAAACCATAGTATAGTGTAAAAACATGAAATAAACAATACTACTAATAGAGAGGGTGAGATAGGAGAAGCAAGATCTCAAGACCATTCATTGTGTTGTATACAGCAAGACACTGTCACGCACAAACAAGCTGAAAGTATATATAGATTGTACAATATTGGACCTATTTCTCCAATTACTAAATTAGAGAGACCATTGGATGACAGTCAACAAATTTCTAATTCCTCATATTTTTGAATTTCAATTGATTAGGATATGTTTATAATATTAATTTTCATATTAAGATATTAAGAAAAAGTAATTGTTACTTCCTGTTGTTTTTGTTGTAAGAGGTGGAATTAGGTTTGTGTGGGTTTGTTGAAAGATTACTTTCTTGCTTCTTCTAGGATGTAGTTTTGCTCCTTATGTTGACGTTTTCCATCTATTATCCTTTGTACGGCTGGATCTGTGGAAAGATATTGTGTAAATTTTGTTTTGTCATGTAATATCTTGGTTTCTCCATCTATGGTAACTGAGAGTTTTGCTGGGTATAGTAGCCTGGGCTGCTATTTGTGTTCTTGTAGGGTCTGTATGACATCTGCCCAGGATCTTCTAGCTTTCCTAGTCTCTGGTGAGAAGTCTGGTATAATTCTGATAGGCCTGTCTGCCTATCAGACAAGTAACATACAAAGTAACATATAAAGTACTTTATATGTTACTTGACCTTTTTCCTTTACTGCTTTTAAAATTCTTTTTTTTGTTTAGTGCATTTGGTGTTTTTATTATTATGTGATGGGTGGGCAGCTCTTTTTTATAGGTAATTTCTCCCTGGGTCTCAGGACCTAATCTCTTCCCATCCTTTCCCTTTCAGACCTGGTGGGCAAGAACTCCCTGCTGTTGCTAATTTCAGTGCATTTCGCACCCTCTGTTTCTTTTAACCTTACCCACAGTCCTGTCTTATAAATAGTTTCTCTCCTAACCTGTTCTCAATTACCCAATTTGAGGTGATACACCCATTTCTTTCTAGAAGACTGCTTCATTTCACACATCTAGTATCAAAGAATTAACCCTTAAAGGCTACAAGGGGACACTATGGAAATTTCCCCTGCTTCCTACCTCAATATAGGCAGAATCATGTCAACTGATATTCCCTATTTTAACTGATCAAATTTCTCTTTGGTGCCACAGAGATGCAAATGTCTTACTACTGTGTGGGAACAGTTGAATACTGTCCTTGTAGCTAATGACTCTGGATACAATTGTCAAATTAATTGGGTGTTTCCTCAACTGATCTAGCCTGGGAGCAATCCAGTCCCCCAAACAAAACCTCACCAGGATGTCTGCAAATGACTGCCTCTGGGCGCCTCCTAATTGCAGGCTATTTATGCGCCTCATTGTGGTAGGCATGGGTCCTTTCACAGTCCATTCATATGGAAGCACTAGTGGGTAATTGTGGCAGACAGCCTTGAAGATGGTCCCAGATAATTCTCCCCTCCTGGTATTCAGGCTCTTGTGTAACTCTGGCTGGATCTCTTTTAATCAGCAGGATGTGGGAAAGTGATGGAATGTCACTTCTGAGATAAGGTTACTAATGACTGGGACTTCTGTCTTGCTGGCATCAATCTGTCTTGCTTCCGTGCTCTGATAAATCAGTTCCTACATGGCAAAGGCTCGGGTGAGGGTGGCTTCTGACGACACCTCATGAGTTGAAACCTGCTGTGGATCCTTCCCTCTGCAAGACGCTTGATGAGGGCTCTCATCAAAAGACCTGTGAGAGACCCTGAAGCAGAGGACCTGGCTGACCCATGTTCCAAGTCCCTGGCCACAGAGACTGAAGTAATAAGCTGGTGTTTGAGGCTGCTAAGTGTTGGGATAATTTCTTACACAGAAATGGGCAGCCGATACCCCAGTGTAGCCCAATATGGGGTGGGAGCCAAATTATAATTTACATTGCATTCCTTACAACAAATAGACAACTGATCAATCCGTGAGGGTTCTGTGTGTCCTCAGCTCTTTTATTGTGAACAAATTTTCTCCCTTCCTTTTGTTCCTTTCTCTTAAACCGTAGAGAGGAAATATCTAATAGAGCTGAACATAGCAAAATCGAAGAATGCGTTTTCTTTTTTTCTCTCTCCAGAGTCTTTGTATGGATGTAGTTGGGTTCTGCTGAAACCTCTGAGAAGCTCTGGGCATTAGATGAGGTGGCTGCAGATGCAGAATTAGTTAGGCAAATCATGGCTAGAGATTCAAGAATATGTATCTGTTGAACTTGATGAAATTATTTTAGAGGCTAAGGCTGTGAGGAGATTGTTCCAGTGAAGCAGTGGCATTGCCATGGAACGTGACTGCCATGCTTGTTTCAAGCAGGTGGATCTGAGGGGCAGAGGCCTGTGACGTTCCTATGGCTGCCAGAGGAATAAATGTTTTCGTTCATATCACAGTTTGAAACACATAAGCCAGTGAGTCGAGAAAAACCCAGCAGAGCAATTACAGTAATGAGTAAACAAAGAAATATGAAGGGAAAACACAAGAGATGAGAGTTATAAAACCCACACCAGACAGTATGCCAGGGTGACCTGCCCTCGACTCTCCCTTTGGCTGCCTGCTATAAGAATGACTCCTTACATGTTCCCCCACATCAGACTTGCTCCTCGGTGTCTCAGAAATCTCTCCCAAGGTCCCATATTAAAGGCTTAGTCCCTGCTTGATGGTATTGGGGTGGTGGTGGTAGAAACTTTTGAGGTGAGAGCCAGTTTTCTAGTCACTGGAGGTGCACCCCCCCAAATGATGGTGAGACCTTGCCTTTTCTTCTTTATCTTTCTTACTTAAAATCTTCATGTGTAATTTTTATTTAAATCATAACTTAAACATATAGCTATTTAAACATATATGCTTATACATATCATCTAGTTGAGTAAGTTGAACACTGACTATATATTGAATATTACTGAATTGTAAATAATAATTATGTGAAGTTTTTGCCTCTTAAGAATGTTTTTACTTGAAATAGAATTCTGCCATTTCTTTCCCTCCAGGCTTTCTCAATTATCCTTCAAAATCTCCCCATGTTTTTCCCTAACTCTCAAGTTGACAGCCTCTTTTTCTTTGATTGTTATGTATGTATATGTATGTGTATGTATATGTATAATTATATATACATACAACTGGTTAAGTTAATTTCTGCTGTTGTTATGTAATGGTTTTAGGGATGACTACTCTGCATTGGGCAACCAATAAGTGGGCTCATTTTGGGAGAGGCTAGTTCTCCATTTCCCAGCAGTCATTGCTGCCTGTTCCCAGTAGTCATTGCTCCCTGTTCCCAGCAGCCATTGCTCCCTGTTCCCAGTAGTCGTTGGTGCTTGCAGTTCTTTGCTTTAACCTTCCTGGCTATGAGGTGAGAGCCATCCTCTACCATCTGCTCCTGTTCTGGTGTTCCATTACCTTATCCCTACATGAGCCAAAATGAACCATTTCTTTTTAGTAAGTTGGTTCTCACAGGTATTTTGTGACAGTAATGGAAACTAATTAACATACAGGGCCTATTTCCACCCAATATTGGGATGATACTTTGAACAAAATTTGATATAGCCATCCAATGGAACATTAGTTAGCAATTAAAACAGTTATTCTCAACCTGTGGGTCATGACCCCTTTGGGAGCTCAAATGACCCTTTCACAGGGGTCACATAACAGATATCTTGCATATCGGATATTTACATTATGTTTAATTCATAACAGTAGCAAAATTACAGTTATGAAGTTGCAATGAAATAATTTTATGGTTGGAGGCAGCACAACATGAGAGGTTCACAGCCTTAGGAAGGTTGAGGGGTATTGAGTTAAAAAGTATGAAGCACAGGTAGTCAGAGCTATAAAGGAAGAATGTAGACTGATAGTTTCTAAGACTCAAGAGGGGTTGGGGAGGGATTCTTATTAATGGGTATAATATTTCAGTTTTTACAGAATGAAAAGAATTTTGGAGGTGGATATGTGAAAGGGTGCTGTTATGCCACTGAACTGCACATTAAAAACACTGAAGACTTAAAAAAAAAAAAAGAATTACTAATACGGGCTACAAAGTGGATAGAGCTTGACAACCTTATGCTAAGTGAAATAAGTCAGATACAACACACATCCTATATACTATATAATTTCATTTCTGTGAAATGACCATGGTAGGCTGATCTATAGAGACAAAAATAGACTTCTGCCTGCCAGGGGCAGATAGGAGGGGCTGGGAAAATGGGGTGACCACCAACAGGAATGTAATTTCTCTTTGGGGTGATGAGAATTTTCTAAAATAAATTATACTGAGAGCTGTACCCCTTCGTGAGTATATGAAAACCCTTGGAGTGATAAGCCTTACATGGTGAATTTCATTGTATATGGATTGCATTTCAATTAAGGCTGTTAAAAGCAGACTGTATGACAAACTTGAATGAGGGGGTGTTGCTCGATAGCGGTGCCCTGTGCAGTCTCAAGTGAGAACAAATCCAGTTTGGATTATAGGAAGTTGAGAGCGAGCTGTTCCCAAGTGAGGCCTTTCTACAAAGCTGGGCTCCAGGATGCAACCAAAGCTTGTTGGGTGTTCTGTGTTGGCAGGGCTCACATTTGCAGAGCCAACCAGTCAGGGGTTGACAAATGATTTAAAAACACTGCATCAGACTGGGCACAGAGGTGCAGGGCTGAGTCAGGAGGAGCCATCCTGGCTACACCCAGTGGCTCATCTGAAAAACAGCAGCAGCAAGTACTTTCATCAGGACTGATCAACTGTAGTCTTTTCTTTGCCATTATCCCATAAGCAATGCTGTGTAGCAACCTTGTATGAGCTGTCCACATCCTATGAGGTATTCTGAGTCATCTAGAGACAGTTAAAGGGAGGATGGGAAGGAGCATACATGCAGGCACCATGCAACTTATACACATGGGGCCTGAATATCCTCTAGCTTTGATACCTATGGCCTATTTTGGAACCAACCCCACAGACACCAAAGGACAACTATATGTTGTTTCAGGACAGATGAAAGAAGAAACATGTCTACTTAGAACCTTACAGTGACTTCCCATGGTTTTCAGAATCAGAACTAACATTCCTTTCCTTTTTTTTTTTTTTTTTTAAAGATTTATTTATTTATTTATTTTACATATGTGAGTACACTGTTGCTGTCTTTAGACATACCAGAAGAGGGCATCAGAAACCACTACAGATGATTGTGAGCCACCATGTGATTGCTGGGAGTTGAACTCAGGACCCCTGGAAGAGCAGTCAGAGTTCTTAACACTGAGCCTTCATCTCTCCAGCCCTCAGAACTAACATTCTTAAGGTTATGTACAGTGTGTGCTGTCTCTACTTTATTCAGTCACACTAGAATCCTAGATGTTCTTCCATGGTCCACCCCTGCTCCTTCTATGGAGCTGGGTCCTTCTTGACTGTTCTCTCTGCCTCTGAGGCACTTCTACCAGGTTTCTCAGGACCTGCTCACTCATTTCTGTTTTTAGACCATCATCTCCCTGACCACTTCAGATAAGAGTGTGTGCTCCATATGGTCTGTCTCTCTTCGCTGCCTTACTTTTCTCACCAGATCCCTCATCCATATTATTTATTGAGTCTGTTAGATCCTTACCTGTTTCCTCTGCCCCAGCTCAGAATGTAGGCTCCAAAGCCCAGAGACTTTTGTCCTTCTTGCTCATGCTTAGCACCTAGAGCAGAAGCCAGGGCAATAACAGGCACCCAACACATCCTTACCAAGTGGATGAAGGGAAGTTCCCATGTGTTCAAGAAACCATGGTAGCTGTTAAGGCAGTGCTAACATCTGATAAATAGTACAGGGCAATGCCATACAAGTTACTAAATTGAATTCATTTTAAATAGCTAACTCTTGGCTTATACAAATAGGGATAATCATTCCTTTATTGATACAATTGCTCTTACATTTAATTTCATATGTCACTAGCAAAATTGTTAAACATGTTACTTACTTATTATTTTGGAACATCATTTAAATATTTTTATTTTTCTTTTATGTGTGTGATTCTTTTGCTGTGCATATCTGTCTGTACACCACATGTGTGAAGTGTTCACGGAGACCCTAAGAGGGCATTGGATCTCCTGAACTGGAGTTACAGATACTTGTGAGCTGTACACAAGTACACCACAAGAAGATCTACAGAATCAACTAATCTGGGTTTATGGGCCCAGACTGAACCACCAACCAAAGAGCATGCAGGGGCTGGACCTAGCCCCCCTATATATTTGTAGCAGATGTGCAGCTTGATCTTCATGTGGGTCCCTAACAATTGGAGCAGAGGCTGACTCTGACTTGGCTGCCTGTCATTGGATCCCCTTCCCTTAACTGTATTACCTAGTTGGGCCTCCGTGGGAGAGGGATG
Source organism: Mastomys coucha (assembly GCF_008632895.1). Lineage (NCBI taxonomy): Eukaryota > Metazoa > Chordata > Mammalia > Rodentia > Muridae > Mastomys > Mastomys coucha. The sequence continues at coordinate 110,233,756 of NW_022196904.1, forward strand.
CACTTAAGCCTACTGAGACTGGATGTCCCAGGGCAAGGTGGTACCTAAGAGGGCTTCCCCTTCTCTGAGGACAGGGGGAGGGATTTATAAGGATAGAATTGGGAGGAGAGGAGGGAGAGGGTGTGATCAGGATGTAAAGTGAATAAATAAATACATTAGATAAGAAAAGAAAATGGAAGAATCAGGTCACAGCTAAGAGTGATCAAAACAAAACCTGGAATCCATTAAATCCCCGAACCAAGTCCCAAGGCTCCATGTACAGCATCTTGGGCTTATAATGTAATTGGCTGGGCTCCAAAGGGCTTGGGTGTCTCTATCCTTCCAGTTCTGTCACCTTAGCACACACAGATTCTCCCTGGGCTGTATCTACTCCACGTCTGCAGTCCTCCTTGGTAGACATCCCATAGTCCTAACAGTTCCAATATCCATCTATCTATCAGTCTATCTATCTATCTATCTATCTATCTATCTATCTATCTATCTATCTATCTCATCTTAAGCATTATAGATTGTGTCAGACTGACAATTAAAAATAACCAGTACAACATGTTTCTCCTCATAGTGATTTCTTCTAAAACTTTAAAACTTAACAATTTATATCTTTAAGGATCTCCTATAAGCCTCCAAAGCCAATTTTCCACATAAAATGTGTTCTATGTTTAAAATCAAGTGCATTTAAAATGCACTTTTCAATTTAGGTGAAAAATCCTTCCAGCCATTTCATACAATACTGTAAGACAGAGATGTGATTGGAAGTTTGCCAACACTAAGGTTCGTCGGTATGTGTCTGGACCCTAGACTCCTTAGTGCGTTTGTAATACAGTGCTTGTTTCCTGAGGTTCTATCATGCATTTTGCAAAGCAGCTTATATTTGCCAATGGTTGAGCATCCTGAGAACGATCTCATGGGCAATTTCTAGGTAAAAGAAAAATCAGAAGGAATGGGTCTCATGTTTGCAATTTATGGAAGCAGAACTACAGAGGTTAAGAATAATGGCAGTCTGAGGAGACTGGTCAGAGGTACAGGCACTAGCTGTGCAAGCATGAGGACCTGATTTCAAATCCCTAGAACCCGTGTAAAAGCCATACTTGTCGAATGAACATCTGGAATCCTAGTGCTTCTACAGATAGGAAGTGAAGCAAGGGAGTTCTTGGGTCACATAGCTGCTGTATACAGCAGTGAACAACAAAAGACCTTGTGTCAAACAAGGTGGAGTCGAGGACCAATGCAAGGTTATATGACCTCTGCATCTCTGCATATGTCCCATGGCACATGTATGTCTGAATTCAGAATTTAAAGTATACACACACACACACACACACACACACACACACACACACAGAGAGAGAGAGAGAGAGAGAGAGAGAGAGAGAGAGAGAGAGCACTAAAACATAATAATAGGGAGAAGATTTATCTAAGCAGTGAAGGCTAGGGACTAGGTCTATTTTCACCTGCAAGAAGAAGGTGGGAGGTGTAGGCAGCAGCCAGTGGGTAGGCGATACCCACAGCCATAGCAGACACCTAGGATTCCTTTAGTGAATTGAAAAAGAGTATTAATATTGTGTAGGTAAATGTACAAAGCGGATCTTCTGGTCAGGATGAGTGGATGTCAAAAGGTGCCTTTCCTTTCGGCTGAGGACCTTTGCACCAGGCTAGGAGGCTTAACCCACGCAAAGCAGGAATCCTTGGATATTTGTCCCCATTCGTCACCTTGGCCTGTGCCTTTGTATAGTGACTACACATACCAAACAAGCATGAGGGTATCCACTATTATCTTTTATTATAAAATCCAGCAGTTCAGTAGAAGGAAGCATTTCAAAATTTGAATGAAGGAGAGATAGGCTTTCATATAACATACAAGGAATGCCATCCTTGCTGAAAGATGCTACGTGGGATGAGTAAGGTCTACCTTTATCAGGTCTAGAAGCTTGGCTTCGGGTTAACTCAATCAGCAGCTTGGCTCCCTCCCTAGAGAAAGAATTAAATTGCTTGATTGAATAGGAGCTTCCATGGCACACCAGAAGAATTTGATTGTGACTGTGTTTATTCTAAAGCTGATTTGAAAACTGACACTTGAATATATAGGTAAGAGGGACCAGCTTGGTTTGAAATAGTCTTTCTTATTCTTTTTGGTTTATTGGTAACTACGAGTTGATTTATTCCCCCCAAATAGTTCAAAGCCTTTTCTGTTTTCGCTCAGGGAATAATGTTTTTATTCATTCCAAAGATGTAATATTTCTGCTAACAGCAGAGAAAGATAACGAAGATAAGAACCTCCAGGGCTCTTTGAAGACAAAATGATATTCTGAATTGGATATTCATTATTGTGAGAGGATAAATCTCTAAATCTGGGTTTTACGAGTTTAGGTTTGTTTGTCTAATGGATTTCTTTGTTTAAACTTCAGGTGCATGCATGATCGTTTTGAAGAGCTGAGAGATGGACAAATGCTGAGTGGTTTATAAGTCTTTTCAAAGGCATTTGAAAACTTGTTTTGGGTTCAGTTAAGCTAATTTCTTCACTCCAAAACAGATGCAGAAAAGACTGTTGTCACTTCTACACCTGAAAGGAGGGATCAGATTTTCAATTATAGTTTCTTTGACCCCAGATCAGAGAAAGTTAGAGGTCTTCTTGAGGAGTTAGGAGGGAAGGTAGGGTGCAGAGACAGGTCCTGATGTTGTAAGCACAAGAAGCCTGGCAGAGGAGTCCCTGGATCAGGATTGGTGGCCCAGGAGTGGATTATTGTTCTTCAGTGATTGGTTACTGTTGGGATCATTAAGTAAACAGAAGTGGTAAGTTTAGGGTTCTTTGGAAAGTCAGTTGTGTTGGATGGTGTTTTGCTGGGGCAAACACGTGAAGGAACATTTAGCTGAAGCAGACACAAATGAAAGGATGTTCTGATAAAGCAAGCATGTGAAAGGACTTGTGATGAAGGATTCTCCACTAACAATGCATATATTGGTCAGACTTTCGGGCATTCATTGTTAAGCTTCATTTGTCAGGGCTCCATAGAAAGAAATGCACAAAAAATCTGCTGGTGATGTGCAGGAGTTTCTTGCCACTTCTGAGGACTAGGGCTGATTGGCAGAGTGATATCAGCTGAGGACACGCACATGCTGAGGCAAGATCTGTGGAAGGCACATGATGTTTGGAGGGAGTATAAATATGACTCAACAGACAGTGAAGGAGGGTGAGCTAGGCTTGCTTATAGAGCTGTCTGTGCAACACCTGTTGGTTTTGTGCCTTCGCTGATCTTGGCTTTACTGCAAGAGGCACAACCAAAAACTTTTCCTGGCATTTCTGTTGGCCCTGGTCCCTCCTACTGATTTGTGCTAAGAATGAAGCCTGGCTGTCTCTGCTAGGTCGTGCCACCGTTGCTAATTCGTTTTTGTTATCCCAACTCTACCGAGCTGGACTGATGGTAAATCTGTGAAATGTTTGACAGTGGATAGAGCTGCCCCTGCTGACCTGTGCCTGACAATGCCGATAAGATTTGCACCAAAGAACCATTCCTAAATAGGTCCACTTCCCCTGTATCCTTTCTTTTCCACTACCTCTGGTGGATGGTGGGTTAAAACAGAGGTTAAAGTGTTTAAGAACCATCATTAAAAATAGAAAAAAAAATAAAGTTACAGTAAACTGTGGGTTGAAAGGATTTAGAAGTGTTCATCAGCATTAGTGCAATGCACTCTTGTTACCTGTGCATATGGACTAGCTTGAGTTTGAAATGTCCCCCACACACTCACACTTCACATGCTTGTTCTACGGCTGGTTTGGAAGCCATGGGACCTGTAGAAAGAGGGGCCAGCTGGTGGAATTAGGTCATTAGGGGTGATACTTTAAGGGTTACAATGGCTCCTGGTTCCTGTCAGTCTCTCTCTGCTTCCAGGTTCACTGTGATGTGAGTAGAGTCTGTCATTCATTTCAGCCATCATGAACTCAGCTCAGCCATGCCTTCCCAAGGCCATCAAAATCATAGTGTGATACTGTGAGCAAAAGACAATCATTCCTTCCATAAGGAATCGTTTCTGTTAGGTGCAGTGTCACTGTGATGTCAACGCAACAAGCTTGGGATGGACCTGTAGACCAAGGGCTGTAGGAGAACAATTCAATGTTCTGGACTTAGGCTCAAGATGACAGAGAGGACTGTGGGGCTGGCTAGGTTGGTGGAAGAGCCCCATACTGTCCTCTTGAGAGTCCGTCAAAGGCTCTAATGGGAGATGGCATCCCAGACCTGGGAACTACAGCCATACTCCAGCTCCTGGGCTGTGTGTGGGTTAGGGTTTCATCACTATAACAGAAGCTGGACAGACAACTACACGGAGGAAGAATTTATTTCACTCTTGCTTTCAGAGGGTTCAGTCCACCATGTTAGGCAGGGAGCCTGTGAAAGAGTAGGGGAGTTTCCATGGTGGCTGGGGCCAAGGCAAATCCAGTGACCTGTTTCCTCCAGGTGAACTCCACTTCCTGTCTTCTGTCAGATGCCAATACTGCCACCATACCAGGACTCTACCAAATGGCTGATCCATTCATTAGGCCAGGGCCCTGGACATCTAGTCCTCTCTGGAAAAGCTCCCAGTTAAATTCAGAGTGAGCTTCACTAACCTGCTAGATGCTTCTCAATCCAAAAAAGCAGATGCTTAAGATGAGCTGCCACAGGCTGGAAACTTGGATTCTGTCGTAGCACTGGATCTACCCAGCTTTGCATATGAATTATATACTGTTTTTGCAATTTTGATGACTCGTGAAGTACACTCACATATCACACAATGACAAGAATCCATTCTGAGAAATGCGCCATTAAGTTGTGTCCCAGGTATGGGAACATTACAGCTTGTACTTACACTGATTAAGACAGCTCCTGTATCATCAGGAGAGTCATTCTCATGGGACTATTGTTGTATTTGTAGCCTGTGTCATCAGCAGAAACATAGTTATTCCTTCTGAAGCTGCATTGTATTCTTCCTCAAAGCCCTTAGAACTGAAGCTACTGTGCTCAAGTTGGATGACCATAATTAATTTTTAAAACCACACTCAGTTTTGAAAACTGTACCGTCTTATTTTGAAATAGTTCAAAACTCACAAGAGGCACAAAAATAGTGCAGAGATGTTCTTTGCCAATTGCTTTCGTCCCTTGGTGATATTTACATAACCCTATTATGTTGTTGGAACCCGGAAATTGATGTTGGCATAATACTATTCCAATTGATTTTAAGCTGTATTTATTTATTAATTCCTTAATTGATTTAACTGGGGGAGTTACCCAGAAGCAGCTTACTGCAAACCTTGAATTTCCTGGTCTAAGAAGTTGCAATTCATCTCCATGATAGGGAACAGCTCATACTTTAGAAAATTTCATGCTATCCCCCTGCTGTGGAGGAGCTGGTATGATTTGCCTCATTATAGGAACCATTACTTGAGAACCATACCATGTGTAGGCAATGAGGATTAATTACATTTTAATCTCTCCCTCTCCCTCCCCCGCTCTCGCCCCTGCCCCATGTGTGTGTTTGAGACGTGTGTGGGTACCCATGGAGGCCAGAAAAGGAAAAGGGAATTAGAGCCCTTTGGAACTGGAGGCACAGGTGCTCCACCAGACATGCATGGATCTCAGAAACCAACCTTAGGTCCTCAGGAAGAGCAGCAAGTGTTCTAACCACTGGATTATCTTTCCAGCCCCAGGTATTTCTGGATTGGTGGCCATGATGGGGACCAGAAAGCACTCCAGTGGGGCTCCACCTCCTGTTTGTTTTCTGGTTTCTAGCTAGGGCCCTGGAAATACAGTGGTAAACAGTATAAGTGGTCCTGGACCACCACATGGAGCTTGAGGTCTTTCTAGAAGATGTAGATATTAAATACACAATCTTCTATGTATTATAGACTTTCATGTTGTGAAATTGTTGAAATAAAACCATGCTACTTTAAATGGTCTTACTTTAATTTAGACAGTTAAAGAAGTTGATATAATATGCCACCATAAAAATAATAAAACTAATTGGTTTTAGGGTTTCTATACTGTGATAAAACACCATAACTAAAAGTAACTTGGGGAGGAAAGGGTTTATTTTGACTTAGACTTCCACATCACACAGGCAGGAACTTGGAGGCAGGAACTGATGAAAATAAAAAAAAAAACATGGAGCAATGCTGTTTATGGGCTTGCTCCTCATGGTTTGCTCAGCCTGCTTTCTTATAGCATCCAGGACCATATTCCCAGGAATGGCACTGCCCACAGGCCAATCTGATGGGGACATTTTCTCAACTGAGATTCCTTCTTTCCAAATGTCTTATCTTATGTCAAGATGATAAAATACTGGCCAGATCAAGTTAGAGAGATGGCTTGCCTGGGGCCAGGGTGCCTGTAACTCCAGCTCTGGAGAAATATGACTGAAGAATCCTTGGGACTCATTGACCAGCCAGTCTAACTAAATTAGCAAGTTCTAAGTCCAGTGGGAGACTCTGTCTCAAAAAATAAGATTGACAGTGATTGAAGAAGATCCTTGGTATCCACCTCTGGCCTCCACACACATGTGCACACATAAATACATGTGCACACACAGACACACACCCAAACATGAATAACGTTAATATAATGAAAGATTAAGAACTGCTTAAAGACTATAGAGCCTAAAAGACTTGCTTGTAAGAGGAGAGATAGCTCTCACCCCCACATTGTAGAAGAAATTCTCTGCGACAAAAAGTTGACAACAGAGAGGACTTATGTACTGTGACCTCAGTCTTGCACATAAGGAATAAAGACAAGATTTGGGTAGGGGCGAGTAGATGGACAAGGACAGAGAGAAATCTAGCCCATTGGACAAACAGCAGCATGAAAAAGACATGGATGGCTAGGAAGGACCACCATAAAGAGCACTGGCTTTTAGCACCAACTGTGGATGGTCTTCAGACATTGTTCACATCTGTCAGTTCAACTGCCTTTAGATAAGGAGTGCGTTCTCATTTCAAAGGGGTGGAGGGAAACTGAGGTCTGCAGATATTCAGATGGCACAGTTTCTAGGACAGTGGTTCAGCTCGAGTCTTTGACCCATCTTCTACATCTCAATCCTTGGCCCTTGGATAGCTACTCTCTTTCCAACAACTGTATATATTGGTGAACTTACCTCCAGTTGTTGGCTGGTAAGGTGGCTCAGTGGGTAAGGGAGCTTGCCTTGCAAGCCTGACTACCTGAGTTTGATCCCTGGGTATCATGTAAAGGTGGAAGGAAAGAGATGACTTCACAAAGTTGGACTCTGACTTCTACACATGTGTTGTGGTGTATACACACACACACACACACACACACACACACACACACACACTCCAATCATCATCATCATCATCATCATCATCATCATCATCATCATCATCATCATCATCATCATCATCATCCTTTTACCTCCAGTTCATCTGTAACCATACATTTGGTGACTTTATTCGATTCTTTTCTCTACCACCCTTTCAACCCCCCCCCCCCAACACTAGGTTGGAAAGAAAGGAGGTTAGAGGGGAGGGGGCGTCAATATCATTAGACTACTTCCTGCTGATTAAGGGTGTCAAGTTCCTTAGGGCAAGTTCAACCTTCATTGACAGGATATGTCAAACCAGCAGCCAGAAATCAGCACCCAGCAGCCAGAAATCAGCTGGTACCCATCAAATAGTACCCAGCAACCACAGCAGGAACAGCAGCCAAGGAGCAGTAGCTGCCCCTCTCAGGGCTCTGGCATTTATATATCCTCTGAAGAGTCCCTAGAATTCCAAATGTAAACTATCTGCAGCTGGTAAAACCATGCCCCTGCCAGAGCATGAGACAAATCAGTTAGCTACTGTGGACAATCTGGAGCAGCCCTGTATTCCACTCCTGGGATTAAAATAATACATTTTCACATAACATTTCTGTATTTTTAAAGAACCAAAGTTCCCACTACATTCATCCTCTTCTTTCTACCCTGTCATCACTCTGGGCTTCTACAACATCTCAACAGGACCTGGCCTCAGTCTCTCAACTCATATCCACACTTCCTCTTCTGCCTCCTGCCTGGTCTGTTTTCTCAGTGGAAGCCAGAGAATCCTCGAACAAACACTTATCTGATCAAGCTGCTGTGTTCATTAAACCTTCAAAAGCTCCCTTACAGTTCCTAGGAAATCCCAGGCTCTTATCATAAACTCCAAGGGCAGCATGGGCTGGTCCCCGCCAGACTCTCTGGTCCTATCTGCTTTCTGATCCTCAGATGCTGTGCTCTAGCCATAGGCCGCCTTTCATTCCTTTACCAACTTCTCAGTTTCCTTTCCCATGGTTTTCACCCTTGCTACCCCGGCTACTTACACTACATTTCCTCCCTCATTGCTCGACCAGTTACTTATCTTTCCGTGTTTACATCGACGATCACTTCTTTCATTCTTTGGATTAAAGTGAGCCCCTCGTGTCGTTTAGAGTTGTGTGGTTTTCTTTGGAGCATTTCACAGCATGTAAGGACACATGTGTGTGGTTTTTTATTTAGCATCTATAGCTCCCTAATAGATTATAATTTCTATGAGGCCAGAGACTGTGTTTTCATGTTTTTATTCCAGGGTACAGATAGCCATACAGATCTGTTGGATGAAGGAGTAAATGAATGGCGCTTAGGACTGCTGACAATTCTGGCTTTGGGGATTTTTATGCCTTCTCCCCTCCCAGCCCTCTCCTTTTCTTCCCTTTCTTTTCTTTCCCCTTCTTTCCCCTCCCCCTCTTCCCTTTCTTTTCTTTCCTTGACACGGTCTTGCTTTGTAGCCCAGTTTGATCTTGTGCTTGCAATCCCCTGCCTCAGTTCATGAAATGTTAGCATCATCTTTAATTAGTTTTCTTCAGTTGGCATACAAGATAGGGATTTCATTACAGCCGTTCCAAGTTGAACGTTCACCCCGCCATCCTCTTTTGTGTATTGGTGTCCCATCTCCACTCCTTTTTTTGTGTATTAGTGTCCTGCTCCCATGTTCCCCCATGCTCCCATCCCTCTCCTCTTCTTATGAGACCTCAGACCGACCCTCTGCTTCCATGCCTCACTGAGATCATTTATCTAGTTTTCTCAAAGATGACCAGAGTTAAAGCTACACATTGACCTAGAAGATATAAGAATTTGAAGGGAAAATTTGAACCTGGAGTCACATGGACACAGTGAGCAGATGTCTATCCACCTGCCTAGGAGTCTCTGCATTGTTACATGACATTGCCTCTCCTCTGAGTCTACAGCAGCAAACTTGACCACAGACATGCCAAGTGCACTGCCAACCACAGCTAGCAATTGAGTAGTGAGCAGCCATGTCAGTCCTAAAAGCATAAGATATTCTTAGATGCTTATTTTTATAATTGGTTTTATTATGGAGTTGCTAAAATGGGCCCAAACCATATGTCTCTCTATCGAGAGAAATCTGAGCACTGACTGTGGAAAAATCAAACACTGGCAGACACTGAAACGCTACTTGTGTGACTTTGGAAGTAAGAGCTGGTATTTTTTTCAATGCCAAGGAAAAGTCTGGGCTTGGAGCAGTCCAATATGAAATGCAATCAAACACAGTTAAAAACTTGTTTGTCTCTTCATTCAAGGTCAGTTCAGAATCACTGTGAAAGGTACACGCAATAATAAAAATCCTGGTGGAGCCTGGAGCTGGAGAAAAGGTTGAAATTATTTTTGGGTCAAAAAGAGGCAGCCAAGTTGAAAAAGGTGCCCTTATTGAGTGACACCATCAAATGGGTTCAAAAGATGCACTTGAGAGATTGGTGGAGATGCACAGGCAGATAGTCCTTTATATTTTAATGAAAGAGGACCGGGCTGTCTTGTAAGACTTACACTAGAGCAGCCTGTGAGGACGTGGTAGTCCAACTGCTGCTGAGCAATTATCAGCAGGTAAAGTAGTGTGTGTGTGTGTGTGTGTGTGTGTGCGTGTGTGCTCTCACATGTGCATGTACACATGCATTTATATGTACATGGGTGTAGAGGATAGAGGTTGAAGTTGAGCACCTTCTTCTAGTACTGGTCTTAGCTTTTGAGACAGGGTCTCTCACTCAACTCTGGGCTCACCTCTCGGCTAGGCTGACTGGCCAGTGAGTTCTGTCTATGCCCTATAGCCCTGGGATTGCAGACTTAGGCTGCATTTCAAGCTGTTCTGTGGCTGCTGGAGCTCAGAACTCAGGTCCTCATGCTAGCATGGCAAGCACTTTACCCAGCAAGCCATTTCCTAGCCCCTCATAGGTGATCCTCAATAAAACATTCTCTTCTTCCTTTCTAGCTACTTTTGATATTTGCCATGTAGTTCCAAAGATCTACTGTGTCTGCATTCTTGAGGTGTTTGATCCTGGAGGGACACCATTCATCAGTGAGCCTCAATGGAAGCTGACATTCCTGGAAGGATCACTTAGCACTGCAGTGTCTTACTAATCCGTATCTTGCAGGAAGTTTTTCGTCACTTGTTTTTCCTGATGGCAAGTAATTTATTCTTCCATGAGAACAATTAAACAGCATCTTCAGTGATGTTTTTGGAAGAGGGGGTGTAATTATATGCTTGTGGTAGAAATTTAAGCAGCACTAAGGCTGTTCAAAGGAAATGAAGGCTGCCTTCTGATTGGAGATCTTAGAAGCAAGGTTTTCTGGCTGTGCACAGGGCCCATGCTAACTCTGTGCATGCCTCTGAACATGTTTCTCTTTCCCTCAAGGCAACAGTAACACTATATTTTCTACTTTTAAAAACAAATTGAGGTAAAATTCACATAAATACCCCCTTTTCCATTTTCATGTGTGTGTATGTATGTGTGTGTGTGTGTGTGTGTGTGTGTGTGTGTGGTGTGCATGTATGCTTATGCATGTTGGCATGTGTGTGGGTACACCATTGTGGGAGAGTATGTGCGCACATATGCATGCATGTGGAGGCCCAGTGGTGATGCTGGGAATCATCCTGGAACAGGGTCTGAGATCCAGAGATCACTGATGTGACTAGTCTCACCAGCCAGCTTGCTCTGGCCATCCCCTGCCTCTGAGGCTAGGATTATAGGTGGGTCTCCACACTCACTAAGCATTCCTGTGGGTTTCTGGAGATCTGAACTCTCGTCCTCAGGCTCATTCATCAAGATGTTTAACCACTGAGTAGTCTTCTCAATTAACCTTTCTTGTAACCTGTATGTGATACACATGTATGTGTACATGTGTGTGTGTGTGTGTTGCATGTGTGTAGGTTTGTGCATGTGAGTGAGGAGGTCAGAGGATAATTTTGGGTGTCACCCTTAGAAATACCATTCATTACCCAAGGGGCAAGGTGTCTCATTGGCCCAGAGCTTACCAGGTGAGCTTGCTTGCCTGGACAGGGAGCTGCAGGGATTCTCCTGAATCCACTTCCCTAGCATTGGGATTGTAAGTGAAATTTGCTATATTATTGTGCACAGTTGATGGCCTCTCATGCTTTCACGAGGCTGTGCAATTACTACCTCAAATAACCCCAAATACTGAATTCTCTGTTGTTGTTTGCTATGTTTCACTTGGTTTGAGAAAGTGTCTCTCGAAGGTCCATGTGTTAGACCACCAGGGATGCATGGGATTTTAGAAGGTGGGCTTTGTGGTAGCTCCTTAGGTCATTGGGGGTGTACCCTTAGAGAGGATCATGGGACCCCAGTCTCTTAGCCACACTCTACTTCCTGGTTCATGATGTGAGCAGTTGCTTCTCCGTGTGCTCCCTCTATTGATATGTTCAATGTCACGGGGCAATCGTGTCACCAGAACTGTGACGCAGAATAGCTCTTTTCTCTTTATAAGTTAGTTGCCTCATGTTGTTTAATTACAGCAACAGAAAGCCAACTCAGCAGTACACCATCAAGTACATATTTATCCCTTCACTTTCGTCCTTTGCTGACTCTTGGGCCAGACCTGGAGATGAGCTTGTTTGCCGTTGCACTGTAAGGAATTGAGTGCTGACTGCCTGAAGCTGGCAGATCTTTCAGAGTTCTGCTTAGCCGTGGAGCCAGAGTAGGCTGTTCTGCAATGGCACTTCAGTCAGGAACCGAGCACAGGGCTGCTGTCAGGGCTGATCATTTCTCCAGTAAGCATATTTTGCTGATTCCAGAATAACAGACCTTTTGTTATTACACCGTGTTTTAATGGCCTCTCTTGTCCATTACCATCTTTCCGCCTTTTCCTTCCTCGGTGTTACTCCTAACGGAGCCTTTTACATTCTGTCTATGTGTGTGCTTTGCAGAGAACCCAGTGAACACATATGGTATTTCCTGGATCCCATGTCCCGATGATTGACATTAGAGTTGCTTCCAGTCCCTTGCATTACAGATAGTGCCGAATGCAAATCTTTGTACATGTGTCTTTGCAAAGAGCCAAGAAACCAGGCTCCTAGAGGTCGAATTGTGGATTAGTTTAAAACTTGCACTTGCATTTTTCGATACAAATTTTATAGCTCTCTCCTCCTCCCTCAAGATTCCAAAGGCAGAGAGAAGCATTTTCTCCTAACTTTGCCAACAGTGTGTTATCACACTAAAAATTGTTCCCAATTTTATAGGTATTACGTCATAGTTGTTTTAAGTTGCCTTTACTTTAAGAAAGAGTAAAAAAAACCAAAACTATGTGCACATGCGGGTGCCTGTGATGGGTTTACAGGCAGTCATGAGCTGCCTGCTATGGGTGCTGGAAACCAAAGCCAGGGCCCTGCGGGAACAGCAAGCACTCTTCCCTACAGGGCTATCTTGCTAGCTCCTTGCTTTTCTTTATTACAACTGAGGTTGAGTCTTTTAGAAGTTGCTTAAAGTGATGTCCAACAAATGAAAAATAGTATTTCATATTAAAATGAGTATAGTACAAACAGTTTGTATTGGAATTTTAAAGAGATGACAATTTAAGCCTTCTGCCTGTACAGAGAGGGCTATTCATGCTAAGTCCCAGACATCTTCGGGTACAAATTCTCTTTCCTGTGCTGCTAGGGAAAATATGATTAACTAGATATAACAGGGGAGTTGGACATACAAACTCAGAGCAGTTGCGACAGCACAAGATTCACATAAGCTCAAGCCAGAGAAAATCCCAGGGTGTAGGGGGAGGTGGACAGGAAGTCCCACTCCTAGCTGAGGAGCTATTAGTAACTGATAGTTGCTGAAAGAGAGAGGGAGAGGGAGAGAGAGACAGACAGAAGAGAGATATCTTTTCTTTAAGGATGTGATCCTGGTTGATCACAGCCTAATGGATGGCTTAGTATCTGAGTATATAAACATGACACATTTGACTCAATAGGTTTTTAAAAAATGAAGACACAAAGGGGTGGGTACGGGAGATGCATCTGGGAGGAGCTGGTGGAGGGAGATGACTATGACAAAATACAAGATATGAAACTTTCTAAAAATTAATAAAAGTTTTTGAGAAGTCTTGTATTTGATTTCAAGATTTTCTTCTTTTATTTTTATTTGTGTTTGTTTTTGTGTCTGTGTATTGTGTGTGTATTTGTGTCTATGTATTAAATTGTATGTCTCTCTGTGTATACACGTGTTGTGTTTCTGTGTCTGTGTAAGTGTATGTGTCTCTGTGTGTATCTGCCCGTGTGTGTCTCTCTGTGTATGTATACATGTTGTGCGTCTGTGTATGCATCTCTGTGTGTGTCTGCCCATGTGTCTCTGTGTATGTATACATGTTGTGTGTCTGTGTAAGTGTATGTGTCTCTGTGTGTGTCTGCTCGTGTGTGTCTCTCTGTGTATGTATACATGTTGTGCGTCTGTGTATGCGTCTCTGTGTGTGTCTGCCCATGTGTATCTCTGTGTATGTATACATGTTGTGTGTCTGTGTAAGTGTATGTGTCTCTGTGTGTGTCTGCCCATGTGTGTCTCTCTGTGTATGTATACATGTTGTGTGTCTGTGTATGCGTCTCTGTGTGTGTCTGCCCGTGTGTGTCTCTGTGTATGTATACATGTTGTGTGTCTGTGTAAGTGTATGTGTCTCTGTGTGTGTTTGCCCATGTGTGTCTCTCTGTGTATGTATACATGTTGTGTGTCTGTGTAAGTGTATGCGTCTCTGTGTGTGTCTGTGTGTGTGTGTCTCTCTGCATGTGTGTGCTGGATGAGTGCAGGTGCCTGTGGAGGTCTGAAGAAGGCCCCCTGGAGCTGGAATTCCAGGCACTTGTGAGTAGGAAGATGAGGAAACAAAGAGCTCCATAGCTAGATATGGAGTTGCAGATTGTTTTGTTAAGTTTCATGAAGAAAGGGAATTTTTTATCAGAGAGGAGGGAGGTCCTGGAAGGAGTATGGTTTGAACTGGACTATATGATAGTTTTCTGGATAAGGGCAAGAAAGAGAGGTTTTGGTACACTGTGACAAAATACCACAGATGTTGTGGCTTATAAAATGTAGAACTTTGTTTCCCACAACTGTGAAAGCTTGGATATCCAAGATCAAGGAAATGTGAAGTCACCTGGGATCCAGCAGATGCCTCTGTCTGTCTGTCCTTGTCTTTCCTCTCTGTCTCTCTCATTCTCTGTGTATGTGTGGCTGTTGGCCGGGATACCTTGGCTCTCCTCCATGTAGTCTCTTACTCTTCACTGGGCTAGCTTGGGCAGTGTTGTCTATGTGGTGACTGAGTCCTAAAAGCAAGTACATGTATGCAAGACCTTGATGTCTTATGGTTTGGACCATCACTGTATCATTCCCACCACATTACGTTGGCTTAAGTTGCATAGCTAGCCTAGATATAAGGAGTGAGGAGGTGTACACCAGTTCTTGAGGGAAGGGCCACCAATCATACTATAAGGAGTGCCACATGACATAAGTGAACACTTGAGAACATAATTATTTTTTGAAGAATAACAAGTATGGAATATAGACTGCACAGATTTTTAATCTGGAATCCGCAGTAGCAGGGAGCACGGCCAAGGTTATTTTTGCTGCACTGTGGTGGAGGCTCTCAGGAGCTCATGTCTTACTTGGTTGTTTGATTGTCACTCTTTGGTTACAGGGTCTAGAAGGGCGCTGAGGATGTTATAGCACTCAGAGGGTCAATCCCACTCCTTGGTTGAACACTTGCGAGGGATTTTCCTGAGTTTTTGGCACCTCCAGGTTTCCCAGTGAGGTGCTGTGGAGGGCTTTCACAGAGACAGCTTAACTTGTTTGTAGTTGCGAAGCTAATACCATCACCACAAGCTGAGCTGCGAAGAATCCCAGACTTGTCTAAATTATAATTTGTTTGTTGGGCCTTAAGGGGATCTGGAAAGCCAGCTCCAAATCCTCTCACAGTGCACAGAAGCATATTTCCCCAAACTGGCATTTCTTGTCTGAGCATCTTCTAGGACAGCATTTTGTCAACTCTGGTGTGCTGGTTGTGAAGTGATTGCTTCTCCATGAGCTCTCCCTTAGTCTCTGCTCTCTAATGCTGGGTCCCATTGCTCTGCTCTGCCAAGATGCTCTGTCCATAGGATAACTAGGAGGGAGGAGAGTCTCACTGCTGCTCCTTCCCCAAGCATAGGCTCAGCGATATAGATGGTTCATTGCCCTGGCAGGTGCAGTTCACAACAGATGGGTTATTGGTTGACTGGACACATTAAAAATGGCCTAACCTGAAGAACAACATCAAGGAAATAGATGCTGAGGAGATGGCTAGTCAAGAAACTCTGCTGTCTGATGCCCTGAACAGACCTTGGGCACAAGCTCCGAAGCCAGTCCCACAACACCCAGAGGAAGCTCCACTCCCAGGCACTCTAACACACCCAGGATCAGAGGTGAGGAGGACACAACATCTGTCCCAATACCAGGAGTAACTGGGACCAGCAGGACCTAGGTACACAGGAATCCGCCAGCCCAGTGGCTCAGGTTGCTTCCGGTCTGGGCCGGCTGGTGCCCTGAGCAGACCTTGAGCACAAATGCCACAGCAAGTCCCAAAACACCCAGAGGAAGCTCCACTCCCAGGTGCTCTAACAAGCCCAGGATCACAGGATCCCAGAATCACAGGATCACAGAGACAGCTTGACTCTGAGGAGTTCTGACACATCCAGGAAAGACAGGCTCCAGACAGATTTAGCAAAGGCAGGTAGCACTAGAGATAACCAGATGATACGGGGCAAGTGAGAGAATATAAGCAACACAAACCAAGGTTACTTGGCATCATCAGAACCCAATATACCCACCATAGCAAGTCCTGGACACATCATCACACCATAAAAACAAGATTCAGATATAAAATCACTTCTCGTGCTGATGATTCAGGACTTTAAGAAAGACATAAATAGCACCCTCAAAGAAATACAGAAGAACACAGGTAAACTGCTAGAAGCCCTTCAAGAGAAAACACAAAAATCCCTTAAAGAACTACAGGAAAACACAATAAAACAGGTGAAGGAGATGAGCAAAACCATCCAGAATCTAAAAATGGAAATTAAAGCAAAAAAGAAATCAGAAAGAGAGACAGTCCTGGAGATAGAAAACCTAGGAAAGAAATCAGGAGTCATAGATGCAAGCATCACCAACAGAATACAA
>NW_022196904.1:110251612-110279655 GCF_008632895.1 Mastomys coucha
CAAATAGCTTTGACCATAACAGGAAGTCTGTATCCAAAAATCATGCCTACAATTCATTCCTTGGAGCATGCAGATCTGTTAACTCTCAGCTTAGCTACAATGGAGGCAATGTTGCAGTATATATAAAGAAAAAGGTTCACTGAACATTAGATTCCAGGATGCAACTTCTGTGCATTCAGCTTCCAGGATGATGTGTGACAGTGACACAGCCGTTTGCGTCTACACTCCTATGCCCATTTCTTGCCGAATTGTTCCGGATAGAGCATCTAATACGTAATGGAGGAGTCTAAAGTGACTTTCATTGTCTTGTTCTTAAACTCAAAAGAAAGACTTTCTGTAACTCATTTTGTTAATAGTGCATTTTCACACTGGCTTTGATTGTATCAAGGCATCTTTAAAATATATTTCTATTTTCTTAAGTGAAAAAAAAAAAAAGAAAACTCTGCTAAGTGTAAGGGCCTGGTTTTGGGTTCCTCGAATCCACATAAAAAGCTGGAAATGGTGAAACACACCTGTGAGCCCAGCCATGGCAATATAGGAGGCAGACAGATAGAACCTCGTACCTTACTGCCTAGACAACTGGCTTGCTTTTCTCATGAAGTCCCAGGCCCACAAAAGGCCCTGTCTCAAACCAAAGATGGAAGTCATGTGCACCCCATACTTGTATGAATACTCTGCCTCCTCCTCCCCTCAAGGAAAAAATGAATGAATATTAAGTAAGTAGGTAAGTAAGGTAAGAGTGGCATAGCCAAACTAGCAAAGGTGTAAGGGTCAGAAATGATTTTAGAAGCACCCGGGAAGGTGTGCCCTTCTGTGTCTTACTGTACCAAAAGCTCCTACCTGCCTAGTTAGGAGGAATGACAGACACAGTGTCACAAACTTTAATTTTATTTCATGTCTGAGTGAAAAGTTGGCTTACCCGAGCCTCAGACAGAGAAGAAGGGGTACAAAGAAAGATTTCACTCACACCTGAATGCCACAGCCAAAAGTTTTCAATTTAGACGTTGAATCTTTCACAGAGATTCCTTAATCTTTGGAGAGATTACGATGTACTGAAATTTTCTGGTTGAATGTTTTCTTTTAGGAAACAACCCCTTAGGAACAGAGGTCTGGAGTTAGAGGCAAAAGCAATTCAGAACCTCAATTTTTCTAAGATAGCTAACAGTTCCACTTGAAATGATCAATATGATATAAAAAAAATGGTTCCTTGGTTTCCACACCAATTTTAATCTTTTTTGGGAGTTTTCTTCTACAAGTGTCTTAAAAGGGACCAATCTTGCTGTTCATTGACAGGTCTACCTAAAGTCTCACCACCAAAACTTTTTTAAAAAAACATTATTTTAAAATCACCAAAGTTTGGCAAATGCTGGGAAGAAGCACATTGAAGAGGCTTTCTTGCTTGATTTTTTTCAATTATCTGTGGTGTGTGACTCAGTTCTCTCGTTCATCAGTTAGAGTCCCACAGAGTGGGGCATTCATTCATTCACTCGAATGCTCACTGAGGACCCAGTGTCTGCAGCTGTCTCTACTAACCCAGGGATCCTCTATGTTTTCATTCAGTGCTGTCTGTCATGATTCTTTGCATCCAGTGGCACAAGGAAGTAATCTGTGCCCTCAAGCACAGAGGATATCTCTTAGATGAGAACACTGTCTCTCTTGCATCTAAGCGTAAATAGAAGAACTATCATATTTACACATATCCAGTTGTTTCAGTATAGAAATAAAATTGCACTGATTTCCATTTGTTAGACATACAGTGTGACAGGTACTCTGGTGACCACCTAACAACAGTGATGTGACAATCTAGAGTCACCTAGGAGACAAATCTCTGGGCAGCAAGAGAGTTTCTGGATTGAGTTAATTGAAGTGGGAAGACCTATCCTAATTGTTCCTGGCACCATTCCACAGGCTGGGGTCTTAGAACAAAAATAGAGGAAGTCATCTAGGCACCAGCCTTCCCTACACCAGCTGCCTCACTCCTGGCGACACACCCTTACCACATGAGACTGTTCACTCAGACTCTGAGATAAAACAAACCTGTCCATAAGTTGATTTTGGAGGTGAGGTGTTTGGCTGCTGCAGTGAGTTAGTAACCAGTATAGATGACAAGACCTCTTTCTTCCACTGCAAATCTGGTTCAGATGTCAACATTAGTGATCCCGGAAACAGTATGAAGGGTTTTGTTGTGCCTCTAATGGGATTTTCTAGAGAGCAGAGGCTGAGGCAGTTCAGAATGTCTTGCGTGAACACAGAAAGCCGACTGTTTTAGCAGTGGTTGGGAGTAGGCTTTGATGAGGGGTGTTGTGTGCTGTGAAGTTCCTAGTGTCAAAAGAGGGGAATCTAGACTTTCTTAATAGCTTGCCTAGATGTAAGGAAGAAGAGGAGGAAGAGGAAGAGGAGGAAGAGGAAGAGGAGGAAGAGGAGGAGGAGGAGGAGGAGGGACAGGGTGAGGGAGAAGAGAGTTTGGAAGATGGATATCCAAGATTAAAGATGAAGTCATAATTACATTTTTATGGTAGAATACCCATGGCACAAGGCATGCCATCTTAACTATTTCAAATACATATCTTAGTGGTATTAAATACATCTACTGTGTTTACAACCCGCTCACCTTCCTTCTCCATGACCCTTTTTTATTGTAAAGCTGGATCTCTGTCCCTATTAACAGTAAATCCTTAATCTTACTTATGCCCAGCATCAGGCTTCTCTCAGTTTCTCTGAATCTGACTATTCTAGGAGCCCCTTAGAGGTACACCCTATATAATGTTAGCAACTGGCCTGTTTCACTTAGCACTACAACCTCAAGGCCTACCACATATAGCATATTGTAGAATTTCTTCAATTTTAAAGGTGAGTAATATTCCATTGTGTATTATTATGCCCCATTTTCTTTGTCATTCACCCTTTGATAGACATGTGACTTGTATTCTTGTTTCAGCTGTTGTCAACATTACAAATATCTTTCACTGTGTATTCATCAAGATCTTGCCTTCAAATTTTTGGGTTATATGCTCAGGACAGAGATTTCTGGATCATTATGGCCTACCTTTCCTTCAAAAACCAAAGATTTATTTACTTGCTTTTTATATGTATGAGTGTTCTGTTTGTGTGTGTGTGTGTGTGTGTGTGTGTGTGTGTGTGCACATGCACGTTGTATATGTAACATGTGACTACAGTGCTGGAAGAGGCCAGAAGAGGGCATCAGATCCCCTGGACCTGGAGTCATAGTGGTTGTGTGCCATGATGTGGTTGCTAGAAACTGAATTTGGATCCTCTACAGAACAGCCAGTGCACTTGATGGCTGCATCATCTCTCCAGCCTCGTAACTTAAGTTTTCAAATTTGCTATATTTCATTTGAACCTGAACTTGTTTAATGAAGCTGTGGTTTTCTACCAGGCATACCCAAGAGGATAACAAAGGAGATAAAAATTTTGCTTAGTGACTCATTCAGCAGCCAACTCTGTGTGAGTTGGGATGTAAACAGGGAACTTTGTTTAGAATGCAGATGGATTTAAGAATGAAGACTTTGTACACAGCTTTAGTGCACTCAGAGAGGCACCCATTTCTGTCTTGAATATCTATGAGGCAAGAGATTCATGGAACTCTTTACCCAAGAGGAAGATTTAGATGAGGGATAGACATTCCTACCATTGGCCAGACTGGGTGGCCAGATCAAATGGCCTGCAAGCCTAGGAAAGTGTGCAGATGGGCCTATTGATCAGGCCTTCCACACTGATTGAGTTTTCTGAAGTCTGGCTGTCTGTGATAGCCTTGGGTAGCCTCCTTCTGAGATACACTTTGGTTAGGAATGGAGAGCAGCAGCCTTCTAGTCAGATTTATTGTGGTAGGTGTGGTTAAGATTTTATCTGCAAAGACTGTGCAATGGTAGGATCATTGAGGTAATGGAGACGAAGAATATTGAATACTTTTGGCAGTGAAGATAAAGTGTAGCTGGGCAAGTATTAAAATAGGCAAAGACAGGAGACACTTGGCTGAATACAACTTCAAAGCACATACCAGTTGCTGACTAGATGAATTCAGTGGGCATTGGTGTGGCCACGGCATTGAGCTGTGGTATCTGTCGTGAGTCATCACTCTTCCATTCTAAAGAGAAGGTGGGCCAAGTTGACTTCCTAAATCAAGAAATAGACCTTTACAATACACTTCACATTTACTGCCCAGTTCTGACTTACACTGGATCTTATTACGTATGCTAAGCAGAATCAGGGAGGTCCATGGGGACCCTGTTTTGGTTAAACCAATTTTACTTGTGAAAGATCTAATTTAACCTTAATTTAGTACCCATTGAAGGCAAGGGGTGGGGCATAGCCCAGTAGTAGAGCGCTTGCCTAGCCTGCACAAAGCCCCAGGAACAATCTCATGACAGCCGCAGAGAGGCAGAGAAGTGTTATTATTGTTAGTTTCTTCTTCTTAGAGGGATGAGGGAGGCTCACTGGACTCAGGAAGCTGAGGAAACTTGCAAGGTTCAGGCAGGTCAAAGTTCCAAGCCTCACTAGGTCCTTCCTCATAAGTCATGGCCAATTACTGAGGGAGATGATACTTTGTGTGGAGCAGTCTGCAAATCTCTGGGGAGCTCCAGGGAGGCAGTTTGTGTGGGCTGTCACCCATGCTGGGAAAAGAGTCTTGTGATGCAGCTGTGTTTGATCACCATGTGCCTGTGAGCAGGTTTCCCTACCCATTATCTCCTAAGTAAGTAAATGCACTGGCCGTTCAAGACACACTTGTGGGATGGTTTCTTCAGTCTGTTATCAGGGTCTTATTTAGGGTGAATAGGCGTTTATTCATGTCTCCCCCAGGAAGAGTCACACAGCACTTCCCTACTATGGGGTATTTCAGGGCAAAGGGCATTTTGACTATGAGGAACTTAGGTAATACAACATTTCTGATGGTTAAGGAGAAAGATGTCTTCTGTTTTAATTTGATCAAATCTCATATGATTCTAGGGAATACCTTGTTCGATATTGTGGGTTCTCTAGGAAGAACCATAATTTGACACAGTGTATTGACTAAGGCCATGAAAGTTTGCTAGCTGGCAGGTCTTAATAGATGTTAAAGGTTAATTCAGGATCTAGGTTGTGGGCTCCAAAAGCTAGTCTGTGCTCTTTTAGCTGATTGTGTGTATACACACATTTGTGTTTGTATGTATGTGTGTGTGTGTGTGTGTGTGTGTGTGTGTGTGTGTGTGTATGTAGGCCAAAGGTCAATGTTGCATGCATTCCTTAGTTGAGTTTACCTTACGTATCCTTTTGATAGGGTCTCTATCACTTGAGACAGGGTCTCTATCACTAAACTTGGAGTTCATGGACTGCCTGGTTAGGAAACGTAGGGATGTGCCTATCTCTATGTGTTCAATATCACTCCCCATGTTGGGATTGCAGATATGTACCACCATACCTGGGTGTTATGTGGGTCCTGGGGAAACCTAGAGTCTCATGCTTACACAACAAGTACTTTACCAACTAAGTCATCTCCCCAGATCTCCTTTTATATTTTTTGTATGAATTTTAAAAGCAAATTTTAGATTTACAGTTGAGTCAAATTGTGGTTCTCTGCTGTAACTTTTAGTATCCTCTTGAGTTATTTTTTTTTTAAGTCATAGATAAGTACTTTTGAGAAGGGAGTTGATACTGTGTTTATAATTTTTTATAGTGTGTTATAAATTTCTTTTTCTGTACAGTCTCAGATTAATTTAGTCAGAATGACAGTTCTCCTCACGATGCCTGCTTTTCTGAGTTTAAGGAACTGGCCCTTTGGCTGCAGTACAAGATGCCGTAGGTATTTCCCCTGTAATCTTTAGGATGAAGATTGTTACTGCAACAGAGGCAGAGACAGTAACAGCAGCAAAATCACTTTGTAGGGTTCCGGTGCTGCCAGGAGTATGTCTTCAGCATGTCCTTCGACCCAATGGGCATAAATATGACACAGCATATTAAGCTGTTCCTAAGAACTCTACATACAGTAGGGGCAAAAGAACAGAATGCTTGAGATACCAACCCGAGTCTTGTGCTAGGTGTGGCTTACACTGAAATTGAGACCTACAATTCACTCTGAGAACACAGCTGGGTCTAACCTAAGATATGGCCAAGGCCACTTTAAGGTGGGTCTATCCCCACATCCCATTCTTCAGTGATGCTTACTGAAACTTCTGGTTGAGGTTGGTGAAGGAGATGAGGGAGGCTTGGAGGAAATTGGAAGTACAGGTACAAGGCAGCTCAGCTCAAAGAGCGAGAAAAACACAGCAGCTGGCTCACAACAAATGCCTGCAAGTGGATGCCAGCCAGTGGGCAGAGGCTCACAGTACTGTGCCAGTCTGCAGGGGACTTTGTTTCACACAAGACACATCTACCATTCTACACACTCCAACAAAGTATCACGAGGTGTTCTAGCTAAGGAATTGTCTCATTATAAACAATTATGCTGTGGGGAAGGGCGCCTACCCAGTGAGCTCACATACGCAGCGTTTATGGCTGTTGTTTGCTTGTGTCCAGATCAATTTGTCATTGGTAGAAAATGCAGATGGAAATCCATCTCTGCTCAGAATCAAGCTTGGCTCAGTAGGCAAGTAGCAAGAAGAGAGAGTCTACCACAACTTAGGTCTCTTTCATGGGACACTGAAGCCACATGGGATGTGAGCGACTTGTCAACTGGCACATAAAAGCGCCACCAGCTGAGGGGGCATCCTGCAGTGTGGGTGCTTCTCCTGAGAGGAATGGATGGAGCTGCACTTGAACTTGTCTTAGTCCTAGCCCCAAAGTACCTGATCTGTTTTATGACTTGGAGTGAACACACTCTCAAAATAATGCTTCTTTCAAAAAAAAAAAAAAATCCCTCATCTACTCTGGAAGGACGCATCCGTTGAATTTTAGAGCAGGAGCCATCTCCATTCCTGTTTCCATCAGTCTGCTGCTCTGGGAAATCACCATGTCTTTCAGGGTGGAGCCACCGTCTCCAGTTCAGTGCGCTCTGACTGCTTTGAGAAAAATCATTTTCTGTCAGTCCCTTTAGAAACAGCTACTGAAAAGTTGGTTTTCTTCAGACTTTAACTGGAGGAAATGTCTGTTGGGAAGGCTGCAGTTGGCCGCAGCTGGCATGCTCATAATCACATACGGCTCCCTCTCTGTCTTCCACAATTGGCACAGAAACTCGGCCAGAATCCTGGAAGGAGTCTTGCTTGGCTGGTGCCGAGAAAGCTGGCCCTTTGAGGAGACTTTATTTGGTCGCAGGATGGATGCAGACTATTATGGTCTTCTTGTTTACACATAAGTGCTCTGCCAGAAAACAAGCCCACAAGTTTTTGATGCCATCTTGCCTGCATTTGCAGTGTCTTGAGGAAATGAGTACTCCCTTCCAGAATGATTTGGTGGGGTTCAGTTACTGCTGGACACACTGAGGAAACAATGGTCACTTGGATGCAGCTAATATTATTACTTAAGTTTCTTCAGTTACCATAAAGGTTGTTGAAGAAAGGCCAGGGCGTCTTTGGCCCAATAATTTTCCCGTAGGCGTATGTATGGTTCCTTAGATGCAGCAAAACTGAAAGCAAGGGTTAGTGCAGACTGGAGACTGACAGTCTCTTCGGTGTTTTGATGTGAAAAATCCGAAGACACCGAGACACACTGAAGAGCTTCTCTGAGGTTCTGCAGTCACACCTTAGAGCAGTGGCCCTCAACCTTCCTAATGCTGCCACCCATTAATACAGTTCCTCAGGTTGTGGGGATCCCTAACCATAAAATTATTTTCAGTGCTATTTTGTAACTGTAATTTTGCTACTGTTATAAGTTGTAATACAAATATCTGACGTACAGGATATCTGATATGCAAGCCCTGTGGAAGGGTCATTCAACTCCCAAAGGGGTTGAGACCCAAAAGTTGTAAACCACTGCTTTAGTGACACTTGCTTTAACCCAACACTTAGGAGGCTGAGGCAGGAGGATAGTGAGTGCTGGGCCAGCCTGAGCTTCCTGGTGAGACTGCTCTCAAAACAAACAAACAAACAAACAAACAAACATATAAATCTGAACATCGATTCATTACTTCTTCTTTTACAGATTAGGGTTCATCAACCACAAAAGAAAGCACATGTTGCTGCCGAGATGGCTCAGAGGCTAAGAGCTTGTTCTCCAATCATGAGGATTTGAGTTCAGGTCCCAGCACCCAAGTAACAAGCTGAGTGTCCCCACAAATGCAGGAGCATTTCCAAGGATTGTTGCTTCCAATGTTGATACCTGAGCGGACCCTGCCTTAGAGGAAGAGGCAGCAAAGGGTGGAAGAGGACACATATTCCCTTCTGGTTTCTGCCCACACAGGGGTGCACACTCATGCACACACATAGGCATTCACAGGTGCACACACAAACAAACAAGATTTAAAAATCAGAGAAAAATAAGAAAAACAGATTACATGAATTGAATTTACCCTTTGGGGGAAGATTTGGTGCTGATACAAAGCCTCATTTTGCTAAATGAGTTACAAGGGTAATGATTCCACTGCTTCTGTGGGGGGAGGGTTCAGAGTTCAGACTTGGTGCTAATATCAGAGATGGCTCCACACCAGTCGTCCCTCCCATCAGCCAGGCATCATAGTGTTCTCATTAAAATGTGATATAGAGGATTAAAATTTTTGTTTTATTTACAATTTTGGATCTGCTCCCTCTCCCATTTAAATAGGACTTGCATCTCAGAATATGCTATAAAATAATGAGACCGAGTCTTCCCTTTCTCCCCTTTAAAAAGATTGCCTTTAACTTCTATTTATGTACAGGGTACATATTTTCAGGGTAGAATAATTTAAATGCAAAAGTTTTAGTGTGTCTATTTCTGTTCATTTTTCTGAAAGGAGGGGCACAGATCTCTGGGCTGGATGTTTATAAGAGTTTGCAGCATGCAGGCAGGTAGAGTGCTCCTGTTTCTGTCCCACCTGCAAGTAGAGTGCTCCCATTCCTGCCTTACCTGCAGGTGGAGTGCTCCTGTTTCTGTCTTACCTGCAGGTAGAGTACTCCTGTTTCTTTCCCACCTGCAGGGGGAGTGCTCCCATTTCTGTCTCACCTGCAGGTGGAGTGCTCCTGTTTCTGTCTCACCTGCAGGTGGAGTACTCCCATTTCTGTCTTACCTGCAGGTGGAATGCTCCCATTTCTGTCTCAGCTGCTGGAGGAGTGCTCCTGTTTCTGTCCCAGCTACTGGTGGAGTACTCCTGTTTCTGTCCCGCCTGCAGGTGGAGTGCTCCCATTTCTGTCCCACCTGCTAAATCACTTGCTATCGTTGGTCTAGGGTCCTCCCTAAGTCTTCACATCCCAGCCAAGCCCCTTTAAAAACACAAGCCAGCCAACCAACCAACCAATCAACCCAGGAGGGCTAATTAGCCCAGACCTCGGTCCTTAAATCAATCAGTACAGCATTAAAGTTATGTATGGGATTGCCAAAGGTAAACAGATTTCCATTCAAATGTTCTTGCTCTTATTAGCATCCACTGTTCTCATTATAAAGATACAGAGACATCCTTTCCTAATCTAATTTATAAATTATGCTTATTACTTTTAAATGCCAAAAGAATTTTTTTGTTCCCAATGTCCTTTTCCCTTTTGCTTTTTTAACTTCCCTCCTCTGTAGTGGGCTGGGAGTCTGTGGAAGTGTTTGCTCTTTCTCAGTGACTTCCTTCCCTGTGTCTGCTGGGTCCCTGATGCTGTGGCTCTTGGGCTGGGCAAGCCTTCTTTGGATTACTCTATCATTGCATATTGTATATTACATATCTGTTTTATTGCCACTTTCTGTCTATAGCCAGGAATGCTGATTTCTATTACATTAGCTCTATAAAGTTTCCTATTTAGAGCTGTATTTAAATAAAATGGTGAATTGATTTAAAGCAGGGGTTGACAAACTTTTTCTGCAAAGGGCCAAACAACAAATATGCATAAACAAATAGGCATGGGTGGGAGGCCGCTGCAGGCTTACTCCCTGATTTAAAGCAGACCATTACATAAGAGTGTGGATAATAAATGGATGGAGCAGGACTTATAAAGCCAAAATCAATACCTTCACAGTGAAGAACTTTGATTCAAGCCATCAGTTTTCTCCATATATATTTTAGTATGTAATTAATATATTATACATAATAAGTAATATAAATATAATTATATTATTAGTGTATACTCATTGTGAAAATGGCAGATTTCATCAGGACATTCTTTATCAGGATATTTATATGTAATAAATAATATAAATATGACATATGTATTCATACATATATAATTAGTGTATGCTCATATACAATGGCAGATCTCACTAGCACATTCTTGCATGTGTGCCTGATATACTGCAACATTAATATTGCATGTTCTATGGCATTGCTGCTCTGCCTCAGGCTGTGGCAGTCCTAGGGACACATATCCCCATTCTGGAAGAAGCTTGATCCACCCAGCCCCAGAGATCAGTAGAATAAACCAATGACAGCAGTCTATGAGGCACCCCAGAGTGCCATTAGTGCTACTAGGTCAGTGTGCGTGCTCAGAGGCAGGAGGATGCCATGTCACCCTGTGGCGGCTAACACTGATGGTCAACTTAACAGGATCTAGATTACCTAGGAGACAAGCCTCTGCACATGCCTCTGGAGGACTATCTAGCCTATTGTAATGTGGCTGAGTGTGGGAGGTCCCGCTCTGGAGACTTGTGCCCTGGACTGCATAAAATGAGGTGAGCCAAAGGTAGGCATCATCGCTCTCTATTTCCTCGTTGTGGGTAAAACAGGACCAGCTGGCTCAAGCTCTTACTGTTATGGATTCCCACCATGATGGACTATACCCTTGAAATGTGATTCAGAAGAAAACCCTGTTTGCTGTTAAGTTGTTTTTGTCAGAGTGTTTGATTACAGCAGGAAAAGTAATTAATACACTATCATTTCCAAATTGTCCACTAATACCATTAAGCATTTTGTTAGCCTGTGTCCATTTTTACAGATGAAGAAACGGAGGTTCAGAGAGGTTGAAGAATCCCTGAAGGTCTCAGCTGGTGAGGGCAGGGGGAAGGATTTGAGCTAATCTCACTCCAATAGTCCTGTACTTACCCACAGGTGGTAACTTTGTCCCACTGACACTGACTTATGAAACTGTTTTTTCCTTCAGGGTGGTTCTTTGAAGTAGAAACCAGTCCAGCTGTGCATATACCTTTAAGACCTTCCTTCACAAGTTCTATGAAGTTAACTCCCATACCACAGGCAAGACCTGGGTTCTTTCTCTGCTTGGGACAGGTTTGGGCCCACTACTTAGTCTGAAACGTGAGGTTCCTTAAAGATGAAAGACCACAAACCCACCCATCTGTCTGCCATTGTTCAGTCTGATTTCATTGCTTATGGGGCAACCAAATACAAAGTAATACTAACTAGCAATGGCAATTATACCACGCTTCCATGTGGTTCATGAGATGTCCCACACTCCTCTACACCTGTTACACGTGTCACATGTCAGTGCATCTTCCTATCAACCTTTGGAGATGGCAGTTACAACACGTTGCTTGCTGCTCACTGGTGGCTTAGGTCAGTAGATGTTTATCCTTCGCTTGGATAGCCCAGAAATCCAAAAGCAAGAAGGCAGAGGGGTTGTTCCCCTCTGGGGGTCCTGGGTAAAAAGTCATTTCTACCTTTTCTAGTTTTCCATGGCCTGCGGTCATGTCTTTCCAACCTATACCACTGCTGTCACATGGCTGTTTCTTCTTGTGTCTGGATCTGTGTTTCCACTTCTATCTCTCTTCAGGACACCAGTCATTAAATGCAGAGGTTGCCCCAATTCTGAACCACCTTTGTTGTGGTTGAGGCCCTTCATGGGATCCTGAACAAATGGCCTCTAAATCCTAGCCGTGTGTTGGGAGCTGTAAGGCTTGGCTGGTAGAAGAAGGTCACTGGTGCACTACAGATGGAGCCTACATTGGTTTTTAAAAAAATTTTTATTTATTAGATATTTTCTTTATTTACATTTCAAATGTTCTCCCCTTTCCTGGTTTTCCCTCTGAAAAAAACCCCTTATTCCCTCCCCCCTCCCCCTGCTCACCAACCCACCCTCTCCTGCTACCTGGCCCTGGCATTCCCCTACACTGGGGCATAAACCTTCACAGGACCAAGAGTCTCTCCTCCCATTGATGACCAACTTGGCCATCCTCTGCTATGTAGGCTGCATTGATTTATTGATTGATGGGCTGACTGATTGACTGACAGGTCCTGCTCTGTATCTTAAGCTGCTTGGATCTTTCCATGTACTGCAGGTTGGCCTTGAACTTGAAATGTTCACTCCCCCCCCCCCTTTTTAAAGCTGTGATTAGTGTTAGGAATCATTGTGCTCAGCCTGTTTCTGTTGTTACAAATGGAAACCAGGAGGGATAGAGAGTCTGGGGATCCGTGCAGGATTACAGCTTTAGCTGCAGCCCCACCAACTGACCTCAGGTATTCTGGGCATCTGTGCTCTCATACCTGCTGCATTAACAAGGGCTTACCTGGCCAAGCTGCCTGACTCCAGCTGCATCAGTGGCCACTCCCAGGAGCCTGAGGGAGGGGGATGCCCGTGTGTCGGTTCTTGTGCATCTGAGCAGGGAATCCCAGTCTCAGTGTGGCTGGTTGGGCACGGGACCAACTCTTACTGCCACCTGGGTAATTGGTTTTCTGTGTTCATTTCAATAGTGAACAATATTAAACGAGGCTAGAGATGTGATGGAGATAGAAGCATTGTGGAAGGAACAAAGAAAAGTTAATGTGTGGAGTCTCAGGTCTCGGGAAGATGAGGGACGTGATAATCGAATATTAAAACAGAGGAGATTACACTGCGGCTCGCTTGCCATCCATCATTGCTCTCATCCTGGGCTGGTGGCAGAACTCAGAGTCTGACGAGACTTGGGCATTATTATCTCTGCTGTTTATTTACATCTCAAATCAGGTCTCACTGACAAGAGAGAAAGAAATTCCAGGGAAGAAATGTAACTAAGTGATATATTTCTTGTAGAAAGTGCAAACAAAATAAAGACTACCTGGCTCAATATATCATCTCAGAAATGATCCGAATGCTTAAGTTTGAGCTTTATATTTCTTGCCATGAGATAGTTATGTACCCCTGGAGACCACATCTTTCCAGTCCTTTGTCTGACTGCCTCTTCCCAACCTCTTTGCCCCCTATCTTTAAGCACTGAAGTGTTCCCAGGATCTGTTGCCCACCTCACTCCTTTGTCTCGGAGTGATGTCCTGAGCCACCTCATCTTCACGGTTCATCCCTGGCAGGCCTTCTGCTAACGATTCCAAACTTGTTCCTTCCTTGGCACCTGCCACTTGCTGTTTTCTCCTGGGTAATTTAAAAATCTTCCTGAGTAGACAGAGGCTAAGCACTCTTTCCCAAAATGTTTGGGGCTAGAAGTGTTTTAGATAATGGAAAAAACTTCATACATCTAATGAAATATTTGGGGATGGGACCCAAGTCTAAACTCCAAATTACACTTTCATATTCATAACCTGAAGGTAATCTTATGTAGTCTAAGTAACTTCACCAGTGAAAGAAAATTCCCCAGAATGGACTTTCCCACTTATGATATCATATTAGACTTCAAAAAGTTTCAAATTTGGGGCACTGCAGGTGTCAGGTTTTTGGATAGGTGGTGCTCACCTGGTGTGACACTTTCACAGTTAAAATGAAGGGGATGTAATCGAATCCTCTTTTCTCTTTGTCTTGCACCGGATTCACTTTAAAAAGTTCTATTGATTTTCTTTTACATGCAGATTTTGCCTGCACATATGTATGTGGGCCACGTGTATGACAGGTGTTGGATGAGGTCGGAGAAGGACATCGGCTCCCCCGGACCTGTAGTCACGGATGGTTGTCAGTCACCATGTGGTTGCTGAGGAGATTCAAACCCAGGTCCTCTGGATGAGTAGGCAGTGCTCTGAGCCCCTGCCTCGTCCTCTTTTGGAAAAGATTTTTAGGGCCTGCACCTGTGCCCAGAGATGTTGATGCAGTCCTAGGATTCACATGGCAATGTGCACAGTCATGTGTATGTTTGTGCATGCGTGCATGTGTGCATGAGTGTGTGCACGTGCATGAGTTGTTGCACATTCATGTGTTGTCAGAGAACAACCTGCACAAGTTGTTTTTCTCCATCCACCACATGAATCCCAGGGACTTACCTGCTGAGCCTTCTGAGCCTTCTCATCAGCCTTCTTTCTTTCCTTTGCAGGAGATCAACCACTGTTTTTAGACTCTCAAAGCTTCTTCCAGAACCTCAACACATCGACAAGAAAACATAAATTCAAATGTTAAACACACATTCATCACTCTTTTGTTTAGATTTTTCCATTACAGGGGTAGAGAACATTTCCATTCTCCTTTCTTTTTCTTTTTTAAAATTTATGATTTCACAA
Organism: Mastomys coucha; assembly: GCF_008632895.1. Classification (NCBI taxonomy): domain Eukaryota; kingdom Metazoa; phylum Chordata; class Mammalia; order Rodentia; family Muridae; genus Mastomys; species Mastomys coucha. The sequence goes on from NW_022196904.1 coordinate 110,266,014, forward strand.
CATTCAATTGTCTGGGTGTCCCATAATTTATTTAAGCTGATTCTTACAGGTGGACAACTGAAGAGCTTTCTGTCCTTTTCTGGGATGATTGATTTCACATGTCAACTTTACTGGGCAGCAGGCATCCAGATACAAGGTTTAACATTCTTCTGGGTGTGTCTAGATGAGATTAACTTTGTGCTTGGTGTAGTTGATTGGCATCCCCCCTCCTCCCAGTGTGGGTGGGCCTTATCCAATCTGTAGAGGGCCTGAATCAAATACAGAATAGGAAGGAATTCTCTCCCAGCCTGCTTATCTTTGGGCTGGAGCATCAGTCTTGTCTTTGGATATAGCTCAGAGAGGAATTTACACCATGAGCTTTCGTGGGTCTTCTGTTCTCAGCTCCTGTAATTGTGTCAGCAAAATCCTTATTCATTCTCTCCCTCTCGCTCTCCCTCCCCCTTCTTTCTCTCCCCTTTCTGTCATTCTCAGCATCCTTTACAGATACCATAGTTGCTAGAGGTCCTCCTATGAAACAGTAAAGTGTTTATGTGTATCTTGTGCACAGCCTTCTGTGTACTTTGTATTATCTCTAGTCTACTTGTAGTAAGTCGATGTAAATACCATGGAAATAGTCACCAGACCATGTTGTTTAAGGAACAATGATAAGAAAAAAATATCTGGGCGTGTTTATATTATTGGATTAAAAATATTTTCTATCTAGTATTGTTTAAATTCATAAGTATGAAACATATGGATACAAAAGCCCAACAATGTGTGTGTGTTTGTGTGTGTGTATGTGAAACACCCTTACATTGCTGCAGTGTAGTAATGAGAATATTTTCACTAATGTGACCTCATACATGCACCTGAATATCCTTAGGATAAAGTGGAATTGAGGGACAGAGGACACAAGCATTTGCAATTTTGTTAGAATGTCAAATTGCTCTTGGCAGTGACTGTATAAAATCAAATCCCACCAGCATTGTGGGAGACTTCTTGTTCCTCACAGTCATTCTCAACAAAAGGTGTCGTCACAGTTTTCAGTGTTTTTCCTTGGATAGATGAGAAGTGGTGTTCTGGTAGCCAGCTTGCATTTCTCATGCGGTGAGTGAGTTTGAACATCTGTTTGTATATTTAAGAGAGGTTGTTTATCTTTTTCTGTGAACTGAATAATCACTTGCTTTGCCCATTTGTTTTGATTTGAGTTCTTTTCTAGGGACAAACTGCAGATGATTATGATTAATATTTTTTGAGACAGAATCTTGCTAAGTAGCCTAGGCTGGCCTAGAATTCACAATCCTCCTGCTTCAGCCTCTTAAGGCCTGGAACCACAGCACATATTACCATACTCAGCCAAGTTCCAAATTTTCAACACTTTTCTTGGATGTCTTAGATGTGCCTCAATTTACCATAGTCCCATGAGAGAACTCATGTGCCTCCTTTCCATTGTTCCAAACTGTTGTTTTTCTCTACCCTGAGTGACAGGACCCAGCATGGGGATTGCAAAGCTCTTCTGGAGTCTGTCCTTCCTTGTATGTTTACACAGCCATAAGAATGCCTGAGCCAGCTCAACAACTAGAACAGCTGACCATGGAAGCCAGACCATTTTGTTGCCATAGATGGGAAACAGCTGTGCAGAGTAAGGTTTGCACACAGAACAATGGCTCACCTCCAGAGTGAATGGACACAATTCTTAAGACTATGTTTTAGCCACAAGTAAAGCCAGTCCCAGAGAGAGAAACAGCCAAACTCAGAGACAGACTTTAGGGAAGATTGCATCACCTCATTTTGAGGGACCACCATAACCTCAAGTGATTGCTCTAGATCAGCAATTCTCAACCTATGGGCTGTGATCCCTTTGGGGGTTGAATGGCCCTTTCACCTAAGACCATCAGAAAACACAGATATTTACATTATGATTCATAGAAGCAAAATTACACTTATGAAGTAGCAATGAAAATAATTTTATTGTTGGTGGGTCACCCCAACATGAGGAACTGTATTAGAGGGTCAAAACATTAGGGAGGTAGAGAACCACTCTAGAGTATCATGAAAATACACTGAGTCATGTTTCACTCAATTCATTTCCAATGTGGCTAAGCTTGGATATAGCACTTTTAGGAAGTTAATTAAGGTTTAATTTGGTCAAAATTGTGAAGCCCAAACTAGATAGGACTTTCTTTCATCCAAATGAGAAGGAAGAGGAGAGAGGGGAAGGAGTGGAAATATCAGGATGAGCATCATCCTTTCTCTTGAGCACAGAGGACAGGTCATGGAGGGACACAATGAGAAGCCAGCTGTCCTCAAAGCAGGAAGAAAGTCCCACTAGAGACCAATATGTACACCGTGGATTTCTCACTGTCAGACCAGTGAGAGTTCAACGGTCTGCTATTCAAGCCACTCACTCACTCACTGGTAATTTGTTACAGCAGCTGAAGAAGACTCAACAAACCTATGTTACTGTCTGTAATTTGTTTTAGTTATGTAGGGTCATGAATAAATACTCTCATCCTTTTTTATAAAAGTCTTCCTCATTCCCAGGTGGACGACCCCAAGCCCATGTACACTTGGCAATAATTAGCTTCAGTGGCTTAAAACAAACAAACAAACGGAGGGGATGACGTTGGGAGGGAGATGTTGTGGGGGGACTATGGGGGTCGTGGGGGAGCTGGGGGCTGTTGAGATATGGAAATGATCAAGATAAATTGTATTCATGTGTGAAAATTTCAAAGAATAAAGAAAAAGTAAAAAATAAAATATTAAGGAGCTTAGCCCATACCACCCATCTTGGTTCTCTAATTAGGAGCTGGTAACTATGGCAGGGCCAATATGGTGCACCATATGCTTTGAATAAAGTTTTATTGGAACACAGATCACTCATTTGCACATCATCTGTGGTTGCATCTACACTCAGATGGAATTGCTGATTAGACAAGACTAAGATGCACAGCCTGAAGAGCTTAAATATTTGCTCTCTGTCTCCCTATAAAAGACCACAGCCCCAGGCCATCTCCAGAGGTAAGCACAGTTGCCTACTGGGCATAAATTATCTCATGTAGCTAATGTAACACACTCTCTTTCTCTCCCTCTCCCTCTTCCCCCCATCACACACACACACACACACACACATTGGATAATTTGTGGTATAGGATGCCATGGCTTTGTGACGCAAACACTCATGTTTAGTGCCTTACATATTTATCATTTATTTTGTGAAGATATTAAAGATTTGCTCCCAGAGCTCCTCCTTTCACTCAGCAGCAGGTTAGCGTGTGGAGAGTAACGATCCCACACTTGTAGCACAGCAGTGTGGACTGTAGTGAGTATCTGTGCTGTACAGTCCCGCTCCCAAATTCATCCCACCTGACCTTGTGCTCACAGACTCACATCTCACCAGCTTCAGCTCCCAGCAACCGCCCGCCTATGTCTTTCTCTTGAGCACCAGTGCATCTTGGAGATTTGCGCACACAAGCAGATGCAGGCACGCCTCCCTGCTTGCCCAGCTACATCACCTTCCAGACTATGAGAGTATTACTACTGCATGACTCTCCTGTTGGGAGTGCTTGGGCTATTTTAAGTTTCGTTTCTCCACAATAAACAATCCTTGCTTTCACCTCTTTATGAACAATACTCTGTGGTCTATGTTATGACTAGAGTTGTTGGGCAAAAAAATAAGACATGTAAAAATGAATTTTAAAATCTAGTCCCGTTGTTGACTAGGTTATGCATTCGCATGATTGAAAAATGTAAACAGTGTGGCCAGGGGCTTAGTGGGTAATGTGCTTGCTGTGTAGGTATGGCGATCTGGGTTGGCTCTCCAGGACTCACATAACACCACAGGTGGTTGCACATAGCTGTAACCCTGGCACTTCTATGGTGAGATGGGAGGCAGAGACATGAGCATCCAGCTAGCCCATCATGTGTGGCAGAGAACAATAGAACCTGTCTGAAAACAAGGTCCAGCACCCAAGATTGTCCTCTGACCTCAGCAAGCATGTGGTAGCACATGTTTACCTATATTTGCACACACGAACACACAGATAAATTACACATACACATAATGATAAAAACATAAGAAAACTGCACATGAGATATACATTACAAAGTCTTCCTTCCAGGTCTTCCTTAACCATTTCTTCTTTTCTTCTTTACCCCTATAGGCTGTTAGGTCCTTATACATCTTTCAGGGTTATTTTATGAATAAAAAGAACATAAAGAAACACACATTTCTACTTCCTTCTTTCTTACACACAATGTGGCATGTTATACATACATAAACACTTATACACATACATATATATATCTATATTCACTTAACATATCCTGGAGACTTTTCTATAGCTATGAACTTTCTCATGTGTCCCTATTCCCTTTGTATAGTATAGTTTATGCTTCCTGTAGTGTTTCCATACCTTGTTTAATTAGTTTTTTTCTTTTATTATTATTAAGGTTTTTTTTTTTTTTTTTTTTTTTTTTGAGATAGGGTCTCACCATGTAGCTCCAAAGTGCTGGGATTGAAGGTGCATGCTACCACACCTGGCCAAGAATCACTTTTTTTGCTATCATTTTGCTACTAACAATAACGCACACACACTTTAAATTTCAACAGATGGAAGCATGTCACCCTTTAAAGGGACTGTGCATTTTTACCTCCTGTGGGTGCAGCAAAGAAAGAAAAGTTTCCTGTGCACCTCCTACTCCCGCAGACCCAGCTGCTCCTGGTTCCTGGGATGTTGCCTTCTCTCCCTGTGTCCTTGCTGTTCTCTTTAGGGAAATCCCTCCTTGTGCCTTGTCCATGCCCAGCAAACATCTTTTTCCATGTTTCACCTTGAAAACCTCGGGTTCCACCCCCAACTCCTGTGGGTAAAACTGACCATTCTTCTGATAGCCACAGAAGCTTGCCTGCCTCTCCACGTTCATGCCTGTGTATTGTTTGCTCATTTTTGTTTTCTTCACCGAAGAGAACATATCTTCGTTCAACTTTGTGTTCTTAAAACAGAAGACAGTGCCTGGGCTGGAATAGCTGCTCAATAAATGTTGGCTGAATGAATAAATTAACAAGCAAATGATCCCTCAAAACGGAGATGAACCGATTAAATTGAATTTGGACAATGACTCCAAGGGTGTGTTTATCCACTGGTTTGCCAATCATGCAGATGAGCTTATCTTCGTCTACGGATGGCGTTTCAGTGTAATTTGCATGCCAGAGGGGGAGGCTGTCAATTCACCAAGGATTCTTTTCCGTGTTTGTCATTCATTGTAGAACATAAGCTTGCTTTGGGGTTTATGCAGCACAGCGCCGGCCAATTAGAGGAGATTGCAGCTTTGGAAACAAACATCTGCTTGGTGCTGGGTAAATAATATTCAGAGTCTGATGTTTTATGCCTGTCTATGTGATTCATTGGAATTCCATATAATTTTGCATTTGACCATGTAGGGCTCACGGAAATTACGTCTATGACCTAAGTAACAGCTGCAAAAGCCATCCTGGTGACTTTCATCATTGGTCCTGGTTATTGGAGCTTTCTAGTCTGAGTGGTATCTGGAAGTAGAGGTGACAATCTATTTGCTGCTAGTTGTGCTGCATAAAGGAAAGCAGAGAAAGGCACTTGCCTCCAGATCATATTCTAGATGATATCTGGATCTATATGTCTGTCTGTCTGTCCATCTATCTATCTGTCTGTTGGTCTATCTATCTATCTATCTATCTATCTATGACAAAATCTTATTATTCTGTCTCAGGATGGCCTAGAACTTGTTATATAGCTCAGGCTTCAACATCCTGATTATGGGACTGCAGACATGCACAATTATCCTTATGGAATAACCCTTCTGTAGAAAAAATTCTGGAATGCCGTCTGCTCTTGGGTGTAGCTAATTGGTTCTCCAATTCATAGGGGTAAGACAGTCCAGAGAAGTGGAATAAGGATAGCACCATTGTCCAATTCTTGTTCTTCAGTAGGGCCTTCCTCAGATGTCTTCCCATGCTCTAGGGTTAATATAACCCACTCCCGTATCGTGCACGAAGCAAGCTGGATTGGCCAGATCTGTCCTGGGCTCTCAGCTAGCAGAGGGAATTTCTGCATGTTAAAGCTCATCAGCCAGATCCTGTATCCTTCTCAGGACATTTCCCTGCCTCCTCAGAGCGGCCACATTTGAGAGACTCTGCCTGTGACACAGCTTGGGGTGAATGGGCCGTGAATTCCTTTGCCCTGTTTGCAGATGAAACCATCAGGTGTACTGGTCTGTTCACCCACGGGACTCATAAGAACAGCATCCAAATCTTCCTGGGGAACATGAAAGGCCCAGGTGAAGGGTTTGCTGCAGCCAGGTTAGAATAGACAGAGTGTAAGACGTTTTCTGAGACAATAAAAGCTACCTAGCTTCAGAGATCTTATCAAAATTAAACAAACAAGGGCCACTGGGTTTCAACACAATCACCGACGGAGCTTTAAAATTATTCATGTTCGGTCACTGTCCACAGATATTCTGACTCCATGAGTACTTTAAACATGCTTTTCATGCTATTCTAAGGCAAGGCCAGGTTTTGAAATGAGTCTATGATCTAGTGTATAGATCATTTGAGTCATCAGACCTTGAATAAGAATGGCTTTCTTTTTTAACACATTTATCACATCAATTCTCTCTCTTCCTCTCTCTTCCCTCCCTCTTTTTCTCCCTCCCTCCCTGCCTGCCTTTCATCTTTCTTTCCTGTCTCGCTCTCTCTCTAGTCAGAGATTCTTAAAAGCTTTTTTGTCACTAAACCATCTGCTGGAGAAATCTCCCACCAGGTTTCAAATGCCAAGCCTTTCCCACTAGCAATTTTCTTTAAGATTTTTTTTTTTTTAAGGAAAAGAATGAATTATATTTTTTTCCTCTATGAAAGAAAATACCTTAAAAATGTTCGTTATGGACCAGTAGCACTTGCATAAAAAATGTTACGTGCCAGCTTCATTGGACACAGATTCTAGGAGTTTACTACAGGGATTTCTCATGGAGTAGACAGTGGCCTCAAAGACAGGAAACATGGCTGATGACTGTGGCAAGATACTCTGAGGGCAGCAGAAAGGCATAGAAAAAGGGGAATCACTGAATTTTGAATGTTAAAGTTTCATGTGTTTAAGACTCAGTCCCCAGGGGCTTCTGTGGAGTTTTAGATCGTTCCTAAAGGGAACTGTAGTTCACCTCGGGATCTGCTTTCTGGGTCATGACAGGTGTTGGCCCCACTGTTTCCTTCTTCAAGATGTACTGCTGAGACAGAGGCTGAAAACTATGGGCCACTTGAATTTGTACTTTGACCCCTGCAAGACTTTTGATGTAAGGTCACATGTATTTAGCCTTATTTGAGGGTTTACCTGGGTTGCACCCTTGAGCAACCTTTTGGTTCAAACTCACCCCATAATTTCACACACACACACACACACACACACACACACACACAGAGCACACACACACATACACACACAGCACACACACAGACACACACAGAACACACACACACATATACACACACACAGCACACACACACACAGACACACACACACAGACACACAGCACACACACACATATACACACACAGCACACATGCACACAGACACACACAGGACACACACATACCCTTATGACAGGTAACAGTGTTATATTAAGAGACTTGGGATGTTCTTGGCCTCCAAGGAGCTGGATTCCCTTCATCTTACTGGATAGTCCTCACTGAAGGTGGTAAATGATGACTGTTTCCTAGTATTGCTGCTGGGAGACAGCTCTTCAGCTGCCAGGGAGCAAAGGGCTCAGCTCCCCTTGTACCACATAAGGTGTGATTAGTCCTTGTCAGTGAGCCAAGGGTAGGAGTGGCATGTGTCACTGCTGGGTCTTGGCTTTTAAAGAAGTGGTACCTTCTCTATCCTTGGTCCTCCCCTTCATGTAAAGGAAGGTGATTTCAAAGCTCTAGGGGATATGGAGTCACAAGATACAAAGACCCTGGGCTCCCGGGTCACTGCATGGCAGAACGTTGCCTGCTGACTTGAGAAACTGCTCTCTGGTAAAGCAAATTTGAGGCTGTCCCTGTGAACCCATGTGAATGACCTTCTGACCAGTCACTGGCCGATCACTGGCATCCTGAAGTCCTTCTTCTAGCCTCAGCTTGGTGGTGTCTTTAAGAAGAATGACTCCTAGTTTACAACAGTGGCAATGGAGAATCAAAAGATGTTTTGTTCAGTGATAAACATTCTAAAGCACAAGAGGAGACTCAGATAATGATATGAGTAGGCAGAGACACTGAAAGCAGGGAGGCTTGGTGGTGCCTTCTGAATGTTCATCTTAGATTGACACCAGAGGGGTTAGTTTTCACAACGAATGGCAGCAAATGCAGACTTATAGCTGCTCCAGGTGCTTAGAATAAGTAACTGCTGTGTGCTCAACCCTAACTGGGACATCTGTATCATTCAGGCTCAGGGGATGTCGTGGAAGGAGGAGCAAAGAGCATGTAAGAGCTGATGGTAGGGAAGGGTACTATGGAAAGCTAATGTCGGGTGAAATCACAGCAGGTGTGTGGGCCTGCACAAGGCTGGTGATCAATAACCAATCGGGCCAAGGAGGGTCTCATGGACCCCCTCCCTGGGAGCTACTGGCTACTGGTGGATGCTGGGGCAGGCAGGATAGAATCATTGTGTAGCTGTTAAGCCCACCAAGCTCCAATGGGTAGTTCTACACACATGGTCATAACCAGTCAGTCCTGGTTAGACTCCATGGGTTATAAGACAAGACAAAAAAGACTTGAATGTAGAAAGGGGGCTAAGGGAGTGTCTTAGTCAGGGTTTCTATTCCTGCACAAACATCATGACCAAGAAGGAAGTTGGGGAGGAAAGGGTTTATTTAGCTTACTTCCACATTGCTGTTTATCACAAAGGAAGTCAGGACTGGAACTCAAGCAGGTCAGGAAGCAGGAGCTGATGCAGAGGCCATGGAGTGATGTTCCTTACTGGCTTGCTTCTCCTGGCTTGCTCAGCCTGCTCTCTTATAGAACCCAAGACTTCCAGCCCAGGGATGGCACCACCCACAAGGGGCCCTACCTCCCTTGATCACTAATTGAGAAAATGCTCCACAGCTGGATCTCATGGAGGCACTTCCCCAACTGAAGCTCCCTTCTCTGTGATAATCCAGCCTGTGTCAAGTTGACACACAAAACCAGCCAGTACAATTGATCCCTTGTCAACTTGACACACAAACACATCACTATTAAGCCTCAACCCTTTCCTCCCCAATTTGCTTCTTGGTCATGATGTTTGTGCAGGAATAGAAACCCTGACTAAGACAGGGAGGTAGAGAAGGTGGGGCAAGGGAAAGACTTCATGTATATGTATGAACTTGTTGAAGAACAAGTTTAACAAAAAGAGAAGAGTGGAGAGCCCTGGAAAGGCAAGAGTCTTTGGAACGGGCAGAGACAGTTATCACAGTTGTGACAGCATCCAGTGAGGAGGGTCACTTTGCAAATAACTTGTCGCAAAGCAATAAATATCCTGGAAAGTCTACCATAAGCCGGAGAGAGGACCAGATACAGCGTGAACAACAGCAGCACATCCGCCAGTGTGTATATCTGCAGAGTGCTGACGAAGCAGGCAGGGTGGCAGAGCTTAATAATGAGAAATATTAAGGGACAGAGGCCAAGCATGAAGATAGATGGGTGAGGAGAAGGGAGCTGAGACAGGCCTTCAGGAAAGAGAGGCTCCCTCAGCCTGTGACAGCATCAGGCAGAGGGCCCTGAGTACAAGCCCTGATTCCTCAGCTCGCACCTGCTGGGAATGCAAAGAAGAATGTGTCTGAGAATTTGGGCGAGCCTGTGAGAGCTAGTCTTTTATGTAGATGTTATTTGACATGTGCGCTGCCGTGACCACAATGAGAATTGTGACCTGGGATTCTAAACTCCTTCCAGCAGGACGGTCATCACACAAGTCTGATTGGAGCCACACCAAGATTTTTATTTTATTATTTTTTTTTAGAAGTTTCTTTTTTGGTGGGGCAGAAAATAGACGTTTAAAAAAGTAACAGTTTTCCAGCTTGCCTGCTGCCAGTTAGAATGAACGCTGAGTTCAGAGTGAAAGTTGAGAAATCTGAAATTCTGTGCTGTGCTTGTAGGTAACCTGTTACCTGCTGTATGATGGACAGATTCTGCACAGTGAGCCATCCTTCCCTCCACTTTCAAAAGAAGCATAGAAGCATATTATGAGCACTATGGCATATGAGTGCACAGGAGTTCGCTCGTGGTCTCTCCTCTTCTTTTATCTCCTAATTAAGAGTTTGGGACCTGAATCAATACTGTTATTGAAGTGTTTATTCACTACCAAGATCAGTTCTTGCACCCAGACTACATTTTAAGTGGGCATTGTTCTGTGGTGCTTTTTAAAGCTATATCAAGGTTCCTCTCTTGGGAATCTCTGGGGGGTAATGGCCGGGTGGTTGAAGTGCTTGTCACACAAGCAGAAAGACCTGACTTCAAATCCCTCAGACTATATAAGAACTGGGTGCTGGAGCCTGTGTCTATAATCCTGGTGTACCTGAGGTGGGAGGTGGAGACAGAGGCTCATAGGTCAGAGTCTGACATCTGTAGCAGCAAATAGCAAAAAGAAGAGAGCCTGTCTCAAATAAGGTGGACAGTGAGGGCTGGCATCTGAAGGTATTCTCTCAGCACAACACATGCATTGTGGCATACATCTATGTGCACTCAGACATATGAACACACACACACACACACACACACACACACACACACACAGAAGATGTAGTATTCATTGCTTAATCTCTCACTCTTTCCACCTTCCCTTTCTCCTTTCCACTACACTGTTAGGTACTGGGAAGGTTCCCACTGATCTCCTGCCCCCAACTTGCATAGGCTAGTGGAAAATCACGAATCAAACAACAGCCAGCTTTTGCGGCACACACCTGTATTCCTAGCACTCAGGTGGCCGAGGGAAGTGGATTATAAGTTCAAGGGTAGCCTGTGATACATACCAAGATCCTGTTCCAAAAGGAAACAAAACAAAACAAAACAAAACAAAACCAACAACAAAACAACCAAAAAAACCAACCAACCAACTAACCAACCAACCAAAAACAAAAACAAAAACAAACCACCCACAAACTAGATGGTGGAAGATCATTGACTGATATTGTGTCATTTGCTTTCCAAACAGGTAATAGAGCAAGTGACTGACATACACAAAACTGGGTCTGAGGAGGACAGAGAAGGCTGTAGGAGACGGGAGACCTGCAAGATGCATAGGCATAGGCCGCTTTTCTGGAGGCAGCTCGGGAGCTGTCCAAGGTACAGAAACCAGCGTTGACATATCATGTGACACCCAGTTCATTGGTTTGTATTTTGTCTCCAACAGGAGCACATGAACCTCTTGGGATTTGCAGGATTAAAGGACATCCTAACCATGTCTTTTTTAATATGACAGTAAGAATAAATAAGTGACCAGCATGGAAGAGCTGGCCAGTTTTCCTTTCTGTCTCGCTTTCTTGAGTGTCTCGGCATCTGAGTCAGTGTGTCTAGAGCCGAGTCTCTGAGCCCTGCTCCGCATCCCTTCCTCCTTCTCAGGCCTGATGCTCCCCCAGTTTTCATCATCTAAAACAGCAGCCGTATCAGTTCAAGGTAGAATCAGCCCCTCCTCTTCCCCACCTCTCACCACACTCTGTAGCATCTACCAAACCCATTTCTGGACCCCATCCTCCCGATTTCCTCTGGGTCTGTGATGGTGCGCCTCTACCCTCTCTCCCATCTGTACCACTGCACGGCATGGATGTTCCTTGTTTCCTTGTTTTCCATCTCTAAGTATCACAATTACCTTTACAAAATGCAAACCTAATCAAGTTTCCCCATAAACCCTTTAGCGACTCTCTTCTGCCTTCAGGATGAATAATGAACTTCTTAAAATGACCCAACAGGATGCACGACCATATTTCTTTGCTCTATCTCACCACATCCTTTATTCCTTGTGCTTTTTTTCCTCCAAACTGACAAGAGTGTTTCCTGCTGCCCTTCCTGCCTGAATCATTCAGCAGTCCTTGTCACCAGCAGCTCGCACTCACTTCACTTCGTTTCTTTCTTCTTCTTTTCTTTTTCTTCTGTTTTTCATTTTTATAAGCTTTAGAAAAAGTCAAGGTCTTGATAAATTTCCTACACAGTGCTTGAACTTAGGATCGTCTTGCTTCAGTCTCTTGAGCAGTTGACATTTTTTTTTTTTTAAAGATTTTTAAAGTTTATTTATGTGAGTACACTGTAGGTGTATAGATGGTTATGGACCTTCATGTGGTTGCTGATAATTGAATTTTTAGAACCTCTGCTCACTCTAGTCAACCCCGCTCACTCAGTCCCTGCTTACTCTGGTCCAAAGATTTATTTATTATTATAATATATAAGTACACTGTAGCTGACTTCAGATGCACCAGAAAAGGGTGTCAGATCTCATTACAGGTGGTTGTGAGCCACCATGTGGTTGCTGGGATTTGAACTCATGACCTTCAGAAGAGCAGTTAGTGCTCTTACCCACAGAGCCATCTGGCCAGCCCCCTGGCTGACATTCTTAATTCCCACCTCAAATATCATATACCCTAGGAGACTTATAGCAGTCAATATCTACCTGTTATGTATTCTTGAGGTGCTCTCTATGTCTCCCCAATAGTCAGTGTACTTACTCTTGGTTGGTCCTCCCCCTTTGGATTTTGCTTCACAGGACGGAGGCTGCATCTTTTGTGTTTACCACTGTATCATCGATAACCATGTTCAGCAGAAAGAAAATGCTTAGTAAATATATTTTGAATAAACAGTAGGCATCTAAGCATCCAGATGAGGAGATGTATGAGCTGGTCACCCTAGGACCCAGGTCTCTGATTGTCCAGAAGCCTGGAATCATCTGCAAGGCAGGAGTTATAAGGTTACAATGTTCATTTTTGAGGAAAGGCCAGCAGATGCTCTGCCTGCTTCAAGATGCCCCTAGTAGGCTGGTGAGCTGTATCAAACAGGGCGCCAGCCAGGGATCGCCATGTCAGGAGGCCTTGGGGGAAGGAGAAGATCTCAAGCTGCACCAGATGGCAAGTGCTGTCTTTAGTTTTAACATTTAAGGAAAAGAACTGGGAATAGACACTCGGCTCAGTGGCAGTTATGATGCATTTAAATAAGCTTTGCAAATCATTTGGAGAAATGCAGATGCCTTCAACATTCCTCACTGCCCATGGATGTTTCCAGGAGCTTTCCCTTGTCTGTCTTTGTACCCTCAGTATATAGTGCAGTACAGAGCAAAGAGCAAATTTTCAGTTGGATGGCATACACTGGCATTGGTGTCTAGCTCACCACTAGTAATTAGTCCTTTTCCCAGGGAGGGTCATCTTCCAAAAGCGCAGAGACCATCTTATATCCCTCCATTCTCACTTTGCTTGGTTTCTTGTTTGCCCAAGTCAATGCTGGGACACTTGGGTAGATTCCAGCCATCCTATCTCAGTTAGTTCAGGCTTCTGTAACAAAATACCAAGGGCCAGGGGTCAAATAGCAAGCAGATGTACTTGGTCCTGAATCTGGAAGGTTAAGATCCTGGGGGCTTCAGTTATGATGAGGGTTATCTTCCTCACTTGCAAATGGCTGTCTTCTTGCTATACCTAAGGCGAGAGA
>NW_022196904.1:110279898-110323333 GCF_008632895.1 Mastomys coucha
GAGGAGGAGGAGGAGGAGGAGGAGGAGGAGGAGAGCGGGGGAAGATGAGGAGGAGGTCTTAGTTAGGCTTTTAGTGCTGTGAAGAGACACCATGACCACAGCAACTCTTTTAAAGGCAAACATTAAATTGGGCCTGGCTTATAGTTTCAGAGATTTAGTCCACTATCATCATGGCAGGAGACATAGTAGCATGCAGGCAGACATGGTGCTGGAGAAGGAGCTGAGAGTCGTCTGGATAGTCAGGCAGCAGGAAGTTAACTGCAACACAGTTCCTCCAACAAGGCCACACCCACTCCAACAAGGCTACACCCACTCCAACAAGGCCACACCCACTCGAACAAGGCCATTCCCCCCCCCCCCCCCAATAGTTCCTCCTTATGGGTCTCTAGGGCAATTTTCATTGAAGAGGAGGAAAGAAGTGTGAGGTGTTTTCTTTCTCTTTCTTTCTTTCTTTCTTTCTTTCTTTCTTTCTTTTTTTAAGAAAATGTGTGTATTTGTATATGTATATGCATATGTATATTCAGGTGCATGTGTGCATACAGGGATATGTGTGTGCTCAGGTGTGGAAACCAGAAATCAGCATTAGGTGTCATTCTTAGTTCCTATTCATTTTATTTATTTATTTATTTATTTATTTATTTATTTATTTATTTATTTGAGACCGTCTGTCACTGAACTTGCAGTTCACATATTCTGATGTAAATGAGAGATTCTCTCTTTTCCTTGGCTTTCTTGAATAAATTTTCCCCTTTCAGTGTGTCTGCCACAAATGTTTTAACATCTAGGTTCCTAATTTTCTCAGGGAGAGGGCTGGGAGAGGAGTTACTTCTGGGGTTGGGCATGGCAGTGGCTTGGACCTAGACTCGCAATAGCTGTCCGAGTAAGCACCGAGGGGCTATGACTCTGGGCACGGCCTGGCCTAGCTGAGACTGCCAACAAGGAAGTCACTAGCTCTCCAGCCAGCTGGAGACCAGGCCCTACCCCCACCCCCACTTCCACCCCACCCCTGCTCTGGAGAATGGGGCAGGGCTATGGCCCACAGGTTTATTATAAAGGTGAATTGAAACCACATGCCTGACAAGTGGCAAGCAGCTAGAAAACCAAAGAGTTGAAGGGAAAGCATGTCATGGTGGTGTGGCCACAAGCCCTGCAGTCAGAGAGCTTTAGTCTCAAACCATAATCCTAAATGTATGTGCTGTGTAAATGTGACAATTTCACTCCTTTATCAGTGATGTGGATAGATAGAACTCAGAGCCCTGAATGGGCTAGGTGAGTGTTCTACCACTGAACTATGCCCCCTTAGCCTTCACTGAACTTCTTAAGTTTCAGTGTTTCATTGGAGAAAGTGGAGTAAGAAACTGTATAGCTCATGGGGTTGGTGCTCACGGGGTTGGTGCTCACGGGGTGGTGCTCACGGGGTTGGTGCTCACGGAATGGAGCTCATGGGGTTGGTGCTCATGGGGTTGGTACTCATGGGGTTGGTACTCATGGGGTTGGTGCTCACGTGGTTGGTGCTCACGGGGTTAGTGCTCATGGGGTTGGTGCTCATGGGGTTGGTGCTCACGGGGTTGGTGCTCACAGGGTTGGTGCTCATGGGGTTGGTGCTCACAGGGTTGATAGAGGATTCACACAGTGTGTGTGTAAACTGCCTCAGTGTGTAGTGAGTGCACAGTAAGAGTGCAGGGGGTTGTTACTATCGTCATTAGTCCTCCCTGAAAGCTGGGGTTCTTTCAACTGTTTGAAATTGTCTGGGGCCATTTGTGGTGGGTGGGTATGGTATCTTCTTGTCCTCTCAGTTATTCAAGTTAAAACACTTGAAGCTGTCCTTGAACTTCCATCTTTCCCAGTCCCCAAAGGCCAACTTCCACCATATCTCCTACCAGTTCCATCTTTAAACTATATTTAAAATCTCTCTCTACCTCTATTGATGCTACTCTTACTTGAGCCACTGGGCACATTGGTTACAGCTGCCCTTACAAACTGACATCATTCTAGTAACCTAGCCAACATGTCCTCCAGCCCACTTACTGCTCACCAATCTCCCCTGCTGACTCCACTGCAAGCATGCCAATTGACATGCTGTTTCTTGACCCTGATTGGCACACTCGTAGTCTAGAGCCCTGCACCAACTGTCCCCCCTTCCTTCAGTGATAGTCTGGGTATTTGCAGGGCTCGCTCTCCCATCACTGTCTGTGGGAGACCTTTCTTGGTGACTGTCTATCCAGCAATGGCCAATCCCTCCAAAATCCCAGTTTCCAGCATGGTGTTTGTCCTGTCTCTGCTCAGCACTTACCCCGTGTGCCATAATGCATATTTCCCTTACCTGTCACATTACTGGGATTGCCGGCCTCCTTCTCCTCGAATATAAGCTGCCCAAGGAGAGAGTATTTATTGTTTATTTTTCCTTCCCTGTGCTAGAAAATACTTAGTACCTTGTAAGCATTCATTAAGAACTTGTGAGAGGAGTCTGGAGAGATAGCTCAGGAGGTGAGAGCATTGGACTTGGGTTCTTGCAGAGGACCTGGGTTCAGTTCCCAGCACTTACATGGTAGCTCACAACCATCTGTAACTTCAGCTTCAGGGGATCTGATAGCCCTTTCTGATCTCTTTGGATATGAGGAATACATATAGTTCACATACAAATATACAATTACTCATATGCATAGAATTTTAAAAAAATCTAAAAAAATTAAAAAGAAATTTGTTTGAAGGAAAGAATGTCATAGATTTTTCTTCATTTTTTTGTTAGCTCATTTTTTTTTTTTAAAGTCTGGTCTTGTTATAGTCTTGGCTACCCTCAAACTTACCAGAAATCCTCCTGCCTCACATCCTCCAGAGTGATGGGATTATAGATATATATGACCCATGAAGGACAATTAAGGGGAGAAATAGACCAAAGAAAAGGAGTCCCTGAAGATAGGAGAAGACTTTTAAACCAGAAAGCAAAGGTCTGCAAAGTATTTAATATTTTCCCCACCAATTAAAAAATCTGGGTTTTCCTTTCAGGTTATAATGCAATGTAAGGCATCTCCCCTGCAACTGTAAGTAGAGAAATGGTTGTCTCTCTAGCTGACAATCTGCTGTCTACTGTAGCATCAACCCCGCTCCTTGTTCCTCTTAGGGGAACTTGCTGGTCTTGGCAAGTGCCGCCTTTGCTTTTGATCCAGTTCTTAGCTGCTGGGGTGACTGGTCCCATGGTAAGGCAGGGACCCTGTCCCTGGGAGGCAGATCCCCACATCTGCCTGCACTCTCTATTCATGTGTTAAATAATTAGATTCTGGAGTGATTGACCATGGAAGGTCCATTCTCAGTTACTTCTGAACACATTAAGATATTTGTGAGTACATGAAATAAAAATGTTACTGTGCTGGGGACATTGATCAGAAGGGCGATGTTTATGTTGCTGTGTTAATTGGATTTCTGCAACAAGATGTGGGACTGGGTGGGGACTATCTGATGAGACAGAGGCTGTGACAGCAACTTCTGGGGACTACTCAGGGTGGCTTCTAGGTCAGGGGCCTGAGTGTGGCCTGCTGGTTTGAGGAAGGAGGTGATATCTGGGGCGAGGATGGAGGTGATAGGGGCCCAGGGAACTCTTGCAGTCCAAACTTCTTACTAGAGAGTGGTGTGGAGGGCACCATCTCTCAGATTGTCCACGATTTTAATGAATGTCATGTTTGAGGTAATGACCTGTGTCTGGACTTTCAGAAAGCCCTGGAAACTCTTGCGCACATTACGTTTTATCTCCCACACTGCAGCGCCCAGCATCCGACATTACCATTGATATCATCTATGGAGGACTCTTTCCCAGGTTCTTTATTAAGGTTTAATTAAATTTTATGTGTTATCAATTAGGATTAATCTACATTTAGTCTGAATTAGAGGGAGCCAATTATAAATAACACCACTTCTCATTTATTCCTGAATACAGAATGAAGGGTTTTAAACTTCCTTTGGAAAAAAAAAGTAAAAAGGAAACCCAAATCACCCTTCTGTTGATCCAAATACAGACTTAGAGAAGAGCTTTGTCTCTGGGGGACCAGAAGTTCTACTAAGATCAAATGAAAAGAGTAGAATTCCTACAGGAGAGTGTCAGAGAACAGAACCGGAGCAGAGAGGGAAAGGTGAGGCTAGATAAACAGGCATTCAAGTCTCAAAACTTTACCTGGAACATCAGCAGAGAGAGAAACAGAGTTATCTGGGATCCTTACATCTCTGGGGAAGAGGCCAGACCAGCCTGTGCTCTGTGGTCCCGGCCACTGCTCTTGTTTTATCTCCAGGCTGCCTCTTTCTGCGCACAGGTGGGATTAAACTCCTCCCCTCTTCCTGCTGAATGCACACAGGGCCTTGTTTGTCTAATGAGCTGCAGGAGCAAGCAGCTGTCAGAACAGTGTCATCAAAAGAGTGATCGCACCCAACGCTGCTGAGGATGAAGCCAGAGGAACCATGGTGGAGACTTTTGCTTCGCAGCGATTAAAGTACTAGACAGACGTGCCTTAAGCACATCCTGAGTCCTTGTTTCCCACCCGCTGGCACTATTTTGGGAGAGAGGGTGCTGTGGAAGGAGGTGGGGCTGAACTGACAGAGACAGTCACTAAAGGTGAGTCTTTGAAGGCTCCAACCGTGCCCTAGTCCTGTGCCGCATGAACAGTCAGTGCTGCAGAGGTTGGCTGCCGTCAACTGAGCAGAAGTCTGTGCCTTCCCACTGTGAAAGACTCCAACCCTCAGAGATCATGAGCTAAAACTAACCTTGCTCCCTTAAGAAGCTTCTGTCCAATACTTTAATCACTGAGAAGCAAAAGTCTCCACCATGGTATCTCTCGCTTCATCCTTGCCACGCACACTTTGTGTGACGGCGGTGACCTTCACCAATGTTCCAATGTCCTAGTTAAATCCTGGCTTGGAATGAATGTTAAGCCTTTCTAACTAATTGCCTCCAGCATTGTGGGTAGGGCATTAAAGTTTACAGAAAGAGACAGCATAGAGCATTTAACATTCTAGATTCAGCAGTCTGCATTCAGCATTTGGACTCGCTCACACTCAGATTAGAACCAACTTTGGTGGACTAGGACTTAAGATTCATGCAGTCCATAGCCCCCCGCCCCCGGGCTCAGAGTGCTTGGGCCTGGGGGGTGCAGCACCAGTCGAGATTCAAGAGATTGAGCATTTGAGATTCGCGCATTCAACATTGAAGATTTGAGCATTCAGCATTGAAGACTCGAGATTCAGCCTCTATTCTCCTGGCTGGCGCACCCGCAGCCTCCCGGGACTCTGGCTGGGACCATGTAGCCCGAACATACTTGGAGCCCGGGGGTGCTGCACCAGTTCAGAGGAGATGGCTGCTGTTTTAGACCTAGTGTGTTTTAGGTGGCCTCAGATGTACCTCGATGACTGAGCTGCCAGATTTTTCATTTTTCTCTTTTGCAATGATTGTAAAAGCCTCATGTCATTTTTGAGAAATACACTCAGACCTTAGACCACTCGTGTCTAGTCTGTCAAAGCCGAATCCCGTGCACACCTGGCCAGAACCCATCGTCCTGTGGAACAAGGGACCCCGTAAGAAATCCCAGTCCGTGGCACATCCTCACCAGCATTTGGGTTGCTTTCCTGATGCTGTTCTGTCTGCTGCTTTCTCTTGCAGTCCCTTAGACAAACAAGCCCCTGTGTGGATTCAAGGTAGGAAGAGGAGAGGAGACACAAATAGAGATACCCGAATACTCATGTTTATTATGGTATTACTCCTAAGAATCAATATATGGGGTCAACCTAGGCATCCATAAGTGGATGGATGAGCGAAGAAAGCATGGCATGTATGAACAATGGATATTATCTAGTCATAAAAAACAATGCAATTACGTTATTTGCAGGAAAGTGGATGGACCTGTATTATGTGAAATAAGCTAGATCCAGAGAGACAAATGTCACCCTTACTCTCATATGAGGAATCCAAGAACAGAAAAAAAAAAGATATGAAAGGGGGAGGGAAGGACAGCGGGGACAAGAATGAATCACGAATATGATGGACATACATTGGAAACGTGTGAAATCTGTTGTTGTTGAGACAGGGTCTCACACTGGCTGGCCAGGAAGCCCCCAGCATCTCTCTGTGACTGCCTTCCCAGTGAGCACCAGGGAGATGCCTTGCATGGGTCCTGGGTCTCCTCACTCTATGCAGGATTTTACCCACAGAACCATCTCCCCAGCACTTGTGCTAACAAGATTTACAATTTAAAAAATACCATGCAGTTTGGAGTGCTTTCATTGTCTTGCTGTGCGATCCTGGAACCCAGCTCCGGCAGAACTCTCATTATTCCAAGATGAGCAGACATGGTCTCATTTGTTCTGCCGACTGTGTAGGACATAGGGAAACTAACTTTGGTTAAGTCATTGAGATGCTGAGTGTATTTATTTATTTTTTGTTATTACTTCAGCACAGCACACCTCATTCTGCCCAGCAGAACTCTTGGATGTATGTATGAGCTCAGCTGTCTTCTAAGCCCTAAAACCTGACTTCCGGACAAAGATAATGAAGAAATATCCAAAGAGTTTCTTTTAATGTACAGCACAAAAGGGGCCCACGATAAATGTTAGCAAGGATTGTTGGGGTCCTAGATGTCTTTATGTCATGCAAAAAAGTGATGGTGCTCGGAATCTGCTGACAGTATGTTCAAAGTTTGGTTAATCTCTTAGCACCTCAGTATCAAACACATTCCTGTCTATTTAGTGCCATGCACATTTTGTGTGACAGCAGTTTATGAGGCAAAAGCTTCATGGAAGCCAGTCTCCTGCATGTCTCCTTGGCATTCCCTAACTCAGAGGTAGCCAAGATATGTCTTTGCAAACTCGCGTGCTAGGTGTTCACCAAGATATGATTTATTAATAGCTAGACAAAATTGGACATTGCTCTCTGACCTTTACCAATGTTCCAACATCTTAGCCAAACCCTGGCTTGGAATTTTCGTAAAGAATGTTACCCATCCAGACTAATTGCCTTCGGCATTGTGGGTAGGGCATTGAAGCTTACAGAATGGGAGACTTATCCTAGGGCAAGGTCAAGTAGAATCCTCATTCTCAGTCACATACTACAGCTGAACCACTCTAGGAATTAACAAGAAAGAGACTTGTCTCTACTAGCCCAGAAGATTAGCATAGTGGGCCTTTTACTAAGGATGGGCGGGACCTAGAGCCGAGTGTGTGTGTGAGAGACAGACAGTGTGCAGCAGTCAGTATTCGAGATTCTAGATTTGAGATTCGAGCCTCTACCCTCCTGGCTGGTGCACCCGCAGTCCCCCGGGTCTTACCTAGTGTGTTTTAGATGGCCTCAGATGTATCTCAACTACTGAGCTGCCAGATTTCTCATTTCTCTTTTGCAATGACTGTAAAAATCTCATGCCATTTTTAAGAAATACATTCAGACTCAGCACTTCCTTGTGTCATCTCTACCATTATTTCCTCACTGAATCCCTTGCCCACCTGGCCAGAACTTTCATCACCCCGAGGAATAAGGGATCCCCGGAGAAACCCAGTCTGTAGCAATTTAGGATAGAAATCTCTACACCATTCATCATGGAGTCCCCTCTGTTAAAGAGTTTACAAAGTTTTAAAATGTAGAAGCTCTTAACACCCCATTTCCCTTGAAGCCCCCTTTCTTCCTTAATCCTAGGATACATGGTGATGAAAAGACATAAACCAACCTTATAACAGTTACATGGAGAGCTAGCCTGGCCTCTGGCACATCCATGGACTCAGGGATTTTTTTTTTTTTTTTTAAGCAAACACCACCAGATGTGACTGTGGTTTATAACACCGACCTGTGCACATTTTCTTGGTAGAGCTTCACCTGAGTGTGCCCAGTCAATGTACAGCGCAGAAGCCACATACCTGCAGAGACTCAGCTTTTCTTTGGTGACCCATACATTAGACGTGTGCTGTGATCTCTTCCCATGGGACTGATGTGTGCTATTCTGCCAGGAAATCTCTGCAGGTTTCCATGCCATAGGAAATCCAAAGGTTACAATAAGGAAAGTTCAAGTATTACCTGCTCCCGGAACTAACACGAGAATGACCCTATAATCAGGAAGTTTTGGGTCACAGGCAACAGGAAATTTATTAGCTCTTATAACTTGAAAACTCAATAGCTAAACTGTCGGAGTTTCAAGTATGGCTGTTTCTAGGTATTAAAGCAATATTATTAGCTCTTTCTCTCACCCCACCTGGCTTGCTTCTTTATATTGATTTTATTGGGTTTTTATGAATATACTGACAAAATGACTCCTTTCTGGCTTTAATTTTTTCATACCAATGATACCAGGAAAACTACTAACCCTGTATCAGACCATTATAAGGAAAGTCCTTGGAAGGCTCCAAATCTAACCTTCAATCTACAAGGCCTTCTAAAATTGAAAAAAAAAAAAACCCAAACAAACCAAAAAATCCAATAAAGAGGTAGGCAAAGGAAAGGAGTGGGCAATTTCAGACAATGAAATGCAAATAGCCGATATGCAAATGATGTTATGCTCATTCTTATGGAAGAGGAATGCAAATCAAAACCACAGTGAGATCACTCTGGCAATTCATTAATTTTGCCCAAATCAAAATGACTCATAATCATGGTTGTGATCATTGAGAGAGAATGAAAAGTCTCCTCCTTTGCTGTGTGAATAGGAATTGTTTTAACTAGTCAAAGGAAAAAATCTGGACAGAGCTACTGAAATGCAGAATGTGTGTGCTCTTTGACTCAGAAATGAAAATAAGCATTCAGTAGAAATCCATCTATATCCCAAACTTTCAAAATTCTGAAAATAAAAGACTTCTCAAAAAAAAGGGGACTATTGAAGAAATTATATTATTTTTGTATTCTAGAATTTTATGCAGTGATTGAGAACAGGTTAGATATATGTATGTGGGATTATCTGTACTCTCCTGTTAAGCAAGTTTGTATTATATGATCCTAGTTTTGAAGAAGAGACTATTTTATTTAGGTAGGAAATCTTCCATGTGAGTTTTCATGGATGAATATTTGTATAAACTCAGGAAAAACATGCAAAGATAGCTACAAAGTAACTGGCATCAGATCTTTGTATTTATTTTTAAAATCAATTTTTAAAATGTATGTGTGTTTGTGTGTGTGCGCGCATGCGTGTGTGTGCATGTGACTGCAGGTACCCATTGAGGCCAGAGGTATCAGATCTCCCTGGAGGTGGAGTTGCAGGTGGTTGTGAGTTCCCTGACATTGTTGATGGGAATCTAACTCTATTTTCTGGAAGACCAGTACATGTTCTTCACTGCAGCACCATCTTCCAGTCCCTGTATTAGCTGTTTTGAAGGCAAGGGGGACAGTTAGATTAACAACACAAATAGTGCTAATGAGGTTTGATAGAGAAATTTATTAAATTATATATATATGACAAATTTTTATTGTTTTATTGTAAGAAAATAGAAGGTTACAGATGGATGTGTTAGATCTTTTAAAAAATATTTATTTATGTGTCTTCTGTGCATGGGGGTAGGTATGTATATACATATGTCCACGCTATGCCACACATCCACTCTATGGGTCTTGGGGATTGAGCTCAGTTTATTAGCCTTAGCAGCAACAGACTTAATCTGCTGATTCACCTCATGGTTCTGACACCTTAAAATTTGCAGTTGACATATTGGGATCTGCATGTCTTATCAAGGTGTGTTTCATAGTAACCTTGCAATACCACTGGCCAGATTTATCTATGATGCTTGGGCACGATGGAATGGCCTTGATCATATTGGATGAAGTGATGCTCTGGAGAGGTGCATTTTCAGTGTAAGCAATGGTATATACTATGTTCGTTATTGGTAGTTTTCTTAATGATGGTGGAAGGATTTGGCCTTGATTCCTAAGAGATCTTTGCTCTTCATTACGCTAGAGTCTTGTAGGTTAGGTCAGTTGAATGAGGGTATCTATCTTGGTTACTTTTCTGTTGCTGTGACAGAATATCTGACAAAGAGCAACTTAGAGGAGAAAAGGACTTATAATTCCAGAGGCCACACAGCTCATCTCAGTAGGGAATGCATACTGCATAAAGGAAGCAGGATGAGGCTGGTCTGCCAGCTAGGAAACGGATCATATTTCATCAGCAGACAGGCAGCAGAGGAGGGAGAACAGGAATTAGGGTCGGGCTATAAGCCCATCCTCAAAGTGATATGCTTCCCTCCAGCAAGGCTCCACCTCTTAAAGGTCCCATGATCCTCAAAAAAAGTAGCTGGGGACCAAGTGTTCAAATACATGAGCCTACGGGTGACATTCCTCATTCGAATCACAACTGAACCTATTGTTGAATTGTGGTCTCTAAGAACAATATGTGGAGGCCTCGTGTGACACAAGTTGGGGAGAAAACTGCCTCTTTTTCAGTTATTTTAAGTTATTATGTTAACTATGGAGTGAGCACCATTGCTTGTGATCAACGTATTTTGTTTATGTTTTAACCCAATCTGTGCTCACTTAGTGAATGTTAACACCTTTGGTCTTGGATGTGCTCATAGTCTGTGTTCCCCACATTTATACTGAACAGCCATTACTATCCGGAAATGGAGTAAAGAGAACAATCTCCTAAGAAATTATCGAGTCTAAGGAGAAATAAAACATACAGTCAAACACCATTTAGAGAATAATGGGAGCGTGAATAAAACATACGCGAATGTGTGGAACACAGCCAGGGCTCTCAAATTGCTGTTTATTGTTGCAAATAAAAAATAAATGAAGCTAGCTTTAAAATCAAGAAGTATGAAAATTAGTAAAAACTCTAAGAGGAATTCAGAAAGATAAATCTTTAAGGAATGAAGCAGAAACCCACAGATTCTAGAGCAGGAGAGTGTGAGAACTGTATCAGAGAGGTGCTCCGGGGAAGACTTATAGCTTAGCTAAAATCTCTGACAAACTGGCTCAAGAGAGGAAAAACAAAATTATCAATGATAAGGCCCCTTTGGAGGCCTGTGAGAGATTAGAAACCCAAGATATTACCTTGCACAACTCTCTGCAACAATACAGATTTGTTTTGTGAAATATGCATTACAAAAGTTAGACTTATAAAAAAGGAATCAGCCTGAAAGAAAAAAAGAGAAATCACATACACATAAATGCGCATTCCAAATGTTAAGTCTCAAACAGCCCTTTTGCATAGAAATTTTTCTAATGCTTTCTTTAGCTTTTCCAATAAAAGATTTTTTTAAATATTCCATTAATAGTTCCAGATTATAGAGAGGCATAGAAAACCCTTTAATTCATTTTATGAGGATAGCACAACCCTGAAATCCAATCTTGAAGAATATAGTGGAAAACAAGGGAGAAGAGAAGACCACAGCCCTAGATGAAAACTATAAATAAGATAACAGCAAACAATTCGATAATGTGTTAATGGAATCATTCACCATGACCAAGCGGGATTTGTCCTAGAAATGCAAAACCTTTTCTTCTGTAGATCATTTTATTTAAAAAGAAAGAAAATAAAATCTTAGAGATGGATTCAGTTATCTTTTCTGAAGGACTCTTGGCTTCCTCTTTCTTCCCATTTTCTTCCAAAAATCAGAGGTCACAACTTCTTTACAGTTGATATTTATCCCCTCCCCAGCAGTTTATATTTTTCTGTGTCCCTACAACTTTTTTTTTTATCAATTTCTACAACTACTTAGCCACACATGACCTTGTTTGCACTGAAAAAATCTCATAATTGTTTGTATATAAAATATATAAAATGTGTCCCTCTGGAACTTGCTTTGTTCTCTTAGGATCATGATTCTGAGATTCACCTATGTTGACAAAAAGTCCATTCATCGTATAATTAT
This sequence comes from Mastomys coucha, assembly GCF_008632895.1. Classification (NCBI taxonomy): domain Eukaryota; kingdom Metazoa; phylum Chordata; class Mammalia; order Rodentia; family Muridae; genus Mastomys; species Mastomys coucha. The sequence continues at coordinate 110,291,716 of NW_022196904.1, forward strand.
GACATGTTTATTTAAATTATTTGCTTTTAAAAATGTGTCTTCCTAGTTTATCATTTATGTTGCTGTGATAAAATACACTGACACAAAGCAATTTGTGGGGAGAGAAGATAACTTGCTTTTCAATTCCACAGTACTGACCATCACCATGGGGGTGTCACAGCGGCAGGAATGGCAGAGAGCAAAGAAATAGATGCATCTGTGCTTGCTTGGTTGCTTGTACTAAGCCCAATTTCTCAACTCTCATACAGTTCAGAACCCTCTGTCTAGGAAATGGTGTTGCCCACAGTGGGCTAAGTGTTCCCACAGCAACTAATTTAATTGAGATAAATTAGTGCCCCTCATGTCATGGTCACAGGGCAAACCAATGTAAATTATCTCTCACTGAGACTCTCCTCTCTGGTGAGGACATGTCATGTTGCCTGTTAGTGCTATCCACTGCATATGTGAATATTATTCTTGCAAGAACATTTGTGTTTACTTCAAATTACTATGTTGAAGCCCTAATAGTGCACTAGGGGGTGGGGGACTTTGGGACTTTCGTAGTCTAGATCTTGCCAATCCAAAAGCCTTTATGTTAAAAACTTTGTTCCCAGATATTGGGAAGTGGTGGGTCTAGTTGAAGGAACTTGGCCATTGGGAATGTGCCCCTGAAGGGTATTTTGGGACCTGTCTCTCTACTTCTCGACTACCATGAGATGAGTGGCTTTTCTCTGCTACATGCTAGCTGCCATGATGTTCTGCCTTGCCATAGGCCCAAAGAAATAGGACCTAGCAAGTAAGTTATCCACAATTGCTTTGAAAGCTTTGAAATTCTAAGTCAAAAGAACTCTTTCCTCCTTAGGTACCTAACATAGAGCTAACACAGAAAATAATTAAGTCATTAATAATTAAGTCACTATAATAATAATAAGCAGAACTCTATGAATGGGATTGATGCCCTTCCTTATCAAAGAGACTCCAGAGCTCTCTCACCATGGGAGGAGGGTGAGGAGGAAGTCTGCAGCTGGAACAAGTTCCTCCCTCGAACCTGACCAGGCTAATGCTTGAATTCAGGTTCCTAGCTCCTAGGCTTCCAGCCTCCTTCTGTTGTTTATAAGCCACTGAGCTTGCAGTGTTTTGTTATAGCAGCGAGGACTAAGACAGAAATGTAGGCTGTTTCTTTTCTTAGAGGCTGTTTTAACAATGCTAGAACAAATGTGTACACTTCCCCACCCACGAGTGTGAATGAGGCTGCAGCTGAAAGCCTCCTGTCAGCAGGCGGGGGGATATTTCTGCCTCCCACACCTTGCTAACTCTTGTGTGGGACGGGCTTTTATTCCCAATTTAATTTGAATTTCCTTGATTACTAGTGAAGTGGAGATATTTCTTCTGTCTGATTGGGAGGGTTTCCTTTCTCCTCCGTTGTCTGTTTATATTCTTAGCTTAATTTCTACCACATTAAAACAATTCTTTTCTTGTTACTTTGTAGGGTCTCTATATATCTTAAATGTTGTGCCAGAGTTGTTTTATAACTGGAAATCTATTCATAAAATATTCCATATGGTTATGTCAATAGGTACCAAAAAGCTTTTAATAGACCTGAGGTTCATTCCAGACATAAAACCCTTTAGGAATTTGAACTAAAGCATGACAAAATGCTTTAGTTCAAATCTTTTAACTATAAGTATACCTCAGACTTGAAGAGGAGATAGCAGATACGTTTTTACCACAGATAAAGATACTCCCTACTATGTGCAAAATTGTGGTCTCCAGATCTGTATGGTAAAGTCCTAACCCTCAAGTACTCCAGAATGTGACTGGAGGTGGTCTTCTTAAGGAATTTATTCAGTTAAAATGGGGTCATTTGTGTCTCTCTTGTCCTTATAGGATAAGGGGATTCTGACACAAACATGCAGAAGGGAAGGTCACGTGGACATACAAGAGAAGGTAGACATTTGTAAGCCAAGGAGAGAGGCCTCAAAGAAGAGAATCCCACTCACACTTTCATGGTGAGCTTCAGCCTCAGAAACCATGAGAACATAAATGTTTGTTAATCTCTCTCTAGCAATGGTACTTTGTTATTATATTATAATATTAGGATATTGTTGTTATATATCATAAACATTAAATAATATATACTATGTGATCATATACATTATTACACATTGGAAAATGTTGACCATTGTCCAATGTCAGTGATGTTATGGTATAACAGAGAAGCAAGAGATTCAATTATCAGAAGTAAATAAATAAGTAAGTAAGAAAGAGGGTGGAGCTGAGTGAGATGGCTCAGTGGGTAAAAGCATGGTGAACCAAGTATTGTTGGGGCTCACAGGTAAGCCCTAGGGAAACCAGGAGTGTTAAACACACAGCATTGTCTCTTCTATGAGGGAGATCTATAACTTATTTTTCCACCTAGAAGGCCATACCAAGCTCCCACAAGTGGGACTGGAGGTGGCTAATAGACTAGGCAACCTCTGCATTATCTGAATGTCCAGTGCTCCCCCACAAGCAGTATTGGAGGTGGTTAATAGACTAGGCAACCTCCACGTTATCTGTATGTGCAGGGCTCCCACACACCCCCACAAGCAGTACTGGAAGTGGCTAATAGTCCAGATGACTTCTATGTTATCTGTATGACTGAAACCACACCAATATCCCCCCAGGTCTTTAAGATAGGACATGTAGCCTATCTCTGGAATCCACTTTCATGGAAGAAGTTATGTGTACTTTGAGAAGAGTTTCAATGTAATTATGCCTCCTTATGCACATGGGATTGTGTTACACCAGGAAATGTTTTTCTCAAATTGTAATGCGTTTAAATATGCCTAAAATAAACTGTGTGGTGTCAGACTCTAGAAGTCTGAACAAACACCACCTACTGAATTGTGTTGAACTGGATTTCCTTCTTGCCTCATGTGAGTTGACACTTTACTGGTCCTCATGATCACAGAGATGCCTCCTGCCCCCAGCCCCAAGTATGACTTTCAGAACACATTTAAAGGTGGAAGGAGAGAATGAACTGTACAAGTTGTCCTCCAGTCTACACACTTACACTGTGCTGTGCCCTCCTCTACATATCACACACATACAAACACATGCACACACATATACACACCCACAAAACTAATACATAAAAATTTAAGAAGAGTTCAAGCTGAGTGGTGGTGGTGCACACCTTTAAATCCAGCACTTTGGAGGCAGAGGCAGGTGGATCTCTCTGAGTTCTAGGCCAGCCTGGTCTACAGAGCAAGTTCCAGGACAGCTAAGGCTACACAGAGAGACCCTGTCTCAAAAAACAACCACCACCACCACCACCACCACCACTACCACCACAATGATGACAACAATGACAATAACAACAACATCAACAAAAGAGTTCGTCACATAATTCGTAAGTGATGTGATTTCCCATTAGGAATTGTCAGGACCTCTGTGGGATTGTGAGAAAGGGGCTTGGCTAGGAGCCAAACATCTGTACGTCAATAACTAAATAACTATTTGCAGTAACACCAACATTGAAAATAACCAGCTGTTTTCAACATGGCAAGTGCATGAAGAAAGCTATAAACACTTCCCGAGCAGTAGAAACGGCTTAAATCCACAAAGAGATTGCTCAGTCATCTGCATTGGAACAGAAAGAATTTAGAGATTTAAATTATTCTAAAAATATCCAACAGACAACATGTGGTATTTACACTGTGATTGGCTTAATAAATTAACTCTATAGTTCAGTTTGTATAACTTGAGAAAAGTGGGCATGCAAGATATGGTTTATATCTTATATAGCTTACTGTGAAACTCTAGTAATCAAAACAGCATGGCACGGCTCTAGAATTCATCACCAGGTGTGCGGGCCAAGGATTGTTTCCTGGAGAGACATGAACAAATGTTTCTTTTTTCCAGCACACCAATGTGCTAAAGCAATGGCTCCACCCAAGCTTAGGCTGGTGAACTAGTGAGCTTATAAGATCTTCCTATAGGAGTGTGGGCGAGGGGTTTTTTGCAGTAGTGGCCCTCAAATTGCTATATTACCTAAAAGTCCAACCCACATGGACAATGACTTCCCCATACTGTATTGATGGGCTCCCTTCTACCCTTGATGTATTATTGTAGCACCCCAGAGAACACGGGCAGCTGTGGTGAGGGAGCACAGGAATGAGGCGTTTGAGTCTCAGGGGAAAGGGACCCCTGACCTTTACCAGTCATCCTTTTTATGAAGGAACATCAATAGGCTCAGACTTGTTGGGGGTTTCCTGTGGGAGTAATGGTGGCCCTGGTTAAGATGGCAATAATAATGCTCAGGAGATAGCATGTCACAGTTTTCTTATTCTGCTTTATTATGCCAACCAGCAAATGTGCTGAGTGGAAAATTATGGTACAGAGCTAATCATGCAAAGAAACCAGAGGGAGTGTTTGAATTCAAAGGTTGGCTAGGTAGAGGAAGGCATCCAGTGTTTGTGACATTTGTGTCTGTTGCCGTTGTCTTTCAGGCAGGGTGACATGATGGTTACAATCACCCTGGCTCTCTGCAGTAGTCAGATTCCTGTTGTTGTGACTAAATGGCCAAAACAGATCAATTTAAAGGAGGACCTCCTTTATTTTGGTTGAAGGTTTCAGGGGCTTCAGTCCATGGCCACTTGACCCTATTGTTTGGGGCCTGCTTCAGAGCGGAAAACAGTAGTGGGAATCTTGTGGAAGAGAAGCATTGCTCACATCATGGTAGCCAGGAGGCAGAGAGAGAAAGTGAAGGGGCTGGGGTCCCAGTATACCCTTCATGGGCAAGTTCCCAGTGACTTCATTGTCTTCTATAAGATTGTTGCCTCAAAGTGCTTTATCATATAGGTCCACAGGCTCTGGCCAAGCCTTGGGGGCACATCGAAGCTTCAAACCAGAACACTGTCTCACCCTTAGTCCCTCTTCTCTTGGCTGTGAAGTGTTTCTGTAAGTTCCTTCCTGCCATAGAAAAGTGATGTGGCTGGACAGTGGTGGCGCACGCCTTTAATCTCAGCACTTGGGAGGCAGAGACAGGTGGATTTCTGAGTTCAAGGCCAGCCTGGTCTACAGAATGAGTTCCAGGACAGCCAGGGCTATACAGAGAAACCCTGTCTTGAAAAACAAAACAAAACAAACAAACAAACAAACAAAAAACTAAAAAGGAAAGTGATATGATAGAAATCACTCTTGAGGGATATGGTGGGTGACAGTCCTTGCTGTGCAAGCATGAGGACCTGAGTCCAGTCCTCTAGAAGCCATGCAAAAAAGCTCAGTGTGGTGGCTCATGCCTAAATCCCAGATCTGGGAAGGCTGAGTGGAAGATTCCTGATGCTCGATGGCTAGGCCTGTGCACTCCATGTTCTATGAGAAACCCCGCCTCCAAAACTAAGATGGAGAGAGAGCAACTGAGGAAGATGTCCAACAGTGACCTTTGGCCTCTATCTCCACATGAGCCTTCAAACACACACACACACACACACACACACACACACACACACACACACAGAAACACCCACACTTTTTTATTTAAAAAATGAGATTATACTTATGGTGTATGTCATATAACTTATACAGGCTAGGATTATGTTTGGCTAGTAAAAAAATGCTGTCTCCATAGATAACACTCAGATTTTTCAAGAAACCATGTTTAGGGAGAATGTCCCCATTGGATTCCCCTTATTCACTTCCCCAGGTAACTGAACAGGTTTTGGAGGCACCGGAAACTCTGGCTTCCAGTCTAGTTTTTGCCCCACCCTTCATCTCAACAGCAGAACTCGTGGAGGAGAGAGACTGGCAGGATCTTGTCAGTCAAGCCATGGGAGCCAGAGGTGTTTAGAAAGTGGAAGGATCCTGGTGACTCATCCAGTGGCCCAGAATGGGTGTGTGAGTGTGAACAGGTAATGGTATGGACTGCATCCCTGGGGATGGAGGACCGTGGGACTGGCATACACTCCTCTTTTCCAACAAAGGGCAAGGTAGTAATATGTCAGGCTCTGTGGGACATATGGATCTTGTTGAAGCTCTCCCACTCTGCTCTAGGAGTGAGCACACATAAAGAGCCACAGCCATTAGAATAAATGAGCAGGTTCCAACAAAATTTCATCTTGCAAGAACCGTGATGCCTGAGACTTGGTCTGTGGACTATGGTTGTTGGAGTTCTGGTTTAGAACATGGTCTTGTAGTAGAGACCAGTCTCTACTGCTTCCCAGTAGGATATTAGAAGCACTTCCTGGGGATTCCATTTCCTCTTCTCTAAAGTGAGTTGATAATGACACATGTCACAGTGCTGTGTATAGCCAGGGCTCGAGAAATGGCTTGTTTTTAGCCTCCCTGTTACAGTGATTATTTCTAGTGAGGGACAGCGCGGCTCCTAGGAAGGTCACTCTAGGACAAACTTGATTCCCACTCTCCTGGCTTAAAAATAAAATCAGAACACCGATTGCACTTAACACTTCTGTCATCAGGCACAAGTCTAACACTGCCAACTCCCTGTAACATCTGCTGGCAGGTCTGTAGATATACTTCACATCGAATCTGAATTCCTGAAGGATCCATGCTCATTTCTGTGCCTTCGAATTGGAGATTGAACTTGAGAACTTCACAGTACTGAGACAGGTTGGGACTTTATGGTTGTTTGGGAGGGTAAGTCATTGTCCTCATAAATAATAGTCTGACTTCTCAAGTGTCCCCAGCACGGCCAGCCCATCCTTCTGCACTTGGGCTAATTTCTTCCTTGCCGGCGAGTCATTTGTCCTTGGGTGTTCAGGAAGGGACATACATTTTCCTCTTACCCTTTCTATTCTCCCAGAACATCCCCAAGTCCCTGCTCTGGGGATTACCTGTGTAGTGACATCGTTTGTCACTGTCAGAAGCCAACATGTGGTGTCTGAAAAGCTGGCTTTTATTTGATCAAAGGGCCCCTGGCATTAAGATGTCCAAATTATTTTATTTGATTTTTTTCCAGAGCCATAAGTCAGTGTCTGAGGTGTATCTTGTAGCCATCTCTTTACCTGTATCCCCACGGCTTTGATCAGCGCAGCTGTTGCTTGCTCCTGTTTGCTGTAAGGGCCTCCCAGTGGGCTCTCTGCTTCTTCTTAAGGGTCCTCATTAGTAACCCCCTATGTATCTCTCTACATAGTGGCCACATTTTGTCTTAATGCAACTTAGGTTGTTTTAAAACATCCCAATGTCTTCCACCACTCTTAGAAGAAAATCCAAGCTTCCTATAGCTTGTGATCCACCAAGCTCCCTTCCCAGTCTCATCGATGCCCTTGGTCCACTCTACATCTCCATATGCAATAGAAGATGCCCACTTAGGACTTTGTACCTGCTGTTCCTGCCTGCAACAACATCTGCTATGAATCTCTTCTTGCTGTTGTGTCTGTTGCTATAGGATTAATGGTACAAAACAGACTAAAATCAATGCCACACCTTCTGGAGACTCTGAAGGTTTTAGAGGAGACTAGAGATACTCTCACTTGTATTCCAGAGGCTACTTGTGTGTCTTGGCTCTGGGAAGCATCTCTTGGACATCTGTCTCCATGGTCACATCTTCTCCAGCCTTCATTTCTTTTCTCCCCTTATAAGGACCTGTGGCTACAGCGGCCCAACCTAAACAGTGTAGTTATAACCACTCTACCTCCTCTCTTTACTGTCATGGCATTTGTGTTTGTAGGTTCCTGAAGTTATGAAATGGATACTTGGGAGAGGAGCACTATTTTAGGCATCACATTGCTTTTCTGGAAGTAGCCTATTCCTCATTTATTGAAAATAGAATTGTTTATACAATATACTCTGATTGTGTTTTCCCCTTCCAATACTCTTCCCAGTTCTTCCTACCTCCCCTCCAATCGGGATCAACATCTTTTCTGTATTTCACTAGAAAACCAACAAGCACCTAAGGAATTATAACTAAAATAACATACAATAAGATAAACAAAACACAAACAAATCAGAATAGGACAAAATATCAAACAAGGAAAAGCCAAAGAAAAAGCACAAGAAATGCATATAGATGTAGAAACATGCACTTTCACACACACAGGAAGTCCCATAAAAACCCAGGGCCAGAAGCTATAATATATACACAAAGGATCTGTAAGGCAGAGAGCAAACAAAACAAAACAAACAAAACAAAACCAAAACGCCCCCAAAACTAATCATCCTGACCTAACATTATGAGACAAAGAACTTCAAAGAACCTCCAAGGATATCGTTGAGTTTGCTTTACGTTGGTCATTACTACTGGACATAGGACCTACCCTTAAGAGTGGTTTGTTTCCCTAGTGAGACTCTCTTGGAGAAAACAAGATTCTCACTTGCAAAAGTATATCAACTGGAGATAGCTTCTTGGTTAGGGATGGGGCATGTGCCCACTTCTCCTTTCAGCTCTAGTACCCCACTGGTGCAGACCCATGCAGCCTCTGTGCATGCTGCCACAGTCTCCGTGAATTCACATGTGCACCCTTCTTCTTGTGACTAGAAGGCTTTCACTTCTTGGTGTCTTCCATTTCTTCTGGTTTTCACACTCTTTCCACTTCCTACAAAATTCCATGAACCTGAGGTGAAGCTGAGTGCTCCAAGGTCTCACTCTCACTGTCTGCATATTGTCTGGCATATCTCTGTATCTGTTCCCTTCTGCTGCAGGAGGAAGTTTCTCTGATGACGGCTGAGCAAGGCACTGATTTGTGAGTATAGTAGAATGCTATTAGGAGTAATTTTTATTGCTACATTCCTTTAGCAGATGAGTAGTATTTGTTTTCTGTTCAGAAAGTCATCTCCTGTGCTGATGAGTTCAAAACTATTCCTCACTTTCTTGTCTATCAGATTCAGTGTGTCTGGCCTTATGTTGAGTTCCTTGACCCATTTAGAATTGAGTTTTGCGCAGAGTGGTAAGTCTGGATCGATTTGAATTCTTCTCTATGCAGCCATCCAGTTTGACCATTCGTTAATAATGTTGTGGGTTCTTTTTTTCAGTGTGCATTTTTGGCTTCTTTAGAAAAAAAAAAACAGGTGTGTATAGGTGTGTGGACTTACTTCTGAGTCTTTAATTCTATTCCACTGATAAGCGTGTCTGTTTTTGTTCCTGTACTATGTTTGTTTTTATTACTATAGCTCTGTAATATAATTTGAGATTGGAGATAATGATATCTCCAGCAGCTGTTTTACCATTCAGGAGTATTTCAGTTATTCTGGTTTTGTTTATTTCTTTGTTTGTTGTTGTTTTTTAATGGGGATTCCATTGAATCTATACATTGCTTTTGGTAGGATGGCCATTTTTTTTTAAACATTAATCCTACCAGTCCATGAGCATGGGGGATCTTTCCATCTTCTGATATCTTCTTTAATTTCTTTCTTCAGTGTCTTAAAGTTTTGTTTTATATTTATAAATATATATATATTTATATTTATCATGCAAACCTTTCACTTGCTTGGCTAGAGTTATTCCAAGATATTGTATATTATTAGAGGCTATTGTGAAAGGTGCTGTTTTCTTGATTTCTTTCTCAGTCTTTTTGCCATTAGCATATATGAAGGCTACTGATTTTTGTGTGTTAATTTTGTATCCTGATACTGTTGTGAGGTATTCACTAGAGATGACTACTTGGGTTCAAGTCAATAGAAAGTCTTTATTAGCCAATGGATGACTACACTTGGTGTTTGTTATCCCAGTGCAGTCCTGAGCCTTTCTCAGAGTAAGTGTTTAAGCACAAGAATCATATCCTGGATTGACATCTCCAATTAGCAAGAACAATTAGCCAGAAGCAGAACTACAGAAGCCCAAAAGCAAGGTTAGTAAACCTAGGGACTTTCCCAGAACTGTGGGCTTTGATGAATTAGGTTTTTGTTCTCACTTTGGCAGATGATACTGCCCATGTGCTGGGTTTCATGGCTTGAATGGTACTTCCATCATGGGGTCAGTTGTGCTAAGGTCTAGGGGCCTGTTACACTACTTTGCTGAAAGTGTTTAACAGCTCACTTATGTATATTATCGTAACATCTACAAATAAAGATACTTTGACTTCTTCCCATACTATGTGTAATCCTTTGATCTCCTTCAGTTGTTTTATTACTCTAGCTGGGACTCCACAAGTACTATATTGAATAGACAAGGAAAGAGTGCACAACACTGTCTTGTTCCTGATTTTACTGAAAATGGTTTGAGTTTCTCTCCATTAAAGTTCATGTGGGCTATGGGCTTGCTATAATTCATCCTTATTAAGTTGAGGTATGTCCCTTGTATCTCTAATCTCTCTAGAACTTTTATCTTGAAGGAGTATTGGATTTTGTCAAAGGATTTTTCTGCATATGATGAGATGATCATGTGAGTTTTTTTTTAATCGTTTTGTTTGTTTATATGGTGAATTACATTTATTGACTTTTTTCATATGCTGGACCATCCCTGCATCTCTGGAATGAAGCCTGCTTAAACATGGTGGATGATCTTTTTGATGTGGATTCAGTTTGCAAGTAATTGGAGAATTTTTACATTTATGTTCATAAGGAAAATTGGTCTGTAATTCTATATTTTTGTTGGGTCTTTTTGCAGTGTAGGTGGCCTTGTGAATTGGACAGTGTTTTTTCTGTTTCTACTTTGTGGAATAATTTGAGAAATATTGGAGTTAATTCTTCTTTGACAGTCTGGTAGAATTCTGTGCTAAAACCATCTGTGCTAAAACCAACCAGCTTTTGTTGTTGCTGTTAGAAGAGTTTACACACTGCTTCTAGTTCACTAGGGGTTATATATCTGTTTAAATTGCTTATCTGATCCTGATTTAATTTGGTAGGTGGAATATATTAAAAAAGTGTTTATTTATTTTAGATTTTCTAATTTTGTGGATAAAGTATATCTTTATCATTCTTTGGATTTCCTCAGCATCTGTTGGTATTGGTCCCTTTAATCTCTAATTCTGTTAATTTGGATATTCTCTGCCTTTTAGTTAAAGTGGCTAAGGATTTGTCAAACTTATTGATTTTCTCAAAGACCAACTCTGTTTCATTGATTGTGGTTTTGTTGTTGTTGTTTCTATTTTATTGATTTTATCCTGAGTTTGATTATTCCTTGTTGTTTATCTCTTTTGGGTGTTATCTCTTCTTTTTGTTCTAGAGCTTTCAGGTGTGCTGTTGAAGTTAGTACTATGAGATCTTGCCAACGTTTCTTTTTTTTTTTTATGTAAACACTGCTGTGAATCTAGTATCTCAGCACCACCTTCGTTGTGTCCCACAAGTTTGGGCATGCTGTGTTTTCATTTTTACTCAAGTCTGGAAAGTTTGAAGTTCCTTTCCTCATTTCTGTCTTGACACATTTATCATTCAGTGGTGAGTTGTTCAGTCTCCATGAGCTTGTTAGCTTTCTGATGTAGTTGATACCCATTCCTTTCTAAATGCTGATCCTGATCAGAAGCTCCCTCCTCAGGGAAGTTATATTTGCCACATTTCCATAGCTGTGACAAAACACCAGGGCTAACTTAAGGGAGAGAAGTCTTATTTTGGTCCAGAGTTCCTGGTACTCCAGTCTACTATAACAGGAAAGGTGTAGCTGAACTTATGGTGGGGAAGCCCTTGGCTGAGGCTTCTCATGTGGCATGGACCATGAAGCAGAAAACAGATGCTAGGACCACAGCAGGACCATAATCTTCTGAGACTTACTTCTAGGAACCCACATCCAGCAGCCAGACGTCACCTCCACAGTCCTCAAATTAATAACACATGCTAGGGACAAAATGTTTCAAATGAACCTTCAAGGGTATTTCAGATGCACTCTACATTGAAGACTTCCTGGGAGCCTCATCCCCAGACACTCTCCTTACTTCCCCCACAACACTGCCTTTCTTTTCTTCATAGACATTACTTCAATAAGCTAGGCCTGGTCTCACCAGCCTGTATCCCAAGCCGCTTTGAAGGTGAGGCAGGAGGTTCATGAGTTTGAACCCTGTAGGGGTTACAGAGTTAAATCCTAGCCAGGGCAGCTCAATGAGACCCATGTCAAAATTCAAAGTGAAGAGAGGTCTATGGACAGAGCTTAATGATACAATCCTTTACTAGAATGCACGACGCTCTTGTGTGTGTGTGTGTGTGTGTGTGTGTGTGTGTGTGTGTGTGTGTGTATGCATTTCTGTGTAGAAGCCAGAAGCTGACCTTGGGTGACTCCTCTATTGCTTTCCACCTTCCTGTTTGAGCAGACTCTAACTGAATTCAGTGTTTTGGCTGGATTGGCTGGCCAGTACGACCCCGGGAACAGCCTGTCTCTGCCCCCTTCCACAGTGCTGAGCTTACAGGTATAAACTGCATGCCTGGTTTTTACCGTGGTGCTGAGGACTCAAGTCCTCATGCTGATGCTGTAAGCACTTTACCCATTGAGCCATCTCCCCGTGCCCCTGTTAACTGAGAAATCTGTCCCCTAAAGCTAAAGACACCTTTCAGAAGGCACAGAACTCACCAGCATACATACCAATCCTCAAGATCCTCTGGGCAGCTGATATCCTCCACTCCACCCAGAAGCCTGACTTCATCCTGCCCCGAGATAAAGCTAAAATCTTTTAGAGGGGCAAGTGTAGAGGATTTTGGTTTATTCTCAAGTCAGCCTGGCCACTAGACTTCCAGATCTAGCATGGCTAGGAGACCAGGGGCTCAGACTTGTAACTCTTTTGCAGTGGGGCTCAATGTCATCAGAGCAAAGATTGAAGCTTAGCAAGGTTCAGTGCACAGGCATGACCCTTGCCTGCTAGTTACAGTCTCACCGTATCCTCATCTGAACCAGAAAATGGCCTGTCTGGTTAGAGTGCCTTCATGCACTGAAATTTATGATATTAATCCCAGTGTAGCGAGAACATTTTCCAGCAGAAGGCTTTGTGTTTCAGAGTGGCCTCCATGAAAGCAGTCTCTAAGACAAGGATTTGCATAAATATGATTTATTAGGAGAGGCCTTCAGAAACACCGGGAGGGGAGAAGAGAGGAGGAGTCAAAAGGACTGTGGGTCAGTTCAGTTCAGTTCAGGGCTATGAGGCTCCATGTCACGTGGGAGCTCTGGGTAGTACGGGTTGGTTCCTACAGAAGCAGGAGTGAGTGTAAGTCTGTGCCTGCTGCTGACTGGCTAAGGGCTGTCCACCAAGAAAAATGAAAGATCTCATGTACTTTTATCTCTTGGCTATACAGGTCACATGGGCCCAGTCTTCTGACTCAACACGGAGATGTTAAGTGAATGAAAACCACCCCAGGCTTGCGTGCAGAGATATGAGGGTGTGAAGGGAGGGCTCTCAAAAGTCTTGTTGTGGTCTTCTGGTATAAACATAGCCACTCATTCATTCAGCAACACATCCATCCTCAACTCCGTGTCAGGCTCTTGGAGATGCGGGTGAGCTGAAAGCTGAGGGATGAGAAAGGTTGAAGCAAGTAAAAAGGAAAAGAAAACCCTATAGACAAAGGGAACATGTGCAAAGACCCCACAGCAGGTTAACAGAGGAGTGGAAAGAAAGCTCGTGTGTCTAAGGCTCTGTCAGCAACCGGGAAGTAGTAAGAGAGGAGTCCGTGGCTTGCCTTCCCACAGCTGCTACCTGATTTCTTTTTGGTCCTGCTTTAATGTCTTTTAGACTCAGCTCCGTAATCTATGCCACAGTATGTTCACTGGGGGCAGAGGAGAAATGGGGATCTAGAGAGGACGTGAGGTGGGAGAGTCCATTTTCAACTGTTCATCTTTCCCCCACTGAAGCTTATAGCTGAAATTAATACATAAATTTACAGCCGCAAGTCAGTTGTGATAAATAATCCCAGAAGTGTTCCGATTATTTACATTTTTATGGAATCTTGCTTGAGCAAACCCAGAGAGCGCACCAGGCACTTGAAGAATTATGTCTTGTTCAAAACCAATTTAATAGCAATGGAAAATAAAGCCATCTGTGGGAACTTGTAGAGCAGGGTAGTAATTCTCTGCCAGATGAGCAATATGTGGAAAGCACGAAGCTAGTCTGGGCACACCAAGGCTGGAGCACTTGAGCAATAGCCACACCCTCAATGCCCTGTCTGAGAGCATCGGCCTCATAGGCTCATAAGGCTCTTTAGCTCACACATCAGATGGGTGAGGATTCTGGTCACCTAGCAACATGCAATGGTCTGCTGTGATCATTCCCTACACAGAGAAGCTGATTGGTGTGGGCTGTTGAAAGGGGATGAGAGATGGTTTGGGGAGAGTGAAGAGCCTGGGTTTGATTTCAGTGACTTAGGGGTTTGCATCTGATTGCTGTCCTTTACTAGGCGAGTGACATTGGCAAATCACTGTTTCTTATTTTCTCAATGAGGAGCACACTCTTAAATTTCTACAAAAAAAGGGGGGGGTATGACCTTTTTATGCTAGTAGAATGCTCTTGATTTTTCTTCTCCCCCTCTTCTGTCTCTTTCTTCATTCCTTCTTTCTTACTTCACCCCTTCCTTTTGTCCCTTCCCCCTCCCTCCTCCTCTGTTCTTTCCTCTTCTACTTCCTTTGTCTTTCCCATCCTCACCCTTCTTTCCTCTTCCTCCTTCCTCGCTTATCATCTTTTTGACAGCTTTAATGAAGCATACTTTATATACATCAAAACATACTTTAAATACATCAACATATGGTATGTTGCCTGAGTCCTCCGCTCTGCCTGGCATCCCCCTTTTGGGATAGTGGGTGAGAAGGCACGGAATCAATGGCTCAGACTTTGAGAGCAGGTGAGAATGCAGCAGTAAGCTTGTTTATTAATTCTTGGGGAGTTCCCTTTGTACACTCCACCCATGTCCCATTGGTCCCAAGCAAGCATGTCTTCCAAGTGACTGTTCCTGATTGGCTGTCCTTGTTGCATCACCAACCTCTAGGCTCTCAGGCAGGCTTCAGTTTGCACCCTTCAACCCCCACTGCTGTGGAGGTTTTCTCTGCAGCTGCACTGTTTACAGACAAGGGGCCACTGCCTTGTTAGTGAGGCCTGTCATTCCTCCTACAATGGTACAGGTATAGGCTGATGAGGTTTAGAAAATTCACATAATCTCACAGTTACCAGCATCATCCAGTTGGAAGATCCCCAGCACACCTTGAAGTTCTCTCCTTCCCTTTTATGGTCTGTCTTGCTCTGGGCTGTGACTCCGAATTCTCCCTCCTTTCTATCTCAATTTCCTTTTGTAGAAGCCCCAAGCAAACAGAATTCTATATATTCTCGTCACACATCTGGCTTCTTTCACTTAGCATATTTTCTAGATTTATTAGTGAATTAAGCATAGTCAGTTTGAGTATTCTTGTTGTGAATGTATACTGCACTTTGTCATTTTGAGCTAGAATTGCCCACTTTGGGGGATGTAATAAATAAAGTCTCTGTGAGCACTTTCAGATATGTCTCTATATTGATGCTTATTTACATTTGTTTCTTGTGTAGATAGTTGTGAGCACTGAGTGTTAAGGATGCTGCCAAAAATGCTTGCCAAGTAGCCATCCTTCATTTGAGATCCCAGTATCAAGCACGTAATTGAATTGGTTACTTCACATTTTTAATAATCTTGTTAGTGAATCTTTTAAATTTGACCACTCTAATATGTGGTAGTGTCTCATAGTAGCTTATGTTTGCAGTCCCATGATGGCTAATAGAGTCGGCATCTTCTCATATATTCATTAATCATTGGTGCATAATTTTAGTGAACTGTATGTTTGAGTAGTTTATTCAAGAAAAATTTACAGGGCTGGAGATAAAGCTCAGTGGTAGAACACATACTTAGGAATTAAATCCCAGGACCAGATAAAAAAATAAATTTAAAATAAAACCTTTCAGAAAAAAATCAAATTCATTCATTATGCTCAATACAAGTGCATTGTATCATGTGAGGGGCAGCTTTGCTTTGTAAGAATTCATTCTGGTTAATGAGTCGAGAGAAAGAACTTACTCTCCTAAGAAAGGCATTAACAATCCATCCCTGAGAGACCTGCCCCTGAGGTGCAGCCAGGGAAGCGTGATGGGCAAAGGAGGAGGAGAAGAAAGCCCAAGGAAGAGGAAAAAAAGAGACCTGGGATATTCAGAAATTGCCAGAGTAGCTGTGTTGAGTGGAGGGTGTGAGTGGAAGGGAAGGCTGGGAAGACGGAGTCCTTGGCGACGGTGTTCTTCTCATCTGTCTTGCCTTTGGATCCTCTTAGTTACATCCTTAAAGAGCAGTTTTAAGTTTTGATGAAGTTCAATTTGTCATCATTTTTCTTCCATGGGTTGTCCTTTTAGTGTCATCTCTAAGAAATGTTTTCCTTGTCCAAGCTCAGTTAAGCATCTCCTAGAACTTTTATAGCTTTAGCTGTTATTTTTGGGTTTAGGATCCATCTTGAGTTAATCTTGGTGGGTGGTGTGAGGTAAGGGATATCCAACTGTTCACACATCATTTGTTGAAGGACTATCATTTCTTTTCTACATTTTTCTTGGCTCCTTCCTGGGAATCATTTGATCACTTCTGAGTGGGTTTATTTTTAACTCTTAGTTTCTTTTTGGAGAATAATCTCTCTCTCCCATTTGACACAAGGTCATTGGAGACAACACCTTCTCTTAGACAAAGAGTCACCCTGGGCTATTCTGATGTCCTCTACCTAGGATTTGAATCTGAAGCAGAGAGACAAAGTAACTAATCATAAGCGGAGTTAGATTTAGTTGTAAAGATGGGTTCTATCTAGACTCTTCCCATAAAAGTCTTTGCAACCAGATCTGTCTTAGAAAACTTCTTAGGATACCTAAGAACAGAGAACTGAGTTGACTTACTTTGGGAAGCTGGGAAATCCAAGAGCAGGCAGGTGGTTCCATCTGATGAGGGTCTCAAGTCATGATGAAAAATGGATGGGAGAGCAAGTGCACGTAAAATGTGAAGGGTGTCTACTTTATAAGAACCCACACTGGACAACTAATCCAGGCCTATTGAAACATGAGCTCACTCTCCTGAGAAATGCACTAATCCATTGCTGAGGGATCTGCTCCTGTGACCCACAGCAGAGATTCGTGACAGGCAAAGGAGGAGAAGCCAGCATATGGAATGACAACAAAATCCAGTGTGTTAGGAAGTGCAAGGGTGTATGGAATGAGGGAGCAAAGCTTGAAAAGACCTGCAAGGCAGGGGCCAACAAACTCTAGTTGGACACCTCAATTCTGCTTGCCACATGCTTTTTAATTGGAACACAGCCACAACTGTTTGCTTCTACGTTGTCTATGGCTGCTTGTGTTTTCTAGCAGCAGACTCAAGTGATTGTAACAGAGATGATATGGTTTTCAGGACACAAAGGCGAAGAGCCTTCCCTTCCCAGTTGAGAAGTCTGGGAGTCACCTGTGTCACCAAATTTCCCTCTTCCAGGACCCAAGAGCAGCTCAGTAGCAATAGCCTTTGCCTCTGTTATCTTTCTCTTTGACTCCAGGAGTCATTACTTCCTGTCTTTCCTGGGGCTTTGCTGTCTGCTCTTTGGCCAGCCCACTCCTGCATTTATGCCAAAGCTGCTGTAACACATTCTTCACTGTGTAGCCCCAGTATTCTTCACCAATTGCAGATGTGTCAATCCCTCAATGGCTCCCCAGGTCTCTTGTAATAGTGACTGGAAGCCACAGTGTGACCTTGTCTGCCTTTCCAGAGTCCTTGAGTGAGGGCTGTCCGGCTTTTTGGCTTCTCTGCCCCATGGTGAATGAAGATTGTCTTGGGGCACCCAGGTGTACAACCCATGACTTTCAGATTATGAGAGCATTCATACATTTACTTTGTGTGACACTCTAACGCAACATTGTCATCTGTAGTTTGTGCAAGAACCACCCAATCGAGTTGTGAAAAACCTCACAGGAAATCCATGAGACCTTGGGTAAGCTTACAGTTTTGTGTTGGGCTGTATTCATAGCTTTCCTGGGCTTCATGTGGCATGAAGGCTTTGCGTTACACATCTCTTTATCTGGTGCTAGGAACACAACCACCATCCTCTGCATTCTCACAGGTTCCCTCCAGAACAGGACATTTCCATTGCTTCTGTGTGCCCTCGTTCTACACTCCATACTTCTCCATTGAGCCCATTCACCCTCTAGGCTTCTCCAGGGGAATAATTCTCACTTTCCAGGCTTCACTCTGACCATCACTTTGATAGAGAAAGCCCCATGACTTCACTGATCAGTGCTGTCATTCCAGACTGCATAAGTTCTGAGTCTCCATCCTCTGTCTTCTTATCTAGTTGTAGACACAAGTCTATGTTTGTTTCTGTTAATCACGTAAATATTATTCTAATCAAACATTTATTTAAGAAGTACAATAATTGAATAATTAACTGATATTTATCAGAATAATTATCAATTAATTTTTAATTATAACATATAAATATGATAATATTAATGAACTCATTATTTTAGTCTGACTCCACCACCATGACACATCTTGCTTTGTTGCTCATGGTGACCCCAGTTGCGTCACACAGTGCCTGGAATATAACAGACCTTCGATCAATATCTATCAAAGAGTCAGAGAATGAATATTATTCTAGCCACCTCTGGGTGATAGGAAGGAGTCTGCTGTGTAACCTGCTGAGGATTTAGGTGCCAAAGCCTCAATTTTATCCCATGAGAACTGCATTTAACCAAGCGAGTTGGCAGAGCAGACCCCAGCTGGTGTTGATTGAAAGCCATTTGGAGACAGCAACAGCAGCAGAATGCCTTCCAGCCAGTGTCTGTAGCCCCAGACAGTGTGTACGTAGCTTGCTTTTCTCCTACTGTGTCCCAGAGATCAGTCACATGGAGTCTAACCCACATGGAGTGGCTGTCTGACCTGTCTACTCTTCTAATTTCTCTACATCGGGTCTCACCATCATCCCACCCTGGAAAGATGCTAATGAGAAAGGGCAGACAGGTGTCTTGGTGCCATAGTGCCCTCCTACCTCCTCCACTATCTGTTAAGTATTCCAAAGGATGCAGGCACAGATTTTTATTTGTTTTTCTGGCCCTAAACTGCCCCTTGACATAGCCAGTGATTGCTTTTTTAAAACCACGAAGGAAAACTAGGTCCTTTCATCCACTGATAAGGTGTCAGGTGACAGAGAGATCAACATCCCAACACATAAATCTGCAACTAATCCTTGGGAATCAATATTTTTCATTAAGAACCTGTGAGAGTTGGGCCATTATGGGGAAAATCTGTTTAGGTTGACACCTTGATGAAGTTATTCAGTTCAGGGGCTTAAGTCATTGAAAGGTAATAAAGAGCACAGAGCAATCTCGGGGCTGGTTAGGGGAGAAAACGATGGCCGTATTGAGCTTCAGTTCAGTGAAAAATGACCTCCTGATTTATTGGGGAATGATAGGGTGCTGGCCTCTTGGGCAGACCAGGGCAAATACTGTCAACATGGCAGCCCTCCATCCTTCTGCAATTGCTGAGCTTTATGAGCTGTCTAGAAGTCAAAAAGCACTGGGGAAATATTTCGGGGGGTCTCAGGATATTGATAGGATTTACTAAGACCCCACTCTCATAACACTCTTTCACATTTTGGACTTTGTCCTTTAGGCCGTGGGTCAGTGGGGCATTGAAGTACAGTGTTGTAAATAGTTTAACAATGAGATTGAGTTAAGGGTGGGGAAAAACAATCTACCAAACAAAAATATAGGCTCAAGGCTGGGGATGAACCCCAGGTGGTCAGAGGTTCAAGGTCATTTTTGATTACCTAGTGAAATTAAAGAGGCCTGGGGGATACATGAGACAAACAAACAAACAAACAAACAAGTAAATTAAAAAAAAAACAGGCTTATTCAGAGCTGAGCAAGGATAAAGTCAGATTTCAGTGAGTAAGATCACATTGGATAGGGCTTTGGAAATAGGACTTCTTGGTCTCTTACCTTTAGAAACAACTCTGTTCAGGATCTTAGCTCCATCTTTTTACAGTCACATTACTGTTTTTGTCCTGGGAACCTCACAGTGGACTCTCACCATTTTGGGGGAGAACATCTATGAGACAAACAAATCCCTAACTTTGTTATTTATTTTTTATTTATGATTGTGTGTATGTGAAGTATAGGGGCACATGGTACAGTCTGTGTTTTGAGAGTCAGGGAACAACTTTGTGGAGTTGATTCTCTCTACCTTTATGTGGGTTCCAGAGACTAAATCCAGGTTGTCAGGTTTGTACTATAGAGTTTCAGGTGCCTTTTCCTGCAGAGACATCTTGATGGTCTCAATCTCTGGTTCTTTTTGATGATTGATTAGCTCTCAGCGTAAATGTCTCTGTACTCACAGGTGCTATCAACCACACATGAGGACCATTTAGACAAAGGAAGGTCTAGAAAGTACCACTATGGAGTGGCTTTGATGAGCTCTAGTATGCTATCTGGTTAAAGCTGGCAGATGGTGTCTGTTATGTCCAAAGTGGCTCCCTAAAATGGTAGTGCTGGGACAATGTCCTAAACAGAAGGACTCTCATTGGAAACACAGAAGGATTGCTATTGGGTAAACAGGAACTGAGCAGTCCTCAGAAATGTCTGTTTTCTGGGAGGACCACCACTTCTCTCATCTGCAATCTAATGCTCAACCACTTAGAGCAAGAGCATCTAGTTCCCCATTGGTCCGAACAGCCTCAGCTTGCATCAGCATCAATGGCTCCCACCCCACTGTCTGTCTTACAAAACCTGCTTGCAGGCTGGATAGATGGCTCAGCGGTTAAGAGCACTGACTGCTCTTCCAGAGGGCCTGAGTTTAATTCCCAGCAACCACATGGTGCCTCAGAACCATCCGTAATGGGATCCAATGGTCTCTTTTGGTGTGTCCGAAGACAGCAACAGTGTACTTATATACACTTTAAAAAACAAAACAAAACAAAACAAACAAACAAACAAACAACAACAAGAACAAAACCCTGCTTGCTTTCCCATCCAGCTGCTGCTCTCACTCCCCAGAGGCAGACCAGCAGTTTGATTCCCTGAATAAAATTTTCTTTCTACCCACAGAGTGGTTCAGGTTTGGTGGTTTCATTGCACCCTGGCTCAAAATGAAAGGCCCAGAAAATCATGCTAGCAGCAAATGGGGTGTACATGAGGAAGAGGAGGTTAGGAGCACAAGCAAAGACCTGGACTAAGGCCGTGACAGCAGGGATTGGAAGAAGAGCATTGATTGGGAAGAGAGAGCAAGATGAGTAGACAGGGTTAGGGCTGCTCACAAGCTGCATTTGGGACCCACTCATTGGTGGGACTTTCACTATCCACCTCCTACCCAGAAAAGGTAAGATGAATGTGCTGGTTTGAATATGCTTGGTCCAGGGAGTAGCACTATTAGGAGGTGTGGCCTTGTTGGAGGGGGTGTGGCCTTGTTGGAGGAATTGTGTCACTGTGGGGGTGGGCAATGAGACCCTCCTTCTAACCACTTGGGATCCAGTCTTCTAGCAGGCCTTCATCTGAAGATGTAGAATTCTCATCTCTTCCTGCACTATGCCTGCCTGGATGCTGCTGTGCTTCCTCCTTGATGATAATGGACTGAACCTCTTAACCTGTAACCCAGCCCCAATTAAATGTTGTTCTTATAAGAGTCATGGTGTCTGTCCATAGCAGTAAAACCCTAACTAAGGCAAAGAAGAAGCTAAAAGTAGTAAGAATGCAGGTAAACATCAAGAACTAAGGAACTAAAGGAGAGAGGAGGGAGGAGGGAAGGAGGAGGGGAAGGTCAGGGGAGGGAAAGGAGGAGAGGGAGAGAGGAGGGGGAGAGAGGAGAGAGAGAGAGGAGACAGAGACAGAGATGGAAAACAAGAAGGGAGCAGACTTGTGGGAACCAGGGAGGTCAGCCCTGACACCATCCAAGTGAAAGATCAGCCACACTTAGATGCCCGTTCACCTTGGCCAACATGGTGCCTTCTATTCTCAGTCTGAGTGTTATATGGGGAGCCAGCAAGCAGTGGGCAGAGGAGTGGGTGGGAATCAGCACTCTGGGCTTCCATCTACCAAGATCCCTAGAGCTGTGCTCAGTAGAGGTTAATTATCTCAGAGCTCAGTGTGAATGGTACCCCGCAAAGGTTCTGTGTACCTTCTGTGGGAAATAGGCACACAATAGGGCTTCCGTGTACAGATTACCCTTGAGATATTTCATGCAAAGAGAAAGAGAGACAGCCTGTTGCCAGCAAGGAGGACTTTATTACCAGGGAGTCTTTGGCTATTATTACGACTGCAAGGGGGTAGGGTAAGTAGACATCTTTTCACATAAAAAAATGAGCACTGAAGATAATGAAGGGGTGTGGTTTATAGAGATGGAGAAGCCGGTTTAACAGAGGCATATCTCTTCCTTTAAGCAGGAAGGAAGGCTGTCTACCCATCCCTCTAATGGACTTGGCTCTATGACACAGCAGGCCACTTGAATTCTCAGAGAATTAGCCTTGGGCATCAGCTCTGAGCTCATTACTTTTCTATATTATATTGGCTTGCCCACAAGAGTAGTCAAGACGGCTAGCACTTATTTCTTAGTCTTACTGTCAAACACTCCATTCATTTAGTCATTCAACAATGTCCGTGGAGTGTGTGACATGTTCTAAAACCTGGGGTGATACAATTCCAAGTACAAGGACAGTTGGGTGCAAAGCTGAACACAATTCTGTTGCCATGGAGCTTAGAGTGTTGTAAGGGAAAGGCAGCCATGCGAATGGAAAATTGCAGGGGTTTGTGATAGAGACCTTGCTCTGGGTAAGTGCTGAGCTCTGGATTAGCCATGAAGCCAAAGGACTTCGTGGAAGAAGAGACTAAAATGAGCGTAAAAGGCACATGAGGTAAGCCAAGCCAATAGCTAGAAATAGGTATATTCTAGGAGGAAGACACACCAGTGCAATGACCAAAACAGGTAGAGAAGGCAGGGCATTGGGGAAATGAAGTAAGGCCTGGGAGGCTGGACTGTGGAAGGATGGGAGAGTCATGAAGAGTAAGAATAACACAGAGTTTCTTGGCTTGGGTGGCTGTCATGTATGTGGTTGCTACACATGGGCATCAACAGAACTTCCTAGTCTGACAGGAAGACCATTTAGAGGCCATTGCCTGGATCCCATTGAGGTGGACTAACACCACTGGTCAGAATTAGAATTCTGGTGCCTGGCTAGATATTTTCTGTAGCTTACGGTATGTCTCCACCAAATTCATGTTGAAATTGAATCCCCATTGGGAAAGTTACCAGACAGGCCATGTGGGACTTGTGAGAGATGGGTAGGTCACAGGTCCTCCCACTTAATGGATAGTGAGTTGTCTCAGATGCTCTGGAGGATGAGAAGAGAAGTGGGGAGGAGGGAGAGAGTGTGTGTGAATGAGCACTGCATGGGTTACATTATTAAATGCATATTCTAACCTGGAGGAAACTGATTGTATCTACATCATGGTAATCATGGAGGTAAACAGGGCTTAAGTAACTTATCCACGTTTGTCCAGCTAGGAAAGGACTGGACTTGGATCTCAGATCCACCTGAGTCTAGGTGAGAGATCCTAGCTACAGTCATGGCACCGTTCCCCCTTCAGCTCACTCTCTCTTCTCCAGGTCCCGAGACTAATTTCAGTGTTCTGGGAGCAGTTCAGCAAGATGAAAGACTCTTTTCCTCTGTATAAGCAAAGCTAGTGTAGGCTCCTTCCATCCTGATGTTCTGATACATTCAACATGACTGCTACCTCACAATCCAAGATAGCGGCTGAGACCAAGCCAAGTCATCAGCATTCCAGCCTGTAGGAGGGAAGACGGACCAAGGGAGGCACCAGCTTTCTCTAAAGTCACACACGACACGTTGCTTGTATCTTTGGACTAGAAATCAGGCACTTAGTGAGACCCAGCAGCAAGTGAATCTGAGAAGGACATTTTTCCCTTGAGAATTTATGTAGTCAGCTCTTACATGGAGGCTGTTTCTAAGGGAGAAGAAGGTAAGGCCTTGGAAGAGCCATGGTCTCTGCCATGGGGATCCTTCTAAGAACCTGGGTGAGTGAGGAGAGTTCCTTTCAAGGCTGGCTATGTAACTAATCATCTCAGTTAGGCTGTTTGGTGGGACCAAAAGTACTGAAACTGCTGAGCAGGCATGAACTGACTTGGAGTGGTTCCAGGACCTCCCCGTGAATGCTGGGAGCTCAATGTAGAGCTCTCTTCTGTGAGTGGGTCAAGGTTGCCCCTCCTGTAAACCCAGGGGAGCTAGCTCAGCCTTCCTCCCAGGGAGCATGTTTCCCACCCTACACCTGACCCCGCCACAGACCTGAATGTTCTCTTTCAGAAGCACCACTCTCTTTGCCTCAGGCATTTGTCCTCAAAGGGCAGTGATGCTGTTTACTGACTGCTTTGTACACAGTAACTGCTTAACTTATTCCTCAGTTTCCCTGAGCCTTCGGAGTCCTTCGAGGAACGAAGTTTGACCATGTGCAGCTGTGGTGAGCCCACCGAGGCCCAGGAAGATCAGGAGACTTGCCTAAACTCACTCAACAAATACCAGGATCTGTTGTCCACTGAGATCTGCTTTGGACACAGGTCTCTCAGATTCTGCTCCCAGTTTGAGGGGAACTCACTGCTAGCCCATCTATCCCAGGGTTTATGAGCTAGGCTGCCTTATCACTTGGACAACTGTCTTGCACTTCCCAGTGGATGCTCCTCTGAGTTAAATCAGATCTCCTCTGGCTCCACATCCTCCCCTCTCTCCTGTACCATTCTCAGCTCCACATGCCATCAGGGTTTCTATTCCTATGCAGCCCTCTAGCTTTCGCCTTAGGTTCATCATGGACCTCAATCAAGTGGACCATCTCTGTGGCTTTCCCCAGGGGAGAAGGCAAGCATGTGAGACATAAACAAGAGTGGAGAAGTCAGGGGCAGAGAGGTTTGATGGTAGAGTGGAGGAGGCTCTAAGCTTTGCAGTGTTCTAGGGGTAAGACAACGGATCTAAGGAATTAGCCTCAAAGATATGAAGGGGGGGAGGGGAGGTGTTAAAGAATGACCTAGCAGGCTAAGATCCATACAGAGACTGGAGAGCTTGTACGCAGTTGTATCAGCCCACAACATGCTCTAACACTCTCCCTGAGGAGTGGGGATGAGTGACTGCAGGGGACCCTAGCATCTATCCAGCTGTGTTGCTATGCTATACCAAGCTCACAACTGTAATCCCAGCACCTGGGAGGCTGAGGCAGGAGGATCACAAGTTTAAGGCCAGCCTTGGGCTACACAGTGAGACCTGTTGACAAAGTCAAACAAAACACAGCACAAACTCGTATAGTCTAAGACATGTTTACTAATGCTCTTTTAACTCAGTTATTTAAAATCTAGTCAGTCATCTGATAAAGCAACAAAACACGGAATAAAACAGTAATGACATTAAAAAGCACCTCCCACCTCACCTATGCAGCTTGCTGAGGGCTTTTGTCAGCTAGCAGGACTGGCTACACATAAACAGTCACTAGAACTTAATTGAGAAATTGCCATTGAGGGGGATGTAGTTTGTGTGCTCCCTCCCCTTCACCTCTAGATGGCAGCATAGAGCAGTGGTTAAGACTGGACTTCTAACCTTCAAAAGAGTTGAGTGACCCAAGGGAAGAGAAAGATGGAAGCCTACCTCATTGTGTTAAGACTTTCTTGAAAGGCCTAGGTCATAATCAGTGCTCTCCCTCCCGCTTCTGTTGCTGTTGTTACTATTATTATTATTATTATTATTATTATTATTATTATTATTATTATTATTATTATTATTATTAGTAGTAGTAGTAGTAGTAGTAGTAGTAGTAGTAGTATTTTCCACCACTCTGCCGGGGAGCCACTCTCTCTGTGTTCCCTGTGGTTACTTTTCTAACTTCTCTATGCCCTCTGAGAGGCAGCGACTTCACACTGGGAGAGAAGCTGCAGTCTCCCAGCCCTGCAAAGGAACGAGGGATGCAGCTTTTCGTTTTGATCCTGTGATTCCCTAAGGCAGTGAAAGGCTAACCACAGCCTGCTGCTGGCTGGTTCTGTGTGTATTGATCAGCGTCACAGGGGTGGGACTGGGGGTACTGTTCTAGAAGCACTCACTTTGATTCCTCAAATAAATCCTCCCCCCGAGTCCTGCTAGGAAACTAATTGGGGCTTGATTCTGATGAATAAATGCCTGGTCGCAGCCTGAGAAATGGACCACGCCGGCAGAAGGCTGGGGCTTGAGAAACGGTCACGGCCTTCCGAGGGGCCCATCAATAATAGATCGGCTCCAGCCCTGAGAGAGGGAAGCGTTTCTGCGGCAGGTATGAATTATGGATGCCGTTTAGGGTAATGCGGATCTATCTCAGAGGTTCCGCTCAGTTTATGTGCTAGTAAAAGCCGGCAATTTGCCCGTGTTCCAGCTATAATTTGCGCTACATTAAGGAACCCTCCTTTCCATAATGGATGTGCGGTTGGACGCAAGCGCAGAAGGACCCAAAGGGCAAGGCATGCTGGGCCTGTAAGAAGACCAGGCAAAGGTCTGGGAACCAATCACGTGGTGGGGGCCTCTTGGCTGCGGACATAGAAGGATGTTTTAACTCCCAAGGTCTGGCGAAGACACCACACTCAATCCCCAGTCCTCCCGTTGACTCGCCCATCATCAGATGCACTTGATGTAGGCCTTAAGAAAAGCCCAAAAGGAAACCTATGGCCTGTTGGGTCAGAATAACAGTAGTCCTGGAAGGAAGCCATAGACAGGTGGACGAGAATAGATCCTAGAACTCTAGTTCTGCCGTCTCCGCTTGCTAGCTGTGTGACCTTTTACAAAGTATGTCCCCTCTTCATGCATGGGTGTCCTTCTTTAAATAGCATGAAGGCTGACCATTATGTGCTGAAGTCAGACAGTTTGTCAGAGCCAACTGATCATCAGAAAATCCAAGAGCTGGCTGTTAAAGATGACCATCATTAAAAATTAAATTTTATAAACTTGCAATTAAAATTAAAGGCAATAAATACGCCAGACTCATCAATTCCTAATGAGTCTCCTCCAGTTTACTCTCTGTGCTCCTAGGGCTATTTGTGTCTTTTTCTTCTATGTGGTGACAGTGATACACAATATACCTCCTTCCTCATGACAGAATGTCGTCTTCATAGGACAGGTGATGTGGGATTCCTCCACCTCTGAGGTCTGTGTTCTCACGTTGGTAGCTTGCCGTTGGCCATGGCAGCAATATTTACACCAAAGGTATTGGCAAATGCTGCAAGGCAGCACGCCCCTGCCCCCAAGCTGGTTGCTCAACTTCCAAGAGCACACATTTAACATTGGCCTAGTGAAATTGTTCAGATGGTTGGATGGCTTATGAATTTATAGATTATGCAGAACAGCATCCAGCACATAGGAAATCCCATGTAAAATTTGCTATTATTTTCATAAATGCTCACATTGTTTTCTAGCATGGATTCCTTACTTTGTATTTTTCATGTGTGTGCATGTCTCTCTCTCTCTCTCTCTCTCTCTCTCTCTCTCTCTCTCTCTCTCTCTCTGTGTGTGTGTTTGTGTGTGTGTGTCTTTCCCTATTACTCTCTGCCTTGCTGTCTTGAGACAGGGTCTCCCACTGAACCCGGAGTTCTTCATTTTAGCTATGCTTGTTAGGCTGTGAGCTCCTGGGACTTACTCATCTCTGTCTCCCAATGCTGGCACTACATGCATGTATAGATAGCCACACCAACTTTAATGTGGGTGTTGGGGATTTGAACTCAAGTCCTTAGGCTTGCTGAGCAGGTGCTGAGCAGCACTCACTGGGCATCTCCCCAGCAACCATCTTCACTTTTTTCTTTCATCAATGGCAAATTATTCATTCAAGTCTGTGTTGTCACGCCTTCAACTTCATTTGCAAAAAGTGGGTAACTTTCTTGTCAGTTTGGGTGGAAAAAGTGCCAGGAGAGCCACTGTACTTGTTTAAATCTGGTGGCTTTGGGTTCAGATCTTGATTCTATCATTTGCTGGCCCCAAGGCCCTGGGAAAGACCTTTAATTTTAGTAAGATTTCTCATGTGTAAAACTGAAAGAATAATATTAACACTTCTTGGCTGTGAGATGAATTGGAACTTCAGTTTTGCACATTATTTTAGATGTGGTAGATGCTTAATAAATATGTCAACACATGTGTTAACGTGCATATTAATAAACAGTGACTACTTAGCAACACACCACCCTCCAACCTGGGTAGTTTGGGCTGTTCAAGGTAGATGGCTAGGGAAGACATTTCTTTGCCTGTTCTCTGTCACACGCATCTGTCTCTTAACATTGCACCTGTTGGCATGAAGGGCTGTGACCTCACAGGGAGGCTGAGTTTTCTGTCACAGCCTGTACCTGACCATGCACTCCTGCTTAAGCCTACAGACAAACAGCCCAGCACCAGGGTGAGAGCTGACCTAGGAATGTCAGCTCAGCACAGCAGTTCATTAGGAATCCGATCTGGCAGAATGGGTAGTTGGGGGGATGAGGTGTGCCTTTTTTTTCTCAGTTGGAGTTCAGTAGAGAAGGATGGGATGGTCTTTTTCCTCTCTAGCTTGGGTGCTTTAATAGGTCTTTGTGTCCTATAAGCTTGTTTATATTCATTGCCAGGCACAGAGAGACAGCTTTCTCCTTAGATGGTCAGATATTGCAAGTCTTGGAAGGAGGAAAGTGTTGGCCCTGCCTGGAAGACTCTCTGAAAAGCAAGCTAGGCAAGGGTGGCTAGCAACTCTCCCCAGGCTACCCCCAAGTGGAAACAATGTGGTGCTGTGGAAGGGGTTAGCCTCTGAATTTGTCTTGGAGCTTTATGGAACCAGAGAGGGAGGAAGGAGAGACTAGTAAAGGACACCTCAGGGATAACCCCAGGGAGTGGGGTTAGGACTTGGGTTGTATTTGGTTTAGATAAAGAAGCATATTACATCCACTTTCAACCCAAGGGCTATTTATACTCGTGACTCTTGTAGTCTGCAGGGCTCCCAAAGAGGCCACTCTCTTCAGTTTTTCCATTTGTACCCTACCACATTTAATCACAAATCTGAGCCCTATAGCAGCTTAGTGGTTGATTCTGTCTTTTCACCTGGGTCCCAGGGATTGGACTCAGGTCATTAGGCAGCAGATGTCATTACCTACTGAGGCCATCTTGCTGGCTATAGCTTAGAGGTTGAGATCCAAGGCTTTTGAAAAAGCCAGGCAAACCTAAGTTCAGATCCTCCATCCATCACTTACCTGGCTGTGTGAACCTTGGGCAAATTTTTAGTCTGCCTAAAGCCTCGGTTACATTATTGGGAATGGATCTGCTTTGGCATGCTGATGCAAATGAAATGGCTTGCCTGGTGTCTTGAATGTGATACATACTACTAATAAGCACTATTCCCCCTCAGTACTGGGGGCTGAACTCAGGGCCTTGTGCATGCTAGACAAGAGGTCTGTCACTGAACTGTATCCTCAAAATAGTTGTCTTTGTTATGATATGCTTCATGAACCAAGTAGGAAGAAACAAAAATCCTGTCAAACAAAGGAAGAAACGAAAGTTTTTTAATGAGGTATCTCTCCTGGTGGCAAACGAGCTCTTGTAAAACCTTGGCTATATTTCCATCAAAGCTAGGAGGGACCACTGAGTTCATAGGGCCTCTCAGAGCCAGAACCCCACCATCCAACTGGCCCAGGTTCCCAAAGCTCTTCAGAGCTATAAATATGGACAGAAATCTCTGAGATGTGCTGGATCATGACTTTTGTCTAGGCAGACAACTTGGCTTGGTCTTGGCCCTGTTCCTGATTACTCTGTTCCATGAATCCCTTGTTTTGTTTCACTCTGTGGTTTTTGCTAGAATCTTCCAGAACCACTTAAGAGGAGAAAGGAGGAGGGTGCCAACCTCTGGCAGAACCCAGACAGCAAAAAGACCCAGTCTAACTTTGCCAGAGTCACCGATGGATCTGTTGGAGCTGTTTTTGAACTTTAAGTGGTATATTTACTTATTTAGTTATTTTTAGAGACAGTTTTCCAACTGTAAAAGCATAGGTAGCAATTATGAAAAATGTGGGAGTCAAAGATTCTCTACTTTTCTTCCCCACTTTTGAAAGCAAACAGTTTAGTAAAAATCCACTTCTCTAAATCCCATTGGACTTTGGAAATACCGCCTTACAGAATTTATAGCTTTTCAAATTAGCTAATCAGTAAATCAATTGGCCAGAAAATCCTTAATGAGTGGTGTGTGTGTGTGTGTGTGTGTGTGTGTGTGTGTGTGTGTGCGCTGACGTGGGGGTCTGTGATCATGGTGAGATAAGAGAATGAAAAGCTCTGAACTCACAAATGTCTCACAGTCCCAGAGGGGAGACCAATCTAATGGCAGTGCAATTAGCAATCAAGCATCTGGCCCTTGAGGGTGGCGGAGTTTAGACAGACGATAAGTATGCACATGGTATGAGCAGGGAGACAAATAAGTCCCAGGGTGAAAACATCCAATGGGGAGCTGTCTTGATTCTTAGGCCCCGAGTGAAGGAAAAGTCAGCCTCTCTCTTCATCTGCACCTCCACTGTGGATGCAGTTAAAACCCCCAGAGTCTCCATGTGTGAGCGATTTGTCATAATTGCACAGACGTGCAATGCACAACTGAAAAGTTTTCTAATTCCTTATAAATTCTTTTCAAAGGGTTCTTTGTGAATTTCACACCATGCACCTCAATCCCACTCACGCCCTCCTCCCCTTGTACCCATCCTCCACCCTTGAAGCTCCCCCAACAGATAAAAAAAGTCTCTCTGTGGAAGCTGTAATGTGTTACAGTGTGTCCCACAGTATACCCTTTTGTTCACACTTCTTTGTTTGCTGGATTAGTTAGGGTTTTACTGCTGTGAACAGACACCATGATCAAATCAACTCTTATAAGGACAACATTTAATTGGGGCTGGCTTACAGATTCAGAGGTTCAGTCCATTATCATCAAGGCAGGAATATGGCAGCATACAGGCAGGCATGGTGCAGGAGGAGCTGAGAGTTCTACATCTTCATCCAAAGGAGGCCAGGGACAGACTGTCTCTTCCACACTGAACAGAGCACCAAAGCCTACCCCTACAGTGCCCATTTCCCCAACAAGGCCACACCTCCTAACAGTACCACTCCCTGTGGGACACGCATATTTAAACAATCACACTTGCAAATGTTCATTGCAAGGAGTCATTGGTTTAGTACGAAGCCTCTAGCTTCTGCTACACTAACAACACTGGAACCTCACTGGGACTCCTCTCAGACATCCTGTTGTGGCCCTGTGTCATGGAGATCCTGTAGTTTTGGATCTGTAAGACTTTACACACTCTAGCAGTTCATTGATGGGGTGTAGATGTTGGGGTGGGCCAACTCCAAGCCCTGGATCTGGGCCTGAGAGATGTCTGAGCTGGTTAGCCCATACCATCAGGGCCTGAGCTACTCTGGCTGACCCATTCAATGGTACTGCCAGCAAGGGACAGAGTCAGCTCTCCTGCTCCAATGCCCTCTGGGCTGGCTCATCCACATCCATGTCATCAGGGCCAGTGATACTGTACTGCCCAGGTGAGGTGCAGGACCAACTCTTCCAAGTACTGCAGCAGGCAAGGAAACAGAGCCAGTTCTCCTACTCTCATAAATCCCTGGGGGACAGCTATCCTCCCTGCCATAGGTGGCAAGGGGAGGGGGTGGGAGAGGAGCATCTCTCCCTCTCTCATGTCACCAGATGGCAGACAAGTGGCAGGAGCCAGCTCTCCCATGCTCACACCCTTGGGGCTAGCTTACCTGCATTCACCACCA
>NW_022196904.1:110323427-110329874 GCF_008632895.1 Mastomys coucha
GATCAGCTCTACTGTTTTTTCCCAGGTTAGGTTTAGGTCCCAGCTCTCCTGCTCTCATGACCCCCAGGTCCAGTTTTCCCACTTATTGAAGGTGGCAAGAGGCAAGTGGGGAGGGGGCATCTCCTCCTCTTCCATGCCACTGCACAGGAAATGGCCAGGTTTCCTTGGGACAGGCTCACCCATGATTCCTGTAACTAAGGCCATCTCTACTGTGCTACCTGGGTGATGTGGAGGTTGGTGTGGGCAGGGACTTTCTCTTCTACTGCAGCTGGGTAAGGGAAGTGTCAGCTCTCCTATTCTTATGGCCTTGTGCTCTCATGCTTTTAGGGCCAGCTCTCACATGATGCCCAGGCTAGGGGAGTGGGACCAGTTCTGCACAGCCACCAGGCATCAACATTCCCCAGGGCAGCAGCTCAGATCAGAGACATCTGCCTGGCCTTTGGTGGTAACAGACCCCTGCTGCTGCAGGGTCAAAAACCCAGATGTGGACCCTGGTAGCAGTACAGGCTGGGACCCTGCCATGGTCCTAGGGGGCATCATTGGCTACTCACATCAGGCTGTTCCTCACTACCCTCGAGTCTCCAGTTCTGCCTCTCTTTATTGTGCCCACCTCCTTCTATTTCTCTTTCTCTTTCATTCTTCACCACTTACTTGTGCCTCTTACTGGTGCTCAGGGTCTCTGAGTATCTGGGGTCATCTCAGAAGTGGTCTCAGGAGTGCTTTGATCCACCCATGAATTGTGGCATGGGGGAGGGGTCATCTCAGGCATGGTCAGCCCTCATCCCTCCCAGTCTTGCACAGCTCCAGACTGGTTGTCATCTCAGGCTAGCTTGCTGGCTGGGCCCCATGGATCCAGACTAATGGTCATCTCGGGCTTGCTTCTCACCTGGGCCCATCAGAGTGGCCATCTCAGACACACCCCCTCCAGGGACCCATGGTCCCAGATGGGGTTCATTTTGTCTCCTGCTTGCTCCCTGCCCTGGGAGCCCATCCAAGCCTGTGAAGGTGGTGCTGGACTGGTGGTCATCTCAGGCTCACTTTTTTCAGAGAATGTTAGGCTACTTACTAATCATTCGGATGTTCATAGGTCAGAACATTGAGTGTGGACATAGCCTCTCTCCTCTCTGCCACCTACTGATGCACATGTGACACAACAGCCACACCTGCAAAGCCTCTAGAGACAGGCAATATTTCCTGTTTCTACAGCAGTGAAATCCCCCATCCCCACAGCTATAATGAGTGACTTTCACCTTAAAAGTCTCCTTGTGCCCTTTTTATTTGAGTGTGCCTATGTGTTCGTGTGTGTGTGTGTGTGTGTGTGTGTGTGTGTGTGTGTTTGCCTGTGCATGTGTGTGTAGGTCAAAGGCTGATGCTGG
Source organism: Mastomys coucha (assembly GCF_008632895.1). Taxonomy (NCBI): domain Eukaryota; kingdom Metazoa; phylum Chordata; class Mammalia; order Rodentia; family Muridae; genus Mastomys; species Mastomys coucha. The sequence goes on from NW_022196904.1 coordinate 110,324,804, forward strand.
TGTCCTTCTCAACTGTTCTCCGCTCTGCTTTTGAGACAAGGTGTCTGACTGAACAAAGGCCTCACTGGTGCAATTGGACTGGCTGACCCCAGTGCTGGGTGGGGTTATAAGTATACACTGTCACTACAGGCTGGGGATCCAAACTCAGGTCCTCATGCTTTTGCAGCAAGCCCTTCACCTATGGAGCCCTCTTGGTAGCCCCACCTTGTGCCTTTTGAATGCTTCTCATCCATCTTCTTAGATGCTGTGTGCTGTCTAGGAACATTAGTTTGCATGTTCTTCTTATCACAGTGGATCAGTGTGTAGTTTTTTGGCCCTGTTTCCTTCACTTGACCTAATTAGTTTGAGATTTATCTATACTGAGTTATGCCCACATTTGTAGCCTCTTATTCTTGAGATTTGTGTGAGTATATAACTGTGAGTTGAATTTACCTGTCGATGACATACATGGAATGTTTTCAGGTTTTGGTTATTAATTGCAGTGTTGCTATGAACACCCACGTACAAAGTTTTGTATGGATTTGTGTGTCCATTTCTCTGTCATAGACAGCAAGGAGCAGAATGCTTGCTTCGCCAGGCTGCTGGGCCCAGCTTTCAATTAGAGTATGAGTAGTGTAAAAGAGAGAGCTTTATTATGGCATTTTTCATGCATGCCTATGAGCTACTTTGTTTACATTTATCATCCATATTACCTACAGCTAACCCTCTTCTCCCCTGGGCCCCCTCCCACTCTCTAGTAGTCCCCCTTTCTGCTTTCATGCCTTTCTTTTATTTAAAGACTCCATTGTGAGAGTAAGCATATGATGCTCACCTGAGTCTGGTTTCTTTGGCTTCATATGATGACACCCATTTTCCTGAAAAGGGCTCAACAAACAAACAAAAACAAAACGACGAGTCAAACTAACACAGGGCTTAAACTCCCCTGTAAGATGTTATTACGAGTGGTACTATTTTATTAATTGTAATTCCTGATATTTTTCCTGCCAGTCTGCTAAAGGTACTCACTGTTCCTTGTAGCATGTTTATCAGAGTAAGGAGAGTTTCATTTCTTCTTTCTGTGTGAATGCCTCTAGTTTTATTCTTTCTCAGTGTCTCCTGTCTGGATTCAGTATAATGTGCAATGGAAGCAGTTGGAGTGGATACCCTTGCCTTCTTCCTTATCCCCAGGGAAAAGCACTTACCTCATCATGGTAGTTATTGAATGTTACTTGTAGATGCTCTTTATTAGCTTGGAGAACTTTTATCCTGCATTGCTGAGCGTGTATTAGAAATGAATGTTGTGGATTTTTACAAATGATATTTTTGTCAGTTATTGAGATAATCATATATATTATTTCTTCTTAGTTTATTAATATGTTTTGACAGGTAGCTTAACTCCTTGATGTATTTTTGAATATTAAATCAGCCTTGCATCTCTGGGATAAGCCCTCTTGGTCATAGTGTATTAGTCTCTAAAAATAGTGTTGGATATTTTCTTGAAGGTATTGCATCTTCAAGAAGTGTTAAATCCAGCCCAGGTTGGCCTCAAGCTCATCTTATAACCCAGGATGACCCAAATACTTGCTGCTCTTGTCTCTACCTCCTGAATATTGAGGTTACAGATGTGCACCACTCCAGCTGGTTTTATTTTTCAATTCAGCATGCTAATATTTGATTATCATTTCTGTGTATAGTTGTGAAGAATGTTAGTCTGTAGCTTTCTGGTAATATTCTTGTCTGTTTTATTAGTGGGGTCATGTTGCTCTTACAGGATCAGTTAGAGAGTACTTATTCCTTTTATGGAAAATGTAATACAAAACCATCACTGTTTCTTCCTTAGATTATTGGTAGAATTTATCAATAATGCTATCTCCATGTATGAGTTTTTTCTATTTTTTTCACAGGTAAGTGCTATGGATGAGTGTGCATACATGTTTGCATGTGTGTAGTCACACCTATGTGTACATGTATGTGGGTTCCCATACATGTGGAGGCTTGAGTGGGTGTCAGGAACCAACCTTGGTACCTCTTCCATCTTCTTTACTGAAGTAGGACCTTTAATCAAACCCAGAGCTGCTCAATACAGACCGTGTTGCCAGCTTGCTCTGAGGATCCCCTTTTTCTGATTTCTGAGGCTGGACTTACAAGTGGGTCACCACACCTACCTTGTCCTTATCAGAACTCTGGCCCTCACACTTTCACAGCAAGGCCTTAACCACTGAGCTGTCTCCTCAGCCCTTCACAGGTAAATTTTATCCAGGCAGTGAATGGCCCCAATTCTTGAGCGGAACTACCTTGGCTTGAATCCGAAACTTGCCAAGTATGTGATCTTAGGGTAGTCCCCTAACATCTCCCTGCAGAATCCAGGAGTAATAATGCAACAGTGATTACTTCTTTCATGAAATTGCTATGATGGTTAGGGGAGAGCATGTGCAAACATAGCGACATTTCCCTGTCACTGTTACCATGAGCTGGTGTCTCTTGGACAAACCTAAATCAGAAAGCAGCATACTCCAGGGCTTAGAGGGAGAGTATGGACTGGTTCTCCCTACAGACACGTTCTCACCCAAACCTCTTGCTCTTTATGTTTTTAGGATCATTGCAAAGAAAAAGGAGTGAAGAGGAGGAGGAGGAGGAGGAGGAGGAAGAAGAGGAAAAAGAGGAAGGAGGGAGAGGAGGAGGAAGAGGGAGAAGGAAGGGGAGGAGGAAGAAGAAGATGATGAAGGAAGAAGAGGAGGGGGAGAAGGAGAAGGGAGGAGGAGGGGGAGGAGGAGGAGGGAGAATGAGGAGAAGGGAGAAGGAGGAGGGGGAAGAAGGAGAGAAGGAGGGGGGAGGAGGAGGAGAAGAAAGAGGAGGAAGAAGAGAGGGAGGAAGAGGAATTGATCCTACTTCTTCATCTGTGACCAAATTTCCTTCCCCGCATTATTTTTCTCATCCACAAAGCAAGTATATTGGTGACAGCATGTATCAGTTTGTCAGTGTATGCCACACACTGTGCTTAGTTCTTCCCATGTGTCCTCACTTTGTTTTGACAACATTCATGAGGAAGGTGCCACTGTAGGGAAGCTGAACCAGAGGGGGAAGTTCATTGGTTTCTAAATGGTATAACTAGGAAGTGAACCCAGGGAGGCTGATTCCAGAATCCATGCACGCATGTGTGTGTGTGTGTGTGTGCGTGTGTGTGATAAAATATTGCAGGAAGCCAAAGGTGTCCATAAATGTTATATTAATTTCCCACTAGTTCTAGACCACTCTGGAAAGAATCATTGTTATGTCCCCATCTTCCATCCACATGTCGAAGTCTCCAAGCCCTGTGCAGTGTGGCATGTGGTTTCAAAGCAATGGTAACCATGTCATCTGGGGGGATTCACACAATTGCAGGCTCCTTTCTGACCAAATGAACCAGAATCTGTGTTTTAACAAGATCCCAGGTGATTCGTGTGCATGTTAGAAGGTTAGAGTTACTTCTGTAAATCAATATCTCCTCTGCTCCATCCTTCCAGGTGGCAGCTTAGCTGCTTCGGGTGATGGGGGCTCACCAGCTGTTCTCTTACAGGTGTGATATTTGTATCAAGCACATATTTGTCTTTCATTGCAGGAAATGCAAAGACGAATACATTGTATCAACAAGATGGGAACTCCAGTAATCATGAGATGTCTCCTCTGCCCAAAGACGCCACTCATTCTAGCCAAGGAGTTCATGGAAATGCAGAACCAGTATTTAGATCCTCTGATATTTTGGAAAGTTTGGATTTTACCCGAAAAGTTCTTCTTTGTTAAATGTTAACAACAAATCCAGACACATCTGGTAACTTTCAAAGTATATATCACACACACACACACACTTCACATTCCCCAGAGAACATCAATTTGTGACCTCTGACTTAAAAATATCTTTAAAATAGTGTGGTTTTCCCCAAAGACCAAATATGTAGTGTGCAGGATGGTATCTTTTGAACATTCAGGGCTCTTTGCAAAGCACATGAGACATCCTGTTTTTTTGGTTATTTATAACACCGGCCATACTCAACCATCTAGCTGCTGTTCTGTCTTCTGCACCTTGTCACGTATCTGTTTCCTCTGCACTGACTGTCTCTTCATCACTTGTCATCTGCCTGACTTTGATTTATCTTCAAGATGTGAGTTGTTTTGAACACCCCCACCCAGTGAATATTTTCTGGTTCCTACCTGCTAGAGTTGACCATGAACACAATTGTGTCCCCTTCCAACCCGAGCCTACATGAGGCTCTACATATGAATAAATGGAGCCAGTCATTTATTCATATCTTTGTTTCCTTATTTTCATTGGAGAGAGCACTGGGAAACAATATGACTGCTGGCTTCCTGCAGAGTGAGCAAGCAAGTGCCTGAGATGGGAGACCAAGCCTCTTTGTGGCTTGAACCCTGAAATTATTGAGTTATCAGCTATGATGCAGCCATTGTTGCTCCAGCTATCCCATCCAATCCACGTGCATGGGACGTGAGCACCTGGATGCATGGATGTGCAGGCTCATCTTAGATGCTCCTCTCCATGCAGTATGCACATGGTTGCCTGCTCTGCCTTTTGGTTCACATTCCCTAGCTTCCAGGCCTGCTCCCGACACTTCTTTCTTTTGAGTTTACTACAGTTAGCATCAAAAGCTGCTTGGCCTATAGAACTGTCTTGGACATTGTGTCTAATGTAGTGTCTGCCTGGCTCTAAGATGTCTACCTATAATTAACTTCATCTTGTGAAATGATTATTGAACATTCCATAGACCTATAGATAGGAGGTTGTTCACAGAAAAAATGCAGTAGAAAGAATTAGAAGCAACATGGCTGGGGTGCTCTAAATCTGTCCTTCTGACTCAAAGCAAAATTTCCCACTAATCAGCTTGATATTTCCATATTGTGACTCACTCAGTTCTGCCCCTTCTCCAAATATACAGGGCTCTCCAATTTTGCTTGGATCTGTTTCTTCCCTTACCAGGTGTTTTTAGCCATTGCTCTTCTGTAATATTTTCCCAACAATCGTCTGTTCCACCCAAGGCCATGGCTCAGTAACTGGGTATTTCTGAGAAAAGTGGCTATTTTGGTTTGCTTTTCTAAACAC
>NW_022196904.1:110329884-110335877 GCF_008632895.1 Mastomys coucha
TCAAGGAAGAGTTTATCTCATCATGCAGCTTATCCATTTTGCAGGTTAAAGTCTATCACCCAGGAAGCCACCGCAGGAACTCAAGACAGGAGCTTGAAGCAGCAATCCCAGAGAAGCAGTGCTCACTGGTTGGTTCCCAGGCTCATGGTCATCTCTCTTTTTCACACAGCCTTGGCCTGCCTGCCTAAGGTGGTACTGCTCGCAGCAAGCTGGGCCCTTCTGCATCAGTTTACAATGAAGAGAACCCTCCTCAGCATGTCCATGGGCCAATCTGATGGAGGCAGTTCTTCAACTGAGATTTCTTTCTCTAAGTTGTTTCAAATTGATAACTAAGATTAGCCATCAAGGTGGCTTATTGTGTGGGATGGCTGGGTCCATTTCAAGCTTATATCCTCCCGCTTCAGCTAACTCCTCGCTGCCTCCGGTCATTTTCCCACTTCAAGATGTGGGAAGTTATCTGCTTAAGTGTGCACAGCAGCTGTATCTGCTTTTCTTTGTGTCTCCTATTCTTTCTCAGCAGATGGGTTCATCATCTGTTTTATTAAAAATAACAATAATATCCCCAATTTCTTGGCCATTACTGTGTGTTAGGTGCCAGCAAAAGCAACATAAAAATGGATTATTTTAACTGCCACAAGGGCTACAAAATTAGTACTGGCATATTCTACATGCAAGGTGAGTTCTGTTCAGAGATGAAATGACTGACACATGTCCATCAGTAGAGCTGGGATTTGAGTCTGCGTTAGCCTGATCTCTAAGTTTAAGTTTCTGCTCACTTTTGTTGAGAAACAGTGTACGTTGTGCAGTCTGCTCACTCCCTCTCTGTGTAACCAGGAGACTGAAAGATGCCTCCACTCAATCTACACTCCACTGAACGTGTTTCTCTCAGAGACCTAGAAGCCATGCTGTTGAATTCTCTTCCAATTTGGTCCTTCCCTGGTGTTCAAACCTGTTGGCCATGCCCAATCATGGTTCTGTGTGCTCCTGGATCTCCATCAATCACTCATGCTTCTCACTGACTTGATTGACATCCTTACTCGATGGCTTAAAATTCAACCTGACATGTGTATGGTAGAGGATTGCAAAATCAATCATCAATAGGAGGAGAGGACCTCGGCCCTGTGAAGGTTCTGTGCCCCAGTGTAGGGGAATGCCAGGGCCAGAAAGTGGGAGAGGGCGGGGTGGCAGGCATGGGGAGGGGGGAGGCAACAGGGGTTTGTTTTTGTTTGTTTTTTTGTTTTTTGGAGGGGAAACTGGGAATGGAGAAATTCGCATGTAAATAAAGAAAATATCTAAAATAAAAAAAAAAAAATTCAACCTGACATGCTTACAGGGTTCTGTCTTGCTTTTCCTTTAGGCTTCACATTCCCCCCCAGTGGCCACACTTATTCTGGGTGTTCTGATAATCAACTTCTCAACAAATGACATTTCTGACTAATCTTGGTGTCATCTTTCACTCCATGTTTCTTAGCCAAGTAGTAAAGCTATCTACACTCTCTGGTCTTTAGATAACAAATAGTGTTCACTTCTTCAAAGTTATGCTAACAAAAATTCCCAGGAAAGACTCCTATCTTGGCTCAGTTTCCCAATAGACTTTTTTCAGTAATTATTTTCTTTCTTTTAAAAATTTATTACATTTTAAATTATAGGTGTGTGTGTGTAGTTATATGTATTTGAGTGCAGGTGCCCATGGAGGCCAGAAGTGCAGGTTGGATCTGGGGAGCTGGAGTTGCAGGTGGTTGTGCCTACCTGAAGTGGATCCTGGAAGCAGGCCTGGGGTCCTCTAGAAAGGTGGTATATGATGTTAAAGATTCAACCATCTCTTCAAGCCCTGTGATAATTTCTTAGAGTTCTGCCTCCTCTCAGTTTCTGCATAACTGCTCATCTCCACAAAGTAGACCCATGTTTGCTATTTTTACCCCTGCAAGCTTAATAAATATACCAGATTTATTGGGCTACCAGTCCATGACCTTCTCATATTGCCACAACTGGCATTTCCACACTTCTTTAATCATTAAAACTAATATGTGATAATTACCAGCATAGAGAAATGCTCTTCCATTTTAAAGGTTTATCTTATAACTATTTGGCATGTAAAATTTCTGCTTAATGAGTTGATATGGACAATCACGGCCAGCAATACTATGTAAGCCATTTTGTGTCCTCAGTATGAGAATGTTAATTTTTTATGACTATGTAGATTTAATTTTCTAATAATTCACTGAGATGTGTATTTGTGTCTGTGACATTGAGTGCTACGTTTATCTCTGGGTTGTAAATCAGGCTTAAATAATTAGGTGATTCGACTTTCATGACATCTCCAAAACATATGCATGTGAGCCTTCACCTGAGCTCACCAGATGCCATTCTAAGCAGTTCAGATGGTCAGACTCACTCCATCTCCATATCATTCTATGAACACCACAAGCCTTTTAGCAGAGAAGAAAGTAGACAAATGGAGGGAGTTAACAGTTTGCCCAGGGTCATCCAGCTGGTAGGCACCGTAGGCATATTGACAAGAAGGACGTAAAATGGTGCCAACAGCTATGTGAACAGTTCTAACTGTGTGTATAGTTTATGTGTGTGAGGTGTGTGTATGTGTATTAGTGTGTATAATGTATGTGTATGAGGGTGTGTGCACATCTGTGTGTGCATGCATGAGGCCAGAGGTTGATACTGCTGTCTTTCTCAATTGGTTTCCATCTTATTGCTTTAAGATAGGGTCTTTTGCTGAGCCCAAGGCTTGCTGATTCAGCTATAGTGCCTGAGCTGCAAGCTCAAGGGACCCCGTCTCTGGCTAGGGTTACAAGTGAGCTTCTTCACACTCAGTGTCTCAGCTTTCACTATGGTGCTTCGGATCAGAACTCAGGTCTCCGTGCTTGTATGACACCAATGTACTGACTGAGTCATCTTTCCAGCCCTGCAGGACTCAAGGGTTTGTTGTTGTTGTTGTTTTGTTGTTGTTGTTTTCTCTGTATTGCCCTGGCTGTCCTAGAACTCACTCTGTAGACCAGGCTGGCCTCGAACTCAGAAACCCTCCTGCCTCTGGGACTTCCAAGTGCTGGGACTAAAGATGTGCGCCACCACTGCCTGGCTAAAGTTTTGAACAGTCAACTGGAGTTATCTTTTCTTATGGCCTCAGCTAATTTAAATTATGTAGGAATCATTTGGCCTCTTCAAAGGGTTGAGAGATGTGGATAGGAGTCTCTGTAGGTAAATTGCTCTTGGCCTCTGACATCTTCCACAGTCAGCCTTCTCTTGTGGGTTGTCTTGTTAAACCCTCCTTCCTTCGTCAGACTTTCCAACTATTGCCATGGGCTTGCCTGTAAGTGCTCTACTCTCTTGCAGCTAAAAGTTGTTGCTCACGAGGAATCTAATGCTAACTGGATTGTGGTTCCCTCCCTTCCATCTTTTGGCTCCTTCCTGTGTTCTTTACAGAGCTTATTATTGCTGTAGCTAACCACCATGAATTTTGTGTGTACCGTAACACAAATGTCTGACTGACAGAGGTCTGTCTTAAGTGCTGTTTGCTCCTTCTGAGACCTCCAGGCAGGCTCCATTCCTTCACTTTGCTCTGTTCCACACACTGAGCACTTCTAGCTCAGCAATAGCATCAAAAGCTGAACTCACACTCTGCCACTAAGTCTTTCTATTAGTCCCCAAGGCCTGGAGAAACACAAAGTGGGTCTGTTGTTCAGAAGCCATGCAGTTATTTGCTTAAACAGCCTGCAAATCACATGGTCTATTTAAAAGTGTAAACAATTCTAAGTAGAGGGACTCCTTAAAACTCTAGTCCTGCTTGGGATGAACATCAGTATCTTGGGTTTAGATTCAGTAAAAATAAAAATAAAAAATATCTGTGGCTATGGATTCATGTCAGCCTTTTGTATGTTTTTAATAACCATTGTTCAAACACCAATAATGAAAATATAAATCCTTCTTGGTGCAAAAAGGACCAATATCTTATTTTAAATCCAGCTTCCCCCAGGTGGGATTTTACTTTACCAGTCTAAAGTTAACTGTCTCTTCTGCTTGGAAATACATCTGACTTGGGAAACTGAGAGGTTGAGAGAAGCACCAGCCAGAGCACACAGAGCTCTTTCTTCATGTTTCAAAATCATGCCTGCATTCATTGAAAACAGCGAGTGCCATAAGGCACTATGTGTGCGTTGTGTGTGTGCACTGTGTGGGGGCACTGTGTGGGGGCACTGCCTCCTTGCACTGGGTAGCTGTTGGGGAATTACGGATCCTTTAGGAGGGAGACCTTGTGAGCAGAAGTTAGGCCATTATGTGAGGGCGTCTTTGAGGGGCGCTGATGTTGAGATCCTGGCCTCCTCCTCTCTGTGGTTTTGCTTTAAGCACAGTGAGGCGAGGATCTTTGCTTCACTATGGGCTCCTCACCAGCATGGTCTCTCTCACCACATCATGCCTCAAAACGTCAGGGACAGTGACCATGGCTGGAAACCTCTGAAACCTTGAGGCAAAATGCATCTTTCCTTCTTTTAAGTTGTTTGCTTCAGGTGTTTTGTTACAGGACCAAAAAGCTGACTAATAAATGGGGTTGAAGAGAGTCTTAAGCCTGGACCTCTACATGCCTGTAAGTGGGCATGACTTTTGCCTTCTTCTGGACCTATGACGGCCTCCCTCAAGCTCCCCTGGGCAGCAAAACCCTTTCTGCCCAAAGTCTTTGCATGGAAAAGTTTCCTTTGCCCGAACGGGGATTTCTTTTCTCTCACCGGCTTGGCATCTTCCTCAGGACACTCTTCTCAGGGTCCTGTATATCCCATAGTGTTCAAATACCTAATTCTCTTGGTTCCTGCACTTCATTTTCCCAGCATGCACCTTAGTTACAATTAAGAATATGGCTTATTGTGTTTTACCTTTCAGAATAAATTTTCTAAAGGAATAATAATTTCATTAATTCTCTGAGAATTTTATGCATTCATAGAATACATTTTGATCACACCTACCCTCCCCCATCTCCTTCAATATAGGTACATACTCTCTAATCCTCTCCAAACTTCATATTCTTTTATTTTTTATAACCCACCAAGCTAAACTAATTTTTATATGAGCAGAGTTCATTCTTTTATGCTACTATATCTCTACCACTCGGCATATAGTGCACTCCACCACAACCCAAAAACTCACTGGTGGGGAAGGAATGTGGTTTCCTATTTGTTAGTCATGCCACAAGTGGTGGATACTTAATCTGCTTCCCTATGCTTCAGTGTCCCCTTTTCTGAAGTAGGGGTAATAATAGCACTGGTCATAGAGCTGTCATGAGAGTCTAATGAAATATGCATAAGGCTTTTGTAAAATATCTTGTGTATAGAAAGTGCAGTGGTCAATAAATCTTACCAATGAGGATGACAATGACAAATACAATATTTCTTTTTATTTATGAAGCTAAGTTGGGGTTATCAAGAAGAAATTTTAATATATATTAAAGCCTTAACATCAAGAGAGAGAAAAGGTTTAAGAAAGGACAATACTACACATCCTAGAGTGCGCATGAGCATCTTGAGAGTTGTCACAGTGTCCCAGGGAGGCTTTGAAGGGGAAGCAAATTCAGTCTATTTAGCACAGCTCTGGAAGGATCCACAGCAATGAATGAAACCAGAGAGTAATTCTGTACTAGGTGAGGAGGGGAAGGTCACTCTAAAGAAGGGATATTTGGGCCAAGACCTCTATAATAGGAAACAAGGGGACTTAGGTAGTTCTTCAGGGAACAGGAAGTACAGCTGGCTTGAGGAGTCAGATTTGGTTCTCCTGAGGAACTGCAAAGAGACAAGGGTGGGTAGGGTAGAATGAGCCAGAGGGAAATGATGGTCTTTACGTCATATCAAGGAGTTGTGGCCTTACTTGGAGGTGCTGGATGGTGGTAAGAAGGCAGCAGTGAAGTCTGAATTAAAAGGGATATTCTACTTCTTAAAAGGGGGAACCAAATACCCACGGAAGGAGTTGCAGAGATTAACTATGGAGCAGGGACT
>NW_022196904.1:110336334-110361132 GCF_008632895.1 Mastomys coucha
GGGAAACTGGGAATGGAGAAATTTACATGTAAATAAAGAAAATTAAAAAAAAAGGGATATTCTAGATATACTATGTGGAGATCCTACTGTACAGAGAATATTGGATATGTGAGTAGAATACACTAGGTAGAGTAGGATTATCAAAGGGAGAAAATGGCACAAGACCCGAGTTGGGAATGCACATGGCTTTTTAAAGAACAGAGAAATTTCAGGAGATCAGGAACCTAGTGGGTTTAGAGAGCAATGTCTTTGCAAATGTGGGTGGGTCCCACAATTCCATAGGTTTGGACTTTGTCATGGAGAAAAGATGAAGAATATGGACTGGCCTATAAGAAGGAGATTGATTTGAGTCTCAGCTATTCATGGTCCAATTGGAAAAGCACACACCTTTCTAGGTATTTCAAACAGATAATAGAAGGAATTGGCCACAAAGGTGAAAGAAGAGACAAGGAGCCAACCTTAAGTGGTGAAGCAGCTTCTAGTTATGGATGGCAGGAACCACTGTTTTCTCTGGGGTAAGAGGTGAGGTGCTAGAGAGGAGTTGGTTGGTGTTGATGGAATCCTAACATTGGGACTGTTCAATAGGGACTTGATCCATTGTTATGATTTTGGTCTAGAATGTCATTCACCACATGCCAGAGGCTCATGTGTTTTGGTATGGTTCGTCCCTAGAGCAACAGTGATTAAAGATCTTTCTAGTAGAACCTAGAACCATGGTAGAACAAGGAGCTAGTGGGAACTAGATCCATGGTGGGGTCTCTCCAGCCAAGCTCAATCCATGGAAGAGATGCTGTAGCTTCCAGAGTCCCCGACTACAGCAGAGAGACTTGGAAGAATTAGCCCGACTTCTCTCTGTCTCAGTCTACCTCTCCTGGCAATCATTCTTCTTGGTCAAACTTGACCAGAATCCAGCTAGCAGGGAACCCGAGAAATCTGCCTTACAGAGAAGGGCCAGATGGAGCTATGCACAGACAGGGCATACCTAGCCCACAAGCCCATCTTCTAAGGAAATCACAGAAGCAGAGATATTCATGATTAGTAGTCATCGGGGAAACTGGCTTGGGAATCAGCCCAGGACTAAAGAGGATCCAGGGATGAAGATCTTAACCTAAAGCTGTTTTAAGACAGAAGGGTCTCTGAAATACCAGGGAGTGTGGGGCTGCCTACCCTATGTGCTAACTGGGAAAAGGACCAGGTCTTTGGGAAGCTCCTTTAACTAGCAGCAGTAGAGTTAGGTCACAGCTAGAAATATGTTAGACAAGCTACAGATAAGAGCACTGCTTTATAATGGAAATATGGGGAAGGAAGACATATACATTTATATGGGACAGACTTGGTGTACTGTGTGGTTTTGTGTGTCAACTTGACACAAGCTGGAGTTATCACAGAGAAAGGAGCCTCCCTTGAGAAAATGCCTCCATGAGATCCAGGTGTAAGGCATTTTCTCAATTAGTGATCAAGGGTGGGAGGGCCCATTGTGGGTGGTACCATCCCTGGGTTCGTAGTCCTGGGTTCTATAAAAAAGTAAGCAGAGCAAGCCAGGGAAAGCAATCTAGTAAGCAGCATCCCTCCATGGCCTCCACATCAGCTCCTGTCTCCGGGTTCCTACTCTGTGCGAGTTCCAGTTCTGACTTCCGTTGATGATGAACAGCAACGTGGAAGTGTAAGCTGAATAAACGCTTTCCTCCCCAACTTGCTTCTTGGTCATGATGTTTTGTGCAGGAATAGAAACCCTGGCTAAGATACTTGGCTATTGGTAAGAAAGGGAGGACTAAAGGTCTGGGACAGTACAGCAGCCCATAAAGGGACTGCTTCTTTTGAATTGGCTGGTGCTGTAAGTGAGCTGTGGTAGCACCTAGGGCTCTGAGACAGAATCTGATGAAATTTTATTATATAGTCGAGAATGTAAAATGCTGTGGGTCCTTAGCTTACTAAGGGATGAACTGCCTGCTCCACTGCGGTCTTCCCTTCCATGCTCCAACCCTTGTGGTTACATCTTAGAATTCTTTTCTTACCAAGGATATGAACTAAAACAGCGGGGATGGGAGGGAATGTAGATGCAGAAGACCGTCCCCCAAGCCTAAGCCATCTCTTGAATACAGGGTGAGGAGAAGATATTAGATGGCTCATGTTGTGTCCGGTGTCAAATTCCAGGCAGGGAGAAACAGTGACAGTGGAGAACTCACTTCACCTTTCTGAGTTTGAGGTTCTTCGCACAGGTCTCTGTCATTGTTTGATATGGAGTGCTGACTCTTATTGGTACTGAATGCTTGGTACCCAGAACAGCAGTGTTCAGAGGTGAGGCCCTTGAGAGACAGTTGAACATGAGGGCTTTTTACCTCATCCATGTATCAGTCTAGCTTAATGGAGTATCAGAAGGTAGAGCCTAGCTTGATGAAGTAGGTGATTGGATGAGAGTGGAGCACGGCTGTGACTTTGAAAGATATTTTTTTTTTCTCCAGCTCCTTTTTCCAAATCCCTCTCTCCTTTTTGTCCTTCATGATGTAAGCAGCCACCTCCCCTGTCTCAGTTTAAACAGCCTGGTTGCCACCTATTTGGGGTACTGATATAAGAATGAACTGAGATCACACAATTTAGAGACTAACATAGAATAATCATTTATTCTTAAATATTATTATTGGAACAGGCTTGCTTTTGTGGGAAAATTCGGCCCATACTACCTTGCCACTGATGTGAACTTCAAGATAACAATTAAACTGATATTTAAGATAATGTTAATACAACAGTGGGCCTAGGTGATTGTGAGAGTGTGAGAGTCATGGAGTACTGAAGTTTAATAGACTTGAATTCAAACATAGTCACATTTCTTGACATCCTGTGACTCAGAGAATGTTAAATTTTTTGGGCCACAGTTTATATGTTGGTAAAATTGGCCCAACAATGCCTCATTTGAGTGTTGGGGAGACTCAAGTATATTTAAGTCTGCCACACTAATGGATAGCAACCATGAAGTCCCAGTCTCTAGAAAAACTTCTGGTGCTAATGGAAGAAGGGCACAGAGTGTCTGATCCTGGATCACTGGGGCCTTGTTTTGGTGAGTCTTTCACATTCTCAAACTGGGTTCTGGATCATCAAGGGAGTTGAGAAAGATCCTCAGGTCTCCTGGGTTTAGTAGCCCATCCCCTACCTCTCATGATGTCAGATGGAGACATAACACATATTCTCAAAGCAGACAGAGTACTAGGGGCCAGGTGAGAACATATGCTTTTGGAGATGTTGTCCCCTGTGCAGTTGTCCCCTGAGGACATGGATTTCACATGATGAGAGCATTCTGAGTGTACTCAAAAACACTGAGTGGCTTGCGCACAGGCTCAGCCCTGAGTCTGAGCACCTTAGAGGTGGCTTCCCATGCACAAAGAGCCACAATACCTCTGCTTATTTGGGCATAGGTGAATGAGGCCAATTATCTTTGCCTACACTTATTTATGTATTTATAAGTTATTGATTACCTATTGTATGTCACTTATACCCAGATGTGCTATGATAAAGGCAGCCAAGCAGAGGGTCCCTGGGCCTCGTTCTAACCAGAAAAGCAGTGACCAAATATTATAGCTAGAACATGGAATACCTCTCAAAAGCTTGTGTGTTAAGGGCTTCATCACAGCTCGGCACCATTGGGAGATGTAGTGAACCTTAAGATGTGGAGCCCATGGAAGATTTAGGGTCACTGGGGACGTGTCTTTTAGGGGAGAGGGAAATGCCTGTCTCTTCCTCTTCCTTTCCTGCTGAGTCCCAGCCAGAAGGGGTGAGGTTTTGTTCCACCACACAGTTACTTTCCTCGTTGCTGTGTTAAAATACCCTGACAAAAACAACTTAATAAAGAAACTATTTGGGGCTTACATTTCCAGGGTGCTACCCATTATGGTACCATAGAACTATTTTCATTGCTATTTCATAACTGTAATTTTGCTACTGTTATGAATAGTACTATAAATACCTGTGTTTTCTGATGGTCTTAGGTGACCAGCGACCAGTAAGTTGAGAACCCAGCCCAGTGGTGCCTTCGAGGTAGAGTTTGGCTTTCATCCTAGGTGATCTGGTAGCCATCTCTGTGCTGTAAGGCCTGGGAGGGACAGGCTGGGGTGTGACCTCATTTACATTTCAAAGTGCTCAGAAATCTTAGGAAGTAATTTTCTCTGCCAACTTAGGAGAATTAATTAGTTAATATCTGCATGACACGTGGCAATCTTGGAGGAACAGAACATATTATTGTTATTTCCCCATGGAAGCCCCTGTAAATGGAGGTCACAGCGCCTGGGATTCTCGCCCAGAGGAGGCAGAGATGAGAAATAGCCCACAGTCCCTCACTAAAGAAAACATTTCTTTCTCTTGCCCTGCTGGGAAATCTCACTTCCATTTTTATAAGGCCAAAGAGGAACTTGGAACCAGAGCCAGTTCTGACTCGGTAATTAATTTCAAAGAATGTCTTTTACCTTCATAGCTTATAAAGATATTAAAAAAATAACTTTTGTTTAGGTAGCACTTCTCTCCAGGGAGGCTGTTCATCAGCAAGGAGTTCAGTCCCTTGGCCCTGCCGGGAAGTAACTAGGAAATCCACTACCTTTTAAAAAACGTTTTTAATTTTTTTTGCTTATTCTTGGGATTGTATTTTAACACAATATTTCATCCTTCCCCTTTCTCACACCAATCCCTCCATCTACCCCTCTTCATTCTCCTTCAAATTCATGATCTTTTTTTCATCAATTATATTTTAGGTATATATATATATGTATATATATATACATATATATATATTTGTACATTGTTTTCACTTTGAAAGCATGTGAAAAATGATACAAAAGGTTTCTAATGAACTTATGGGAACCTGGTTGTCAATCTCTGCCTCTTCCTTATTTCTGCTTCCAAATCCTAGATTTTCACAATTTGGATTTTTTATGGCATTTTGTGTGTGTATATCGTGTGTGTTGTGTGTGTGTGTGTGTGTGTGTCTGTCTGTCTGTCTGTCTGTCTGTCTGTATGTATGTATGTCTGTCTGTCTATGTCTCTCAGATTCCCTGGAGCCAGAGTTACAGGCATTGTGAGCCATCTGAAATGAGTGCTGGGAACTAAATTCCAGTCTTGGATAGCAGTAAGCTCTCTTATACAACCACTAAATTATCTCCCCAGTCCCCAATAATTTGTGTTTTGTGCTGATGGTTCTCATCCAGTTCATCTTGCCCACCCTCTTCCCCTAAGGGCAGCCAAAGGGCATTGTCCTTTTCCTCAGAGCCATCTACACCATACATATCAACCCATTTAACTGAAGACTCACAGACCTGAGTCCTCAGAGCCATCTACACCACACACATCAACCCATTTAACTGAAGACTCACAGACGTGAGTCCTACTGATACTACTGTTTCAGATAAGGAACCCGGAGCCAGGCTGCATCTTGAAACAATATTTCATGTAAGAGGCAAGGTGGGGACTCAGTCCCAGGCAATGTGATGCCAGAATGTGCTTGCTAAAACAGCACCATGTATCAGCATTATAAAAAAAACTGACCAGGATGGCTCTGTAGATTCCTTAAATATCCAGGGCACCACCCTGGAGGCACACACTTTATTACTTATTTACGTTTTGGGCAGTAAAAGCATTTTGCTTTTTTTTTTTAATGTGAAGTGGGTGTAGGAGGTGTGTGGGTGAGAAGGAGAAAACGCCTTTTATGGATCGACTGCTAAACCTTGTGAAGTCGTAGCTATGTCTCAGTGCCAGACGGCTGTGCTTGTTGACTTAATGGCTCTGAAAGATGACAAGGCTTAAAAAAAATTGACTGTCGCTGCAGAACTGGGAACAGATTGAAATAGAGTGCTTGAGTCACCTGTTAAAGATGTCACTCTCGGCCCCTGTGGTGCGGTGCCCAGTTAGAGTCAGGGACACACTAAAAACATAACAACTTTGCTTCGAGTCTGACACAGAAGGCCCCCTGTCCCCTAGGAAGAGGCTGTGAGGTGGACAGTGCTTCTTGGTAAGCACCTCATTTTAAATGGCTGCTTGCTAGCTGAAGCCGGCAGCTGAGTCTCAGGAAGGCCTCTGGCTCAGCCATTAGTAAATAGGTTCCAAACAGAACTTGTGACTGAAGCTAGCAGCTAAAGACTGCAGTGCCTATGTCTGCCCTGCATCGAGAAATCTCTGACTAAGTCTCTCGGGATGCCACCTAAACCAGTGCCCACAGCCCATCCATGCTCAGCCTCCTGCCAGACAACATGAAAGCCCAACTTCTCACCAAACCTTCTTGTAACTTACCTCTAGGCTTGGAGACATTAGAAGCAAAGACATTCTCACCAGGGAGGGTCTATCATCCCACAGGGGCATGAGATCACACCACATAAATTGCCAAAAGCTTGGCTAAACCGATCAGGAGCCAGCAGAAGCCAAGTGGGTTCCTTAAGAATTATTGTGTAATGGGTGCCATATACACCTTGTTTGACAAGGAGGACTTGAGGAAGGTTCTAGTGGGTTTTCAGGAATGATAGTAGAAGGGGCTGATGCTGCTGATGAGGAAAAATCAGCTGACTTTGACTCCTCCTCCCTTAATTACCTTGCAAAGGTGACTCAGCCTCTCTATGCCTAAGTTTTACCTGCCTCTTATATGTGTATGTGTTGTATTGAATGTTATCATTCATGTGTTTTGTGCATGTTGTATGTGTCTCTTTGTGTGTACATGTGTGAATGCAGTATTTTTGTGCATATATGTGCATGTGTATATACATGTAGAGGTTAGAGGTTAATGTCTTCCTTGGTTGTTTTCTGTCTCATTTTTTTTTTCTTGAGATAGAGTCTCTCACTCAAACTTCAGCTTACCGATGTTAGCTAGGTCGCTGGCCAATGAGCTCCAAGGATTTGCCTGTCTCTGCCCCACGATCCCTCACTGTCTCTGGGGTTCTAGACAAATTCGGCCATAGTTTTAGTGTTACATGTGTGTGGGAGATTTAGATCAGATCTTCATGAGATTTAAGCTCAATTCTTCATGTTTGCACGACAAACACTTCACCACAGAACCATTGCCCTAACCCCTAGATCACCACCCCTCAATTTCTCCATGTTAGATAACATTTACTGAGCAGCATCCACACAGTCTCAGATTCTTGCAGTTGAGAGTAAGCTAATCCAAGAGGCTAATGGTAAACCGAAGCTCTGGTGATGACTCAGTTGGCAAAGTGCTTGCCCCCAAAGCATGAGAACCTTAATTGGATCCCAGAACCCACAAAAAACATGTTGTGAGTTCCTGCAATCCCAGCACTGGCCAGCTGCCTGGGTGAGTTAATGAGCTCAAGGTTCTGAGAGAGACGCTGTCTCGAAAATTAAGGTGAAGGGCGATTGAGGATGGTATTTAGTGTTGACCTCTGGCCTCTATGCACGTACAAATTCTCTCTCTCTCTCTCTCTCTCTCTCTCTCTCTCTCTCTCTCTCTCTCTCTCTCTCTGTCTCTCTCTCTCTTTCTCTCTCTCTCTCTGTTTTTGTCAACTTGAAGATGGTGAGAGGCACATACATGTGTCTATGGGATGGTATGATGTGGAAATTCCAGGAACCGTGGACTATGAAGGAATAGGTTAACTGCCTTCTGTGAATTGTGCAAAGGATTCTTGACTTCTTTTGTGGACAGAATTGAGCAGAAGGAAGAACATTCCACTTGCACAGTATGTGCAAGGGCTGATGGCTGTTTGCTTTTACAGGTTAGGAGGGTTAAATGTGCCTTATGGATGGCAATGAAAGCAAGCTAAGAGAGTTGAAGGGGTATCTTGACTGGTAGGTAGGTGGGGACTTGTTGACTGTCTGGACAGCTGCCCTGGACAGCTCTCCACCAGACCCTACCTGCCCTTGGGGGTTGGGGGTGAGTTGGTGCAGAGTCAACCACACAGACTCAGGGAGCTGGTGAGAAATGCTACAGCAAGCTCATCTGAGCACTGCTGCAAGCTCCTTTAGTACCCTCCACCCACTCCCCCATTGGTCCCAAGAAAGTATCTATTCTAAACAGCAGTTCCTGATTGGTTGGAATTATTTGCTCTAGCAATCCTTGGTCTCTCAGGCAGTCCTCAATTAGGTTCTCCTGTAGGAGATGCTTCTGCAGGTTCTCCTGTAGGAGATGCTGCACAACCCAGAGCGTTTACACAGAGGCGGCCTCACCGGTCCTGCTATAGGCACTCAGTGAGATGAGGGGAAACTCTGGCAGCATCTAGTCCTATAATACAAACAGGGAAGTGAGCCAAGAGCACGGCTGAAGTTCATCCTCAGCTGTCTGAATACCCTTCTACTCAACTGTGTGGCACTGGCCTTGGAGGTAAGGTAACAAAGCCACAGGTCTCCACATCAGTGGGGACCTGCTATAAGCCAATGAAGGACAAAGTCAAAACGGATATCACAAAATGTGAGCCTGCCTGTTCCATGCCAAGGGACGATCTGGAGGGAAATGTGTGTGTGGGGGAATACACATATTCTGAGATCATGCCTAGAAGGCTAGTGCCATGATCCATAGATGTATTCAGTGTTTATTTGGGAAAGGGGGGGGGATGCCACAGGTACAACTTAAGAGCTGTCTTTTCTTGGCTGCCATTATTGACGCCAGCTTAGGAGGCCAAGTGATGGTAAACCATGTCTCTGCTTCTGTCCTGGCTGTTGTCATTGTTTGGAACAAGGAAGCCTGGTGCCTGTTATCAGTCATGGTCAATGAGTGACAAATTTATAACCAATCTCTTGGAAATCCTCTCACCCACCCATTTGGGTCTGTAAAACCAAACATAGCTTTACTAGAGAGTATTCTACCAATACTGTGTCTGTAGCCAGGTAGGGTCATTTTCAGAGCAAAAGTAAGCTGCTCAGTATTTTGCATGAAACAGTATATCATTTGGGAGAATCAACTAATAAAAAAATTCACACACCTGTACAATAAACATCAAGATATGTAATTAAATATTTCTGTCAGGGTTGGGGATTTAGCTCAGTGGTAGAGTCCTTGCCTAGAAAGTGCAAGACCCTCAGCTCTGAGGAAAAGTTTTTGCTTCCCACTTTTAAAGTCAAGTATATTTAGACTTTTGCTGAAACG
Organism: Mastomys coucha; assembly: GCF_008632895.1. Lineage (NCBI taxonomy): Eukaryota > Metazoa > Chordata > Mammalia > Rodentia > Muridae > Mastomys > Mastomys coucha. Next base: position 110,345,399 of record NW_022196904.1, read on the forward strand.
TCTGGAATTCTATCAGAGAGGGGTTCAATCTTTTCATAGCATAATTAATAAATTTATATTTAATCAGACCTTTCAGCAAATGCATGAACCATGAAGCACAACTTCTTTTCAAACACCGATAGGCCTGAATTAAGAGCAAAGAGGTACCTACCTCCACAGTGGAAGGAAGAGGGCAGAATATGGGAGGTTGCAACCAACACACTCCAGATGGGACCTCAATAAAATCACTGGTTGATACTGATTGGATGCCCTATCTTGTGGAATCTTCTGGCATGGTTTGATCCTTGCAGAACCCAAATAGACAAGGGATTGTTTCCAATGTGTCAATGAGCACACCATTGTTGGTAAAAGAGAGGCCCAGAATGGAAAATAAGCTTGGAGATCAGAGGCACCATCTTGTCCTGGATATTTCTTTTACAGAACTGAGTGTCAGAAATGGGAACATAAATCACTCATGCTTTGTTGGTTTTAGTTATCCATCCATTTGGACTGAAATGTATATAGTTCCCATTTCTTGGTAGTGACTATATAACTCTCTATAAATCTTTCTGTACTGTTCGTAAAGTTGTGTGCTGAGAAATCCCTCCAGGTATGGTAATCAGTACAAACCTTGGCAGGGTGGACTCCCGTCATTCTATGGCAGTGAATGTTCTGTGGCCCAGGCCGTATATCTGAACAATCTACTTCACATATACATCAAAGCATTTTCAGGCAAATACCATTAATATGGCCAAATCCAGACTCATAGTTTGTCTAAATCTTTCTCAGTTGGTGACACCACTGTCCTGGTCACAAAGGAGAAGAACCTGGGGTCTTGGATGTCTTTTTCTCTCCTGACTCTCTTGAGACAGCATCTCACTGTATATCACAGGCTGGCCTGCATCTTGGGATCCTCTTGCCTCAGCCTCTACCACATCTGTTTTTTTTTTTTTTTTCCTTTTCTCTGAGTCCTCACCTCCATGCCCATTGGCTAATTAATCACGTACTATTAAAAAGCTATTGAACATGGATTTGGATCCATCCTCACCATCACCCCACCCCTACCCTGTCTTCATTTTAGTCCCCCTGGGGACATGCTTGTGACTCTTGCCAAGAGATATTTTTAGTCCTACTTGATTGATTTTTTTTTGACATCTCGTTTTAATATTTCATTTATTCTTAAGATTTTTCTCACCTCAATAAATTGTTTTGATTTTGTAAAGGGGGGGCACTCACCTTAATTTTTATTCTATCAGCAAATACCTTAATTATTTTTAAGGGTGTTCTTAAGCCTAGATTATATTCTGAATAGCCATCCCAGAATTACAACCTGAAGTACTCCTTTCTGTAATAGATGAGAAATTTTGTTATGAAACTGTAGTGTGTCTAAATGGCCCCATAAACTCATATTTGAATGCTTGGTCATCAGAGAGAAGCACTATTAGAAGGTGTGGCCTTGTTGGAGGAAGTGTGGTACTGGTGGTTGGCTTTGAGATTTCAAATGCTCAAGCCAGGCCCAGGGTCTCTCTCTCTCTCTCTCTCTCTCTCTCTCTCTCTCTCTCTCTTTCTCTCTCTCTCTCTCTCTCTCTTCCTGCTCATACTTAAAATCATGCTTATGCTTCCTCCTTCCTTCTCCTCCTCCTCTTCTTTCTTGCTTTACTGACAATCTGGGTGAAGAACTCTCAGCTACATCCCAGAGCCATGTCTTCCTGTGTGCCCACCATGCTTCCTGCCATGATGACAATGAACTGTAAGCCAGTCCCAATTAAATGTTTTCCTATATAAGAGTTGCTGTGGCCATGGTGTTGAAAGACTGGGAGACTTAGAAATTTGGGAAAAAGCATGTTAATGAAATGTAATGTATTAGTAGAAATGTAACAAACCAAAAAGGTGGAGTAGCTAGTTCCAGGAATTTGGCTAACTCTGGTTCCCGATACCTGCCCCTCCTGAATGATCCACAATGAGGGCGGAACTAAGAATGAAGGTCTACTGGTTTATGAGACTCTCCACCCTGCCGACTGATAGATGAAGATTACATTCTTAAAATGAATATATTTCCCTCCCTAACTGAATACCTTGGGTTGGGTCCCTCTGAAATTTTCCACTGTTTTTGTCATGTTTCCTTGGTAACCCTCTCCCTGCCCCCAGCTTGTGGTCTTTCCCTTAAATACTCCTCACTTCTTGTGTTTGGGGTCGAACTCCTCTGACTGGCAAGGTCATGAGATTGACCCCAGTACCAGTATCCCCAATAAACCTCGTGTGATTGCAGCAAGTTCGGTCTCTCGTGAGTCATTGGGTGGTTGCGTCGTCCTGAGACTTGAGTAAGGATCTCCCCAGTTCTGGGGGTCTTTCAGTGTCTCCTCACAGCAATAAAAATCCCAACTAAAGCAGACTTTACCTTTGCAAGGGTTTGTGAGTTAGACTCCATCATTAAAATAATAATTTTTAAAAAGCAATTTTTGTGTATGTGTGTGATAATACATTTTCTACATGTTCTAAATATTGGAGAGTGATTGCCTTTATTCTATTTATGTCAGACTAATGTTCATGTTTTCTTCTTGTTGAGTATAGAGCTTTATGTGTATGCATACAGGATGGTGGGTGGTGCATGTATATGTGTGCATGTGTGTGCAGGGGCACTTATCTGTACATGTGATGCTGGGTGTCTTCGTCACTCCCCGTTCTCTTTTCTTTTACACAGTGTCTCTCACAGAACCTGGAGCTTGGTATTTCATCTTGATGGGCTGGACAGTAAACTCCAAGAATCTGTCCAACTCTATGTGATGTTCTGGGGCTACAGATCCCCCTGCCATGTCTGGCTTTGTGTGGTGTCGGGATCTGAAAGCAGTTCCTCATCGGGATCTGAAAGCAGTTCCTCATGGTTACACAGGCAGTACTCACCATGAGGATTTACCTTTGATTATGATTTTTACTTTTCTGACATGTATCTCCAAGTAACTTATTCAGCTTTTTCCATGTTTCAAACGATCTGTCTGGTGAATTTCACCAAATGACAACTTGACTGTATATATAGAAATTTTGGTCAGCACTCCAATTTAGTGTTATTGTAGAAACCTTAGTGGGATAGGGCACAATATGAGGCCAACACCATAGTTTCCCTGGAATATGAGTAGGAATTACCTTTTCCCTCAATATTTCTCTGTGTGAATGTTAGTTACTTAAAAGAAACTCACATCTTCATTTTTCAATTATTATCTTTATTTAGATCCAAACAATTTCATCTATTAAGCCATAGCCTGCTTCTCTTTTGAGATTTCTACAGTTTGCCTTTGGTTTGTTTTATTTGGCCATATCCTTTTTTCTGAGTTTGGTAGGAGAGGGGAGTGGATTTCCATATTCATCTTCTAGTCTCTGGTTCTTTCTCTTGTATTTGTCCTGCCTTCTACTGGCTGCCTTTAAAGAGGCTTCCAATTTGCTTATTGACTTTTATCTTGCACAATTCCTCCTGTTCTCCAGTTAATTTCTAAATATGATGCTCGTTCTAGTTTCATAGGTGAAAGAAGTCCATTGTGGAGAAGAAAAAGCTGACATTTAAAACAAGTTTCCTCCTTCTTCCTCTTGCTCCCGTTCCTCCTCTCCTCCCTTTCTTCCCCTCCTCCTTTTCCTCCTCCTCATCCTTCTCTTCCTTTCCTCCGTCTCACCCTCCTCTTTCTCCCCCTCTCCTCCTCTCTCCTTCTTCTCCCCTTCCCCTTGCTTCTCCCCTTCCTCCTCCTCTCCCTCCTCCTCGTCCTCCTTCTTACCCCCTCCTCATCCTCCCTGTCTTTTCTGCTCGGCAGTGATTTAATTTCATTTGATAGTCTACTTTTTAGGCTCCCTGTCTTTGGAGTTCAGAGTAAATCTGTAAGTTTTGTTTACTCAGTATTAATAGATTGTGTATAATGAAAAACAGGGAGGGGATGTTTAATGGCCCTTTATAAAAGGGAACTTCAGTATCAGGCTTGAGGAGAAAAGGGATCAAAAGACTACCAGTCAAGGCCACTTTGGGGGAAGCCAGAAGCTGGTGGGGTTGGTGAAGAGGAAGGGAAGAAGAGGAACCTTAAGGATAATGGAAGGAGTGGAGTCTCAGTGTCACAGACATCGGAAACGGATCCCAAGACCTGACAAGGACTCAGAAGCACCTTGTAAGAGATGAGGAAGACTTAGGTTCTTCCAAGCTGTAGAAACTTCTCACTAAACACAGATCTGCAAGAGAAAGAATTTACTCTGTCCTTCACCAGCTAAAAGTTGTCGTGGCCAAGATGTCCTGAGTCTGATTTAAAAGCCAACCCATCTAGCCTACAGTTCCAGTGCTAGGTAGGGAAGCCAAGAGACAGGAGGTGATGAGTTCAAGGTCATATGGGATCACAGAGTGAGACTGTCACATTGAATATGGCAGTCCTCAGTCCTCTGCTTTAAGTATATGCTCAGTCACACTATTCTAGACCATTCTGGGTACTGGGGCTTTCAGTACAAGTCATTTGTTTTCTGGAGCATTGCACTTTGTAGGACACTAGCAAATGTTAATCCAATCACTTTTGTCCTGAGAGAAGATAGGAATGGTTAGGCGATGCTTCCGGAAGAGGCAAGGAGTCCTCTGAAAGATGATGGTCGCCTGTGTGACAAGTGGAAGTGAGTAGAGGTGTGAAAGGACATCGCAAGTGAAGGGTATGTACCAGCTAATTCCACAGTGGTTGGATCTCATTTAAGCACCCAACAATCTAGAGAGCACAGAGGCCCTGGAATGGTGTTTTGAAGGATGGAACCGGAAGACAAGGATGACTCATGAAAGTCTGCCTTTTGGAAGAGTTAACTCTGGAAGCAGATTCTTTTCCACCGGGGGCGAGGGTGATAAGAGGAAGGTGGAGAAAGATCCCCCAGGAGGTGAGACTGACGCTGGCTGTGGCGGATGTGGAAGTGTCTGGTGGGATTTTTTCCCTTTGTGAAAACCAACCAGTTTTTTAGGGTAGGGGAGGGGTTGGTGAATCGGAAGTTGATGACTATGTAGGTCTGCTGGGCTACCCTTCCTTGGTGGGTGTGGAGGAATGGTGTTGATTTGGATTTGATTACAGTTGAAGGAAGCTCATGCTTCCAAGCTTTTGTGTGTTACTGTAGGTCTCCAGGAAGAAGCCTGGAGCCTAGCCTTTTCTCCTTTTCCTGCCTGGATCCCAAAGTACTTGGGCTTGGGGGAAGCAGATTGGAGAGGGAGATGGATGGCAGTGCTCTACCAGTTCTTTCCATCACACCATCACATCCTCCACATGCTTTGTTTCTCTGGAGAAGTCGTGCGTCAACTCCCAGACTCAGAGGAACATTAAGATGGTTTTGCCCATACTCCACAGTACAGAAGTTCCTTGATGTCCCTGCATCCCTGTTCCTTGATGTCCTTGTCAGTTGTATTTCAGCTGTACCTTTTGGTTGGAGGAATGAGAGAGCTGTATGTGCATGTCAAGAATTATGGACACACATAACAGTCCAATGTTAATCTAGTAACTGCTCAATATGCAACAAGTGTGTGCGTGTGCATGTGCGTGCACGTGTATGTGCATGGTTGTGAGTGTGTGCGTGCCATCTGTGTCGTATGTGTGTGTTGAAGCATACTTTCTCCAGTGGCAGAGCATTTGCACAGCTCAAAACAGTAAACTGGAGTATGCCTATTTCACCTTTGCTGGCTATCTTTGGACATCTGGACTTTTCTTACGTGGAAATATGCTGCATCTTAGGTTTGCACTTAGTTCCAGGAGCTTGCTTTGGAGTAGAATCTCCTTTCTCGTCAATGTCTGGTGAGGTCATGAAGGGTTAATTTAAAATGGCCTGACCCCCCCCTCCCCTGCCAGGGAGCCTTGCCTTTTGGATACAGTTGGTTACTGGCTCTGGGAGATATCTGAGCTCATTTCAAGGTAAATCAGAGAAGAATTTTCAAAATTCGTTCATCCTTGGGTGGCTCTTCTTGAGAGAAAGGAAGGCTGGGCCTTGGCTTACTCAGGATTAATTGACTGTGTATAATGAAAAAGGGGGAGGGGATGTTTGGGGGTTGGAGAGATGGCTAGCAGTTAAGTATTTCTGTTCATCCAGTTCAGTTTCTAGCACCATGAATTGCATGTAACTCCAGCTACACTGGAACTGATATTTCCTTACACACACACACACACACACACACACACACACACACACACACACCTAAAAAAGCTCTTGGGATCTGTTCTGTTTTGAGTTTATTTTTAAACTTATTGGGTTATTTTTATCCTACAGTTAAGACTTATCATCACTAGAAAATCCAATAAATTAATAAACTTGAAAATCAATCATTTCTAAATGAAAGAAATTAAATTGAAATTCCTATGAGTGACTGGCTGGAAAGGTCAAGTGGGTGGCAAAAAATAAAAAGCCAGCCCGGTCAGGGAGGCGGCAGACAGGCTGTGTTCTCATGTCACCAGGGGGCTGATGCTTTCTGCTTGCGCAAACTTAACTGTACTTAACTGACTTGGCGTGGCACGTGGGAATGTGGCCCCAATGTCCTTTATTCCAGATTTTTCAAAGAAGCTGAAAGTCTGATGGCAGCTAAATTCAAAATACCAATGCAGGGTAAACAAGATGCAGTTGACAGCCCATCAGTCTGGGTGCAGATTGCGAAACTACTCCCATCTACTTGGAACCCTGATGAAGAGGGGAGTCAGAGTCCTTTGAGTCAAGGCTTTGTCTCCACACTTGATGACAAGAAGGAGACTTGTAATAATTGTGTAAGCAAAGTGTGGAAATGTAATCTATATCCAGTCCATCAGTCCAGCAGAGGACAATCACCACGGAAAACCCCAGCTGAGCTTCCAGGGTTGACAGCCAGTTCTTACCTGTCACTTTCTTGACTATGCATGGCATCTAGGGAAATCTGTCACATAAGGCCATGTAGGTGGTGAACTGATCATTGGTAGAAGGGTCCCATGTACTTTGTAATTTATATGAGAAGCGCTCCCTGGGTCTCGCAGTATAACCACAGGAACCCATTGGAGAAGGGATGTTCTGTATTGGAAAATGGACAGTGGTGTACATGTTTGGGTGAACTTTACTGAGTCTGAATATGTTCATGTGTAACTTCTCTATTGGAGCTCCTTGACAGGAGGAAAATTGCCTTGTCCATCGCATTTCTCTAGTAATGAGCACATACTCGACCCATGAAAATGTTTTTCTGCATAAAATATCTAGCATTCTGGAAATTGGAGATTGGATGAAAACATCAGCTTTAGGAGTAGAGATTCATAGTCATTTGACTTCCTGAAGGCACTGGAATAACAGGATTGTGGGGAGAACCTAGTGGCCAGATAGGAAATGAAGTCAGACAGGAGAGCATTATTCTGCTTTCTGTTGATATAACAGAATACCAGCGACTGAGTGAGTTGTAGGGTTTATTTTGGCTCTGGGGTCTCTCTGCTTCTGCTGAGAGCTTGGCCTGTGTCATAGAGGCTAGAAGAAGGAGCAAATGCATGCAAGAGGCAAGCACCAGGAACCAGGCTCACTCTGTAGCAACCCATTCTTGAGGTAACTGAAGGCCACTCTAGAGCAGTGTGGATGTATGTTCATGTGTAAGTGTGTGTGTGTGTGTGTGTGTGTGTGTGTGTGTGTGTGTGTGTGTGTGTGTGTGATGGAACTTGCCAAATACAATTAGCTGGCTACACAAAGAACCCCAGAACTTTGTTTGACATCTCAGTATTCCTAGTTCTGGGACTGCAGGTATGCATTACCATGTTTGGCCTTTTTTTTTTTTCTTTTTTTGGTTGTAAGGTGTTTATTGTAGATAGGCAGAGAGAGAGAAAAATAAAAGCAGAGAAGTTGAGGCCAGCCATGGCCACGTGGAGGAGGAAGGGAATGAGGAGAGAGGGGAAGCTAGAGGGTAAGAGAGAAGCAAGCAGGAAGCAGGAGCAAAAGTAAGAGGAAAATTCTGATTTCTTAGCTGGTAAAGGGAAATACCCCACTATGCTACAGGGCAATGTAAGATGTTGTGGCTTGAGTAAGAATGACCCCCGTAGGCTCACATATTTGAATGTTTAGTCACTAGAGAAAGGATTAGAAGAGTTAAGAGGTGTGGCCTTGTAGTAGGAGTAACCTTGCGTCACTGGGGGTAGGGGTGGGGAATCAAGTTCACGTCTTCACGTTTGCAAGGTGAGCATTTACCTGACTGAACCATCACCACAGTCCATCGAATTCTCTTAGTGACATAATGATCTCTTAAGGCTCACACAATCCCTCACAGTGTTGTTCCTGGAAACTGATGGTCAAATCTCATTGTTACCTCGACTGGACTTAGGCTCACCCAGGAGATTGGTGAGGTGCACTGCTCAGGGTGCCTGTGAGGTGTTTTCAGAAATCTCTGAGGTGGGGGACCCTCAGGCACCATTCTATGGGCTGCAGGTCCTAGTGGATCAAAAGAGAAAAAAGGAAAAAGCCTCCTGAGGGCTGCGCTTCTCTCTCTCTGCTTCTTGGCTCCATAATATGAACTCAACTGTTCTCCCATGACATCCCTGCCCTGGGGAACCCTCTAAAACCAAAAGAAGTCTTTTATCTCCTATGTCATTTATGCTGGGCATTTTGTTACAGTGTTGTAAATTCTGGCTTGCTGAGGAACCAATCTTGAATGTCTTCTCTAGAGGTGACAAGCCATATACAATTCATATGACTGAAGGGTCCAAAATGTGGAAAGATATGCCACAAAAGACAAGGGCTCACCCTGCATCCCCTGAGTTGGCATAAGAAATATCTGGCATACAAATAAATGAAGAAATTAGTGGACAGTGTGTAGTGCAAAGCCCTACGGAGGAATCATGTGGAGTGTGAACTTAATAAAAGGCATTGTCTTCAAGAGAGGCAATTGTAGCATTTGATGATTTTGGTAAGAGTAGTAGCAGTCTCAGTAGAGTTCATGTATGCTGAACAGGTAAGAATTAGCTTAGCTCTCTCCTCCAGGAAGCTCCTTGGCTGTCCTTGTCCCTCTTATACTCCCAACCCCCAAGCTGATGCTCTGCTCCATCCTGTGACAACACTCATGTTCATTAAGTAACAAAATACCTGTTCCTCAGTGTTCCACGTCTGCAGTTTCTCTGCATCCTCCATAAACCCATGATCTTTGTAAGCACCAAGGCTTTTACAGCCCTTCCTTGTATGGCACAGCAATGTGAGCACTGGCGTGCAGAATAGTGTCAACAGACATTTTTTTTGAACAGTTGTAATTTACAAAAAAGAGAGAAACCAACTTGCACACCATATGATAGATATAGAATTGAGAAATGCAGGAGCCTAAATGTGTGTGTAGCAGATGGAAAAACTGATTATTCCTGGGAGGGGAGTTGTTAAGGTTTCACAAGGAGATTCATGAGGAGTCATAGTATCAGTCAGGATCCTGGAAACTCAGCACCCAGCTAGACTTCTGTCTTAGTCAGTGTTCTATTGCTGTGAAGCAACACCATAACCAAGGCAACTCTTATAGAGGAAAGCATTTAACTGGGGGCTTGATTATAGTTTCAAATGCTTAACCCATTATCATCATTCATGGTGGGAGCATGGCACTGGAACAGTAGTTGAGAGATACGTATAGGCAGAGAGAGAGAGAGAGAGAGAGAGAGAGAGAGAGAGAGAGAGAGAGAGAGAGAGAGAGAGAGAGAGAGAGAGAGAGAGAGAGAGAGAGAGAGAGAGAGAGAGAGAGAGCCTAAGCTTGGCATGGGCTTTTGAAACCTCAAAGCCCACCCCCGTGACACACTTCCTCCAGCAAGGCCACACCTCCTAATCCTTCTAATCCTTTCAAACAGTGCCTTTCCCTGGTGACTAAACATTCAAATATGTGAGCCTATGGGGGTCATTCTTATTCAAACCACCACAACATCTTACATTGCCCTTCAGCATAGTAAAGCGTTTCCCTTTACTGGTTAAGAATTAAGAACTTGAAGCTTTGTTAGCAGTCAGGATCTCTTGGGATTGGTAAGGACAATGAGGGAGGTTTGGTAAGTTTGACCCCGAGTGAATAAAATTAAAGTGGAGGGCAGAACACCAATGGGACTTCCAACTATGCAGAGAAACATTTATCAATCACAGAGAAAATGTTCACAATATATTGCTAAATAAGCAGACACCAAAAGTGGTAGAAACCATGTTTATTTCTAAGACAAATGTGTTTTTCTTTTTCTTTCTTAAAAATGAGTTTTTCTTAGGAATAAAAACATGTACAGAGAATGAAAAAAGCCACCAGGGCATTTACTGAAATGTTTACCTGGTAAGTACTTTTTTCTTTTTTTATTTTTTTTTAAACACCCGACTCTTTAGTGCCATGTACTTTCATCTTTTCTAGATGTTCTGTGTTGGGAATTATTACTCAAGGAACAAAAAAAACACAATAAAAATAATTCACCATGAATGATCCCTCTATGAAGTCTTTGAAAAACATGGAAAATGATGGCCATGTTTGTTAAGTGAAGAAAATAGACCCTGGAATTTGTTATGTGATGGAGGCTGCTGTGTTTATGGTGGAGCACAGAGATGGGCAACCAAGAGGGTGGCTACCACCCCTCATTGTGAACACGTGAACCTAGGGTGATTTGAATTGCAGAAACTGTACTTTAAAAATTAATAAAATGTTCTGTTACATCTGGTCCTTATATAGCTTTAAAAAAGTTTTTATTTTTATTTTTCATGTTCTGTGTTTTGCCTGCATAGGTATGTGTACCATGTGTGCACCTGGTGCACTCAGAGGCCAGAAGTGAGCACAGGTTCCCAGGTACTGCAGTAACAGATGGATGTAAGTAGTTGATAGGTATTGAAACTGGGGCCTCTAAAAGAGCATCTAGTGTTCTTAGCCACTGAGACATCACTCTGGAACACTAGCATATCTTTATAATGAAAATAATTAGTAAGCATGGTAACCCACAAGGATGTCAGACATTACAGAGATGGGGAAATATGACTATGTATGATCTTTAAAATTTAACTTTCAAACATCCTAGTATTTTGTCTTATGTTATTTCCTGACTAGTGCTATCTGTTTTAACAATAAATTTCCTAAAATGTAAAGTTACGAGGGGGTAGAGCATGAGTCACTCCTATACTTTGACTCTCCCACAGCTCTCTATTGCCTTAGAATAAAGTCCAAACTCCCTCAGCAGATCTGCAAGGTCTTTGAAGACTTGGATTTGCCTGTGTCTGTTCCCTTCTGCTCTATCCCACCCTCCAGCATCTCTGTCACTTAGATCATGTCCCACTCTCTCCACTCTTTCCTGGACTTCTGCATCCAGGGGATGTGTGTGGAACCTTCTTCCTCCTCTCCCACTCGCCTCACAAATTCCTACACAGCTGAAATGCCACTTCCTTCCAATCCACTCTGCTGTCTTACTTAGTCCCTGGTATTTATGTGTGTCCTTTCAGCACATCGTGCCTCTTCTCAGGGCAGACTCATGACATGGTGGCCATTTCTCGTTTGGATGCCTATTGAATGACAGTGTCTCTAGCATCTTGCTCACTGTAGTGCTCTCAGTGTTTGGCACCCAGACAGCTTTGCAGGTTGAACACAAGAATGTATGGCTCGAGAGACAGAGCACATGATTTTCCTTCCTTCATCAACCTTCAGGGCTGCAGTGGGTGGTGGCAGATACAAAGATTCTGTGGTCTAAAGATGGAGAATAGAAAAGTTCAGAGAAGCAGACAGGCCTGAAGTCTCAGCATATTTCATGTTACTATAACAGAATTCAACAGACTGGGTGATTTACAAAGAAATGTGTTTCTTATAATTCTTGAGGGTGTGACCAGGAAGTCCAAGGTCAAGGGATCTGAAACTGGCAAGGACCCTCCTGCTGCACCATTCTCATTGTGAATGGCATCACAGTCAACAGAAAATGAGCATACCAGTTTAAGCTGTTCTTGACTGTAAAGACACCAACGTATCCTGAGGGCCCCATCCTTAAGATTTCTTCTAGTCCCAGGTTCTCCAATGCTGCACTTACAAATTGCAACAACCTAAGAATTAAAATATAGAAGGTTAACATTTAAAACATGGACTTTTAGAGTCAGGCAGGCAGATTCCCACAGCAATGATGCTGCATCAGCTCTTAAGCTCTTGTTCAAGAACTCACCAGGGACATGTAGGTCAACACTACACCAAACTTCAAACTTCATTCTACACAACAGAGAAGGCTTGTCATTGAGAAAACAAGTGACAGCAAATGACTGTGAGAGTGTTGAAAAGGGAACACTTATACATTACTGCTGGGAGTGTGAACTGGTGTGACCACCACAGGAATCATTATGGAGGCCCCCTAAAAATCTAAAAGTGGAACATGCATATGCCATGCCACAGCTTGGTATGCCCAGCAGGCACTAAGTTAGTATATCAGAGAGAGACCCACACACCGGTGTTTACTGCAGCTCTACTCACATTAATCAATGCACAGAACCAGACTTGATACCCATCAGCAGGTGAATGGATAAAGAAAATGTAGTACTCTCACACAATGGAGTTTTATTCATCCATAAAGAAAAATAAAATGATGTCAATTATGAGGAAATGGATGGAACTGGAGATCATTTTGCTAAGAAAAATAAGTCAGATGCCGACAAACACTGCGTGTTCTCTTACTTGTGGAATCCTGGAGGGGAAAAATGGAATAAAGGAGGAACTCCTGTAATGTGGCAGGAGTTAAAAGACAGGCAATCAGAGAGGGAAATGGATGGGTGCCTAGGATCAAAGCACACTGAACACTGGGGTAGAAAGAGACCAACTCACAAGGATGCCTTCCCAAGCGAAGGCCAGCAAGCAGGACACTGCAGTGTCAAGAGCAACAACGAGCCTCAGGTGAGCAGATGTATGGGATGAATGTATGGAGGAGGTGGTAACATAGGACAAGATATAGGTCCAGATTGCCAAACTATTTACTCTTTTGCTGTTCTTGGTTTTGAGACAAGATCTCATGTAGCCCAGGTTGACTCTGAGTTTTCTATGAAGCCAAAGATGGCATTGAACTTCTAATCCTCCTGCTTCAATTTCTGGGGATTATAAGTATGTACCATCACACCGAATTTATGCAGTGCTAGGGACTGAACCCTGGGCTTCATGCATGCTAGGCAAGCACTTTATCAATTGAGCTACAGGCCTGGTCCAATGATTGGCTTTAAGATGGATATTTAATAAGTACTTAACGATTAGGAGCAACGGCAGTGAGCTGTCTTTGTGTAACAGTCATGACTCTAATGCACACAATGCACACACACACACACACACACACACACACACACACACACACACACACACACAGTGGCCTATGTTATAGGAACCACTGCAGCAGGTCTGTCGGCAGCTCCAGGCTTCTGCATTGAAGTGGTATTATGGGAAATAAGCTTCTGAATGGTGTTGACAGGGAGCATCACTTGGGAGACCAAACGTTTATGTTTTGCTCGAGCTCTTTAAAAAATTTATAGCAAGATCAGCATTATCATGCCAATAAAGGGAATCAAGAAAAACCTGAACAAAGGAAGAAATGTGATTATTTTTGCTTGAGTATGGGAGCACATGGTGAGCTTGCATTATAGACTTGCCAGAACAGAAGAACCTCTCCCATTTTCTATGATATTTAAAAAAAATTCTTTGGTAGTTTCATACATGTGTGTGTGCAAGGCATTTGTATTATCCTCACACCTCTCCCCTAACTTCTTTCCCAACAAGCCCTCCTTCCATTTTCACACCATTCTGTTGTTTTGCTTTGTTTTGTAATCTACTGGGTTTAATAGGCATGGGGTTACTTACTGGAGCCTGGGTAACTTTCCAGTGGCTGTATCACGGAAGAAACCTCCTTCCCCAGCAACCATTAACTGATAAAGGCTCCTCAGGGAGGGGTGGGACTTGTCAGTCCCCTACCCCCCTTCTATGATGCCATATTGATAGGCTCCATCTTCTACAGGTCTTGTGCAAGTAGCTGTAGCTGTGATGAGCTTATGAGTGCCATGGCTATGCCATGTCCAGAAGAGAGCATTTCACAGTGCTCTTTCCCATCTGATGGCCCTTTCATTCCTTCTGTTCTCTTTTGAGATGGTCCCCTGGCCCTTTCATTCCTTCTATTCTCGTTTGAGATAGTCCCCTGGGCCTTGGAGGGTGTGATGTGTGAAGAGAGGCTTCATTTAGCACTTGCATTCAGTGGCCATTAGTCTCTGTATTTTGACCAGTTATGAGTCTCTGCAGTGGCTCTTGTCCATTAACACCAGAAGCTTCTCTGACCAAGACTGAGAACAGCACCAATAAAAATGTTTAGAAGGTATGTCTATTCAGCAAAACCAGAGTAGTACTCTTCTTCCTAAGGCTTATGACTTCCTCAGGCATGGGTATCTGACCAGGTCTATAATACCAGACATATGTTTCCTGTGGAGGGAGTCTCCAATCCTATGAAAAAGTAGCTGTACCCCATAATAGTTATATCACTCTTGCACATGTGGGAACATCTCACCTGGCAGGTTGGTGTTGTAGCTCACACGGTTCACAGCTGGATAAGACTGTCAATGGCCTCTCTCCCAATTGACTGGAGAAGTGCTCTCTAACCCTTGGAGGAAGCTCCAAGCTCAGTTACTTCTTATGTGTTTTAATAAAAATATTTTATATTCCTTGGTTTTGACAATGGAGAGAAATAAAGAAAAAGAAATAGCATAAAATAACTAGTTGTGCAACCTTACTCCTTCCAACCCTCAAGTCACATCCTCAGGAGCGACTAATAATAACTCTTTTGAATGTTTCTCCAAGTAACCATCCTTCAATACTAAATAACAGAAAATATTGATATTCATCTATCTGACCTGGCCTGCAGGACAAGTTATTCGGGGGAAGGAGGAGGACCACAACCTGGAATAAGAACGGGCGAGAGAGAAGACAGGACTCAAGGAAGCATTGCTTGTCAAAAGTCGTTTACTTAGTGGAGCTGAGCATATTTAAAGCAAAAATCTTGGAGGGGAGGGGAAGAGGAAGGAGAGAGATGGAAGGTTACAAAATCTTCTGGGGTTGAGCTCTGGGGTGACAGGTGGGGAGGGGGTGGATTTCTGTGAATGTTCTTTTCTCAGGGCCAAGCCGGATCCTTGTGATTGTCAGGCAGGATGTTAATCTCAGGGTTCTCAATTAGCTGGGGCAGGATGTTTATCTCAGGGCTCTCATGGTTCCCAACATCTATCTATCTATCTATCTATCCATCTATCTATCTATCTATCTATCTATCTATCTATCTATCTATCTATCTATCTATCATGAATATTATGTGTTGGCCAACAGCTGGCCGACCCCACCATCTCTTCTTTCCTCCACGATTATCTTTTGCTGGCATGATTATATTACCATGTGTGCTTGTTCTTGCACCTTATGAAAAATTTGGGCTGTAATTTTAAATTTGATGCTCATTTAAATGTGAGTCTGTAAGATGAGTAGACTTTAGATGAAAAACCACAAGACCTTGGGGCATTCTTCATGACTTTTGTTTTTGAGATGGGAGTTCTCTCTTTGTACCACAGTTTGGCCTCACATTCTTGATTCTCCTGATTCAGCATCCCAGATAGCTAAAATTACAGGTTGGTGCTACTACACCCAGTCCCCTTTACCTTCTTTTTTCTTTCCTGTTCACATCCCAAACACCAGCAGATCCTTTTGGCTTTGCCTTTAATATATACCTAGAGTTGGATTTGTATAAGCATTTTGTTTTGCTATGTTTTTTTTTATGTGTGTAGGTGTGCATCTCTCTCTCTCTCTCTCTCTCTCTCTC
>NW_022196904.1:110361142-110374283 GCF_008632895.1 Mastomys coucha
TCTCTCTCTCTCTCTCTCTCTCTCTCTCTGTGTGTGTGTGTGTGTGTGTGTATCTAAGTTGGCCAGAAGTTGATGTCAGATATCTTCCTCTATTCCTTCCTCTTTATTTTCTGAGATAGAGTTTCCCACCAAATCTGGCTCTCACTGATTTGACAGCAGTAGCTGCTCAGCAAGCCCCAGAGACCCTTCCATTTCCACCTTCCAAGTGCTGGGATGACAGGCACACAGCACCATGCTCAGATTTTACATGGGTGCTGGGAATTCGAACTCAGGTCGTTATCCTCACGTAGCAAGCATTTTATCAGCTGAACCATATTTGCAGCCCCTTATTGTAATTACCTTCTTGTTTGTGTGCTTGCTTCTTTGTAAATGGAGCCATTTAAACTCTAAGCTAGAGGCTGGGAGCCTATTACTGCTATTCTCAAAACCCTGCTATGATCTTACCCTTAAAGTCAGAGCCAGCTTTCTGTCACATCTGAACTGAACCTGCTGTCCAGGTCTCACCTCCAACACTCTCCTCTTCTCTTACTCTGTTTCAGTGCAAGCACATTACAACCTTGGGGATTAGGAACCTTGTTCTTTCCATGGGCACATAACACTCTTTCCTCTGCACTGGGAACAGCCTATCCCTTCTCCCGAGCTGCTCTGTAGAGAATGGTAGAAGGGAGATGAGAAGGCAGACTTGTGTCTGGAGAAGCTTGGCAGGTGGGGTGTTAAGAAGAGGCTAGACAGCAGGAAGTGTCTAACAATAAGCTGGCCCCAGGCACGGTGGCTGGTTAAAGCAGAAAGAGCGGCAGGAAAGGGGGAGGCTCAGAATCAAGAGAGAAAAGTTAATGTGAAGAGAACATCCCTAAGGAGGGAGAGGGCAGAAGATCAAAAGCATGAGAGGATGAAACAAAATTAATTAACAAGTTCTTGCCTGAGAGCCATAATTTTCTCTGTGAAATAGAAGGCAGGGTTTCACCTGAGGGGGAGAGGGCTGACTTAGGGGGCAAGAGGAGGTAATGCTGTGGGTTTGAAGCACATCAGCTGCTGAGGGGAACAGGAGAGGGAGATGGCCAAGGGTGGATACATAGCATTCTCTGAATGCTGAGGGACCATGCAGAGCTGGAGACCTTGAACTTGCTGTCTCCCCTACCACCCCCCTCCCCATACACAGGTGCATGGCTTATATTTTCTCTTAGTAATGGCTGGCAGACCTTGCTTGTAATAATAATAACACACAACAATCCCAGTTAACATGTAGCAGATGCCTGCTACTGTTTCTATTTTACAAGCCAGGAAACCAAGGTACAATGGTGTCACATAGTCTGTTAGAAGTCAGTAGTGATGTTCTCCAGAGAGAACAGAACAACTGGAGCACTTGTTCATTTGTTTGTATAATCATTCATTTATTCTAAGGAACAGGCTCCTGTGGATTTTGAGGCTGACAACTCCTAAGGTATAACTGTTTCCAAGTTGAAGATCTGGGGTTGGAGGCTGATGGTCCATTACAGTGTTAATGCTGGCAAGCTTGGACCTCAGGAAGAGTTGATGCTTCAGCTTGAGTTTGAAAGCAATGAAGAGCCAGCATCCTAGTTTAAAGGCTGCTGGGAAGAAGGAATCCCTCTGACTCTGGGAGGACCAGCCTTTTTGTTACAGGCCTTCAAGTGATGGAATGGGGTCAACCCACATTAGGTGAGCCATCTGCTTAATCCAGTCTACCCTTCCAAGTGTTGCTCTCACCAGGAACATCCTCACTCAGAATGCTACGTGACCAAATATCTAGTTGCCTCTTGTTCCAATCAAGCTGAAATATAAAGTTAACCATTCTAGTGGCAGAGGCTGACTTCAAGCCTTGGCATCTCTACCCACCCCAGGCTCCTATCAGACTCCCAGATGAGAATTTGCTGAGCCATGGTGAAGTGGCTGAGGTGATGCCAGGAGTCTACTGCTGATGCTGAGTATCATTATTTTTAGAGATACAGCTAGGTGAAGACTTGGGAGTGGAGGTTCTGGAAGTCTCGGGTGTAGACTCAACAAAATTCTCGGTGTGCATGTTAGTTATAGGATGGATAAGCTACAGCCAAGGGACAAGAAACATAGGCTTAAAGAGAATGAAGGTTTGTTTCCTCTGCATGTAATTGTTTAGCAGTGGGTAAAGTGGCTTTGCCAACACAAACATATGGCTTCCACCCATGAGTATGT
The DNA here is from genome assembly GCF_008632895.1 of Mastomys coucha. Taxonomy (NCBI): domain Eukaryota; kingdom Metazoa; phylum Chordata; class Mammalia; order Rodentia; family Muridae; genus Mastomys; species Mastomys coucha. Next base: position 110,363,330 of record NW_022196904.1, read on the forward strand.
TTCTGAATGCTTCCATCCTCCAGCCAGTGGGAAGAGAGAGACCACAGAGCAGTGCATGCTGGTCTTCTTTAAGACCTTTAGAGCCACAGAGGCTATTGGGCACTTGTACAGTGGCCAGTGAGGTAGGGGAAGAAAATCTTATATTTAATTCTTATTGGTTTTAATTCAAATTATAAAAGAATTCTGTTTGGTTATCATAAAGCGTGTGTGTTCGAACAACCTGGACATGCTGTAGATGATGTTTTAGCAATGAAAGCAAAATAAAGATCAATTATTTGAGAGGAAAAATTCAGCATTATCTCTGTAGTCTGAGGACCCAAGATGTAAACACCTCATTAATATGTTATGGTGATTATATGTTGAGACAAAGACTCCTTGAAAATACTGGTTTTGTTGTTTGATTGTTAAAGGTCCCCTGTGGGTGGTTGGAACATCCGCTGGGGGTGCTGTTTGGAGGAGTTGTGGGAATCTTTGGTGGAGTCTTGTTGGAGAAAGTAGGTCACTCAGGGCAGATCTTGAGGTTTTAATCCATCTTATTGCTCTTTCTAGAGGCCTCAGTATCCAGCCGCCATGCCTTTCTCCATGATAGACAGCATCTCTTCCAACCATAGGTCCAAATAAGCTCCACTTTCCCTGAAGTTGCTTCTTGTCTGGTTTCAGGATGCAGCAATGAAAACAATAACCAATACACTTGTTTAAATATATTATTAAAATTAATTTGTTTCTCTTTTTACATATAAAGCATGATCACTAGAAATTCTACATGAGCTGTTTTGCTCACAGTCTATTTCCATTGGACAGTTTAGATCTGACTACTGGGAAATCTACATACCGCATACCCTCACAGCTCATTGGGCAGAAATTAGTCCTAAGCTCATACAACTTGCAAGGGATGCTGGGAAATTTGGACAAAATCTCTGAGCCTGTGTGTGTCTAAGAAGCCAAGGACTAGCAGCGATGGTGGGCAGCAGCCTCTGGCTTGGACAGACTGGGAGCTGTAATGATGTAAGACTCAGGATGCAACACAGGAAGAACGTTCCAGAGAGGAGGATAAGGCATTTTGAGTAATCACCTCACCACTATATTCAGGACATCCGTCTTGTGTATCATATACAATTCTTCCCAGGAACTGAATTGATGCCAAACCGCACCTGAAATCTACAGAGAACCTTGCCATTTTATACTTACTGAGACCCAGCACTCAGCATATGCCTGACTTGTGGCAGTCCCTCTGCAAACATTTGCTGGACAAATATATGAATGAATTAAGCCTCTTAGTTGAAGAGAAACGAACAAGAACTCAGACACATCATTCATTCATTCATCAAATATTTGTGCAGTGAGCACTCGAGGCACTGAGCACTCAGCAGAGAACAGAACAGACAAAAACACTTGTTCTCTGGAGGGCAGGGCCTAAAATAAACAAGCACAGAATACACAATATGATTCCACTTCACACAAACGCTATGCTTAAACACAAGGAGTAGAGAGATGGGAAGGAAGGGTTGCTTTTATTTCAGATTCAGTTACTACTGATGCTGCTCTTCCCCTCCTCCTCCTCTTCCTCCTCTTCCTCCTCTTCCTCTTCCCTCCCTCCCCTTCCCTCTTCCCTCCTTCCTTCTTTCTTTCTTTCTCTCTCTCTCTTTCTTCCTTCCTTTCTTCTTCCTTCCTTCCTTCCTTCCTTCTTCTTTCCTTTCCTCTTTTCTTTGGAGACAAGTCTCACTATGCACTCCAAGTTGCTCTTGTACTTATTTTGTACAAGATCAACTCAGGTTGATCTTGAACCTTCAGTTGCCCTGCCTCAGCCAGGGATTACAGGCACACACTACCATGTCCAACCAAGGAAGGCTTTGTGAAAGAGGTGGTCTCTCTCTAGAAACCTGAATGGAGTGAATAAGCCAGCCTTGGGGTTATCTGGAAGAAGAGCATCATGGGTAGTAAGAACAGCAAGTACAAAGGCCCTGAAAACTAAGCGGGAAGTCAGCTAAAGGAGGAGGAAGTCAGGACATGGGTTGGAGCATTGCGCTCAGTAGATTCCAACATCAGTGGGAAGAGAGCACGTTAAAATTACCCATTTTATAAGTGATTCCTGCAGAGATTCATGAGGTTATGTAAAACATTGTTCGCAGGGGCCGCCAGAAGCAAGAGACAAACAACTTCTGACTTTGGCCAAAAGACTTCAGAGCTGTGGCTTACCTGTGTCTCCATCTCCACTCTTTCTCTTTGACTAACGAGGAAGCAAAGCACCATCTGGGGCTTCCATCCAGACGTGGAATCAGTTTGCTTTTCTGCCCTTTATCACAAACATCCTGCCGCTTTTTGATGGTATTCCTGGTAATGGAACCCTCTTGTTTTGTTATGTTTTAATCTGCTTAGTGCATGTGGCTCATCTATCTGGCCCCACAAATCACTGGTTATCATCACAGTCAATGGTGTGTGTCCAGCCAATTTCACAGACAAACACCTCTTTCCTGGTCACAGTCCCTGATGTGGGCAAGTCTGATTTACAAAGTCAATAAAAATGCATTCAGGGAATTACTGGGCCCTGCTGGCTTAATACTCGAGATTAAAATCTCCAAGTTTGGGACAACAAGAAGTCATTTGGCACGCGTCAAGTGGCAAGTGGGTTATGGAAATGTCAGGTGGTCTGGGTCAGGCACCACTAGAAGGGGATTGATCTGAAGACAAAGAAACTAATTGATGAATTGCCTTTGTGCCTTTCCCAGTGTGACCTAGGGAATAGCAATCAGAGTACATTAGTGGTCACTTTGGAGGAAGGACAATTTTTCACAGTGGAAGATCATGGACTCCAAAAATTGGGGGTATTTAAAAAGTACTTTTACCTCTTTACAGAATTAGTAAGTGTTCAATTCAGGTGGAAGTTAGTCTACTGGGAATGTGAACTCTGAGTTAGGAATCTGCAGGCAGTGTTTTTGAGACTCTCCTCAGAGAAAACACATACTAATATATCCTTACAGAGATGTTTTACACACATACACACACACACACACACACACACACACACACACAGAGAGAGAGAGAGGGAACGAGAGAGAGAGAGAGAGAGAGAGAGAGAGAGAGAGCGCACATACATACACACATTGGAGAGTGTATCTTTTATGTTGTTCAACATTTCCCCAACTTAATATATCTGAAAGAAATTTCTAAGTCACAAAATATAGACCAATTTCATTCTTTTGGTGCCTATAGTGTTTTATTAGTGGATATATCATACTTATGGATAGCTTTTTATTCTTGCAAACATTGTTATAACGGTCGTTATTCTACACTCCATGTTTCCCAAAGAAATTTGCAAAGATGTTTGTTGGATAAATTCCTGGAAGTAGAATTGCTGACTCAGTGGATAAGTGGATCTTAAATCTCATAGTTACTTTCAGGCTTCTCTCCACAGAGGCTACATCCTCACCGGAATGTGTGTGTTCTGACTCCACATCCTTAGGATGTCTTACTCTATTTTACCAATCTGGTGGGTAGAATGTGGAGCTTCTTTTGAATTTCTATTTACAATAATTTTATGTGCATGTGTATATGTATGTCACCTGTGGAGGCCAGACAGTTTGTTGGAATCCATGGAACCAGAGTTCCAAACTGTTGTGGGCTGAATAATATGGGTGCTGGGAAGCCAAATCCAGGTCCTCTGGAAGAGCAGCAATTGTTCTTAAGCACTGAGCTATCTCTCCAGCCCTGGAGACACAGCTTCTTGATGCTTTAGACTGGACATCTTTAAAGAAGATATGTTGGAGCTGAAAAAAAGGGCAATGAGGAAGTAAGGTCAACAGACAGTTTTGATGGAGTCATTGGGGGTCAAGCCCAGGGCCTTGCAGATGTCTGGACCATACTCCTCCAGTTGGTCTCACCCCATGGTTTTGTGTTTGAATTTACCTTCCTTTCTGTTCTTTCTTTCTCCTCTCTTTTTTCTCCTCCACCTTTCTGTTCATTCTTCTCCTCTTGAGAGTGAAATGAATGTGTTTACAGAGGCTAAAGAGAAAGAGGTATAGAGGTAGAGTTAGAAAATAATGAAGAGAGAAGCATTTCATAGGGCAGGAGGACTTCTTGCTTAGCTCTTCTTGGTTCAGCCATCCAGAAAATACCTTTGGTGATAGCAGGGGCTTTCTTTATATCTTTATCTGCTTCTAGGACATCTTACTTTCCTCCCCCACTGGTAGTGTACTTGCTGAACAATGGGATGGTAGGGGTTATATATAAGCAGAGGCCTTATATTAATTACATTATTGGATTCCACCCCACTAGCTCCTATGATTTACAATGTAAAGAACTTTTGCTATCATGGCTGCCATCACTGTTTCTTGGATCCTAGGACAAATACCCTTACAGCATCATGATTGTGGCAATCAATGCTTGATATACACTTTCTGTTCCCAACTATCTAGAATGATAAAATCAGCACAGAAGTCATCTAGGAAATCAAGATTCTGAGAAAAAAATCAAGTAGAAATGTTGAAAATAAAAAAGTCAGTGACTACAACTTAAAAACAAAACAAAGAAATAATGGAAAATATAACCACTAGACTCAACCATACAGGAGACAGTCTTTCATGGGTAAAGTACAAAGCAGACACAATATGACATTCAAGTATCAACAATGAAAAATCAATGAGTATCACTACAATATCTAAGTGCTCTAGCATACAGTCAAAAAATCAAACCTAAGAATTCATGAGCTGGAAGAAGAGCCAAGATAAACACTCATGACAAAGATATTCTATTCAATGAAATGAAGCAGAAAAATTTCCGGGTCTAGAGACAGAAATAGACATCCCAATACAAGAGGTGTTTAGAATCTCAAACAGACTCAGCCAGAGGAGAACCTCCCACAACATATGATAGTCAAAATACAAAATAAAATATTAAAAGGCAAACACATTAGAATCATATCTGATCCACATCTTAACTACTTTTGTATTGCTGTGACAAAACATCACAGCCAAGGAAAGTTATAAACGGAAGCATTTAGCTGGGCTTATGGTTTCAGATGGCTGGTAGAGCAAAAGTGTAGTGGCAGGAACAACTGAGAGTTCACATCATAATTAACAAGTAGGAGGCAGAGAGAGAGAGAGAGAGAGAGAGAGAGAGAGAGAGAGAGAGAGAGAGAGAGAGAGAGAGAGAGAACAACACTGGGAATAGTCCAGTCTTTTGAAGCCTCAATGTCTGTCCTCAGTGATACACATCTTCTGACAAGGCCATGCCTCCAAATCTTTCTACCAACCACTAACCAAGCATTCAAATATATGAGCCCATGGAGACTATTTTTACTCAGACCACCACGATTTCTTTACAGCTTTTGGCTAAGATCAAGTATAGAATAACACAAGATCTCTCTGTAGCTCTCAGCAAAATTACACTTTAAAATTGATGGGAAAATAAGGATAATTTAATGAAATCACAATTGATGGTGGTCCTTGACCTCTGTGGAAGCACTGTAGGAAGATACTTAAAGGAGTACTATATGTACTATATCCAGAGGAAGAAGTGTAGCTCAATCATGAGAGCATAGGAAAGAATAAATTTCATGAGAGAAATAGATGTATTCAGGAGAGCAAGGAAGTGATGCATCACATCAAATAACACTAACTATACAGATTCCTAATCCTGAGGGAATAGAAAACAACAAACAAACTATAATTCACCCAACCAGAAAAATAACCAACAAAATTACAAGGATTAAGAAACATTTCTCAATAATAGCCTTATATGTAAATGGTCTCAACTCATTCAATGATATCAACTGGATGGATTAAAATCTAGGTCCAACTAAGTGTTATTTCCAAGAAATACATCTCACTGGTAAAGACAACCACTGACTGAGAGTCAAAGGATGGAAAACAATCTGTTCAGTGAATGGATGCAGAAAGAAAGCTGGTGTCACTATCCTGTTATAAATAGATAAAGTAGGCTTCAAACTTTGAAGAGACAAAAAAGGCCATTACATTCTAAAACAAGGAACATTTCATCAAGAAGATGTAATAATTATAAATTTCTACACATCAAATGTTAGGGCTCCCAATTTCATAAAACAAGCACTAATGGACATAAAAAGTCAAATAAGTCCTGATACTGTTATAGTGGTGATTTCAATATACCACTCTAATTTACATTGGCTATCTGAATTAAAAACCATCAAAGAATCTTTAAAGATAAACTCTGCTATAGGTCAAAATGGACTTAACAGATATATAGAATATCCCACCCAGCAGAAAGGCATGTTCTTTTCAGTAGCCATGGAGTCTTCTCTAAAGTAGATCTCCTAGAATGCTAGGCAACAAATCAATCCAGATCAAATATGAAAGAACCAAGGTAACTTCTTGTATCTTATCAGCTCATAGTGCAGTAACAGTAGAAATCAATACCAAAGTGAACAAACAAATCAGAAAACTGAACAATCAAAAATGGAGCTGAACCTACAGCTACATGGAGACCAAACAATTGTCCATTTAATGACCATTGGGTCATTTAAGAAATCATAAAGGGAATTAAAATTTTTCTAGAATCAAATGAGGACAGAATTCAACTTATCAGAACTTTTGAGAAACCATTCTAAAAGGAAAATTTATTTTTGCTATGAGTGCTTTCAAAATCATGAAGATTTCAAATAACAGCCTAATGGTGCATCTAAAGGTAAAAACAATAAAACCCAAACCCCAAAGCAGTAGTAGATGACAAGAAATAATAACGATTATTCTTGCTGTTCTTGCAAGGCAGAAGTTAATACACAGGAGACTAAAAGAACAATGTTCACAATCAAAGAAAGTCAGTTCTTCCAAAAAGTTAACTAGATTTCAAATTCACAGCCAAACAAAAGAAAGAGGAACAGATGATCCAAATTAATAAAATTAGGAATGAGAAATAGTAGTTTACTACAGATTCCAATGAAATTCAGATAATTATGAAGGAATACTTTGAAAACTGGCATTAACAGAAACTGGCAATATATAGAAGAAATAAATAAATTCTTAGATACATATGGCCTACGAAATTAAATCAACAGGCTATAAACAACTTAACTTGATCATCCATGAAATTCAGTGAGCTCAAAGCAATAATGTCTCCCAATGAAAAGTACAGGATTTGAGAGATCACCTGAAGATTTCCACCAAACATTCATGCTTCTTAGACTGTTTCATAAAATAGACGTGGAGAGGACACCATTAGGCTTGGTAAATAAAGCCAAAGGTTGGATTGTAGTGGCAAATCTCCAACCCCAAAAAGCCCAGTCAAAGAAATCACAACTCAAGTAATTGGAATACAAGCTACACACCTAGATTGGGCAGATCTACCACTCTAGCCCCATCTATTAGATCCAATATAACATGTGGTTTCTCCAAGCCATGTACTTCTGTTCCATTCTCCTTCCACTTCCTTCTCCTCCTGTTCCTCCTCCTCCTCTGTTGTCCTCTCTCTCCTCCCCTCTCCTTCTTCCCCCAACTTTTTCAGCTCCATCTTCCCTCCTACTGCCCAATCACTGGCTTTAGCCTTTATTTGAAATGTTACGGTGAGGAGAAGGTTCACAAAGCACCTGTATTCCTGATTCACTCCTTATCTGGAGACCCTTCCAGGAGAGCAGAATTAGCATTAAAATACAAGACCAGGGCTATCCCCAACACTTCTCCCTTTTTGTCCAATTAAAAGACTCTTTTTAGCTCAGATATAAATTGAGCACAACTATTACCATTTTGTAATTTATAAAGTACAAGATAGACCTAACACTCAGTCCATCATTTTTGTCAATTAAATTGGACCTCTGTCATCTAGTCTAAATTAAAAGACTTATAATTCTACATGTGACTCATGTCCTGGCTTTAGAATGTATACCATCTGTATACCATCCTCTCAAATCTCTATCATCTTTCTCAATGCTAAACAACTTGAGCTGGTTATGAGACTACCAGTTTTCAACCCTGTCAGAAATCCAAGACCAACTAACTAATATTACCTGAAAATATGAGAAGCACAAAATATAGCTTCCAAAACTTAGCCAATTTATAGAGACCGCTCATCACCTGGACAGTCCCTATACTTCAAAACATTGGAGTACCGGTCTTCAGCTTTCTGGCCCAGGATCATTCGACAGACCTTTTCAGTGTAGAATTTTGAAGGGCTGATTACCCTGTCTTGGCAGAGATTATCAGTCAACTATTCTGCATACTGTGTCCTTTTTCTGGACAGTATTTTGTCTGTGGATGAAATTAGACAATTCTTGCCTAGTGGCCATCTCACCACAACTGGAGCAACTCCATTGATGCTCAATTTCTTCTTTGAATCCAAGAAAGGGGTGCTGTCAGGAGCAGGCAGGTCTCTAGTCAAATGACCTTTAATAAAGAAATGTCTATAAACATCATATTCTGTGGACTTCTGATGCCTTTGAAGGCTATCTACCCAAAGCATCTCTGAACTGTTAAGCCTTGACTACTCTTGGCTGTATCTAATTGAAAATCTCAGAAACACCCTTTTAATTAACTCACAACCATGAATTTGCTATCTGGCCCTTAACTTGTATTGCTTAATCATCTAAAAACAGTTTACAATAGCAGTTATAGAAAGATTGGGTCTAAAGACTAAAATTTAGTCTTGTATTCTAAAATGTGATATATAGGCACAATGTGAATAACAATATTAATCCCAATTTTATATCAATAAGAATGGATAAGGGGCACAAGGAAAGAAAACTATAGACCAATTGCCACAATGAACACAGTCATACAATTTCTTAATAAAAAGTTAGGAAATTTAATTCAATACCATATAAAGATTATAACCAAGAGTAAGTTGGATCCATTCCATGGAAGCAAGGTTGATTAGCATATACAAATCAATATTGTAATTTAGCATACAACAGAGTAAAGACAGAATGCCAACTGGGACAGAAAAGGACTTTGACAAACTTCAACATCCCTTCTTCATAAAACGCCTGAAATGAAGAAAAGAGGGAATTTATCTCAATAAAATAAAGCCTAAAGTCAACATTTTACTAAATGAGGAAAAATTGAATATATTTCTTCCAAAATCTAGCACAAAATAATGGTGTTTACTTTCTCCACTATCATTCAATGTAGAGATTCATTGTAGCTACAGCAATATGACAAGAGAAAGAAATAAAAGGGATAGAAAGCAATTAAGTCAAATTATTCTATTTGCAGATAACACTATTCTATACTTAGAAGACCTGGAAGGCTCTGCCAGAAAGACCTGGTAGATCCTTTCAAAGAAGTGCTTGAGCAAGGCACATCACCAAACACAATCAGCACCATCTCCATACACCAAAGCACACTTGTTGGGAAAGATCTGCAGAAATGTCATTCACAGTATTCTTCACACAAAAAACACTCCTGCCCAAAGCCCTGGATCTGCCAGGGGAGGGAACTTCATGCTACAGGTGTAAGCAAGACATTTCAGAAATGATTCTAGTGACACAGGAATCAATCTCAAGAACTGACAAATGAAATTATGTGGAATAAAAAAGCTTGCTCACAGAACAGTAACAATTGCCAGAATGAAGAGAGAGCCTGCAGAAAGAGAAAAAAATAATCCTTGCTGACTACAATTCAGATTGGGGATTATCATTAGGAGCACATAAAGAACTGCAAAAATCAAACATAGAAATTATCCAACCAATAAATGGGTTAATAAACTAAATAGTTTTCAATAGAAGACTATAAATGGCTAATAAATCCTTGAAATGTGCTCAACATCTTTAGTTATCAGGGAAACAAGTTTGCTTTGGAAGTCTGTCTTGCCTCCATCAGAATGGACATCATCAAACTCAAGTGACAAGGATGCAGGGTAAAGAACAAACTTATAAACTGTTGGATCGTGGCAATGGATACTTGTTTAGCTACTGTGGAAATTAGTACAGATTTCTCAAAATTGAGGAATAGATCTACCTAATAACACAGCCATCCCATACATATCTGAAGGGAGGGCTACAATCAACAAGCCACAGAGATACCTGTGAATCCACACTTACTACTACACTATTCACAATAGCCAAGAAATGGAATGCTCATCATCAGACAGATATATAACAAAGATGTACATGCACACAAATGAATTGAGGTCAGCCATAAAGAGGAATGAAGTCACAGCATTTGTAGGAAAATAGATAGAAGTCTAAGTCATTTCATTAAGTGAAATAAGCCAGACTCAGAAAAACAAACATCGTGTGTGTTTTCTGAAATATGTGGAACCATATATGTGTGTGTGCATGTATGTATGTATGTATACATGTGTGTGTATATATTTTATATATGCGATCATGAAACTTGACAGTTCATAAGAGGGGAGGAAGAGAGAGATCTTGGGGGGAATGGTAGAGAGGGCATCAATTATGTGACATGAAATTAGAGGTGTGCAATATCTCAGGGAAGGAACAGACCCTTACTAATGGAGGGCAGGGGGACAGCACGATGAACAGTAGAACGAAGTATAATGTCATGTGCATAAAAATGCTACGGTGAAGTCATTACTGTGTACATCAACTTTCAAAGCAGCATCAGGGATTTCACCCAGGAGCGACTAAGGGGGTGATGAAGGCAGCCAGCTTCAAACTTCGAATTGACACGCTCCACACTTAATCCAAAAAACGTAGTCATTGTTAATCTGAACTTCACATTTATTTTGTGAGTGTTTGTATGTGGCGGCGTGCATGCCAGTGCCGGTATTGCAGGAGTTCATTCTCTCTTTCCACCACGTTTCACTACGTGTGTCCCAGGGATAGAACAGAGGTTGCCAGGCTTGGTGGCAAGCATCTTTATTTGCTGAGCCACCTTGTGGACCCCTGGTTCTTATTTTTATTTGCTGAACCCAACATCGAAAACCAGGGTCACATGCCTGACTGTGGTATGGCTCACAATGCTCTCAGGGACTGAGGATGAATCAGAGGTCCCCAGCAGCTCCTTTCTTTTTTTTTTTTTTTTTT
>NW_022196904.1:110376271-110415388 GCF_008632895.1 Mastomys coucha
AGGACCAGATGGGTTTAGTGCAGAGTTTTATCAAACCTTCAAAGAAGACCTAATACCAATACTCCCCAGCAGCTCCTTTCAAATGAGCCAGATAAGAATTCCACCCTACTGCCGTTTGTTCGGGAATCTGGGATTCAGGAGAATGCGCTGTCCACACAGTTGGAAGAAGCCTCTCCACTTTGCCCTCCAGGAACAGGGCGTAGGCAGCTAAACAGCTGGGCGAGGCTCCTGCCTGCTGCTGCTGCCTCGCAGGGAAATCAATGATTTAGTTAAAGCCTGTCTGCCTCGAGCTGCGGATCCAGGCCATCCCAGCGGAGCCGCTCTGCGAGAGCCTTTTTATAAACCAGCAACAATTTACACTCCAAATGATGTCCTAATAAACTGCAGCCGCAGCCCTGCCAGGAGCAGGCCGGATAAATGCTGCTTTTTAATAAAACACATCGAGCCAGGCCCAGCAGGGTGGGAGCCCGCTGTGTGGAACATCCTGGTCGCACAGCCAGAGCCCACATCAGGTAGGATCCCCTGCACAGTCCCACAGAGCAGGGCTGCATGTGTCTGCTGGTATTCTTCCAGAATGAAACAATGTGCCCCTGGGCTTTAGATCCCAGGGTTACGAAGAGGCTTTGATTTTCATTCTACTAAGCTCCATGGAGGAGGATGCTGGCTTTCTAGTGTCTAGATGCCTCCACCATGGCTCCCTGTTCTCCCAGGAGACCCACAGCCACCATATAGCAAGGAGCTCTAGCTAGGGGCTGAGCAATTTGATTCTCACACCGATCCTGCCTCTTCCTAGCTGTGTGACCTTAGGCGATTTCTTAGCCTCTCTGTGCTGCGTGTTGTGGTTTATTAAGTGGCGATAATGCTGGCAACCCTTTCTTAAAATTGTGCAGCAATTAGTATAGAGTAAGCAACTTAATAGCAACCGGTCTTGTGATTTTTATTACGAAAATGCCTTTCTATGTCATGACTGAGGAATTCTTAGCACGTAATAAAAGTCTAATAAACGGTATAATATTTGTGTTCTGAGACTTGGTATAAGCACAGCCTACATCAGAAAGATCTTCAGAACTCTGAGATGAAGCTATGCTGCTGTAAACCCCACCCACTGCTCCAGCGCCAGCTCCAGCAGCTAAGCAGAATAGATTTCTCCTGAAGTCTCACTCAGAGTACTGATGCAGGGGGACCACGTTTCTTCAGCTATTGTCCCGGCATGCTCCAGTTCTTTCCCATGAGCTCTCCTGTTTGAAATGGGGACTCTGATACCTTCTAGGGCGAACTTGCCTGTAAATTCATGGGACAAACCAAGTGCACTTCCCCTCTCCCTCCCTTGTGCCGTTGACACACTTCTTGGAGCCAGGTGACTCAGGGCTTGTGAGCATAAGATGTAGAGTCATTTGGTTTGGGTTCCAAGGCTCCATCAAAGCTGTGTGTCCTTGGGAAAGTTACTTAACCTCTCCTTAGCTTGCTTCATCATCAGGAAGATGGGAGTAATAGCATTGTGTGTGGTCGTTAGTTAACAGAGACATTATAACTGATGCAAGCTAGTGACAGTGGCTGCATAGATCAGAGCTGCCCATAAAGGCCACACCAATCCTTAGCCCTCTCTTTAGCCCAGCAGCATCAGTCCACCATCTTGGACATCTTCTCACCGTTGACACATTCTGAGCTTGTAATCTTTCCACATAAACTACCATTAACCACCAACGTCCTGATTTCACCCCCCACCAGCTGTTCCTTCCTCTGAACACAAGTGCAGGCCTTCACATTAATCCATATTTAATTTCATCTTGCTAGATCTGGGCTGCAATTCCAATTGTTGGAGAATCTTTTGGATGCTCAATCTGTCATCCAGCCGCAGCCAGCACTGCTTGTGTCCTGGCTCATGGACAAATGTATGCTATAAAACCTGAAGGAAGATCCAGAGCTTATAGGAGATTCTGTCCCTCATGTTGGCCCTAGACTCATGGTTCATTTTGGAGCCATTGTACTTCTGTATCTTTTTGAACGACTACCCAAACCAGTGGTGTATGATTTGGGGGTGTCCGTCACTGTCAAGGTAGTAGAAGTGAGTTCCAGTCCCATAGTGGGCAAATCACATTCTTTCTCTAGGATTTAATGGTTGAGACTAATGACAGGAAGCACTCTACAGGAGCAGAGGAGAAAAATGGGAAAGCAAAAGCAGGCCAGAACTGGTGCTCTTAGGAACTTCTCCTGTCCATAACTTCCTACTCCATGGCACCTGATGCTGCCTTCTTCTGTGCACCGTGGCGTAGCTCCTAACTTGGCCTTTGATACAGTAGATCAGTTTGCATATTGCCACAGAATTCCGGGTAACAAATAGTCATGCCGCTCTGACTTGAAACATAACGTATTCATCTCATGGGTCTATGGATCACTAATCTCTGTTAACCCAGGAAGCTGCAGCAAAATGAAGACTCAATCAAACAATCCCATTGTTCTCCCCTGCCTGGTTGGTCATCTGGGAATTGGGTCAGCTGGTCTTGGGTGGTCGCAGGACATCAAGGGCAACTCTGCTGTATTCACTGTGCCTTATCTTTCAATAGATTTATAGGAATGGAGGGAGGAAGGGAGGGAGAATAAGCCAATGCTTTTAAAAGACTTCGTTGTACTATATTATTCTCAAAAGCCAAAGCAACAGGAAGAACAAATGAGTCATATTACAAAGAGCATGGCTGGAGAACTGGAGAATTTGGTAGGAACAGTGACATGCCATGAGTTAGGGTTTTATTGCTGTGAACAGACACCACGACCAAGCCAAGTCTTATAAAGGACAACATTTAATTGGAGATGGCTCACAGGTTCAGAGATTCAGCCCATTATCTTCAGATGGGAGCGTGGTAGCATCTAGGCAGACATAGTCAGGCAGAGCTGAGAGTTCTACATTTTCCCCTGAAGGCTGCTAGTGCAATACTGGCTTCCAGGCAGCTAGGATGAGGGTCATAAAACCCACAACCACAGTGACACAACTACTCTAACAAGTCCACACCTTCTAATAATACCACTCCCTGGGCCGAGCTTATACAAACCATCACACCATGGGCTAGTTCAAAGGCCTCCTGATAATTTCACAATGACACTGATTTCTGTTCCTAGAAATCGATCTACTCTCTCATGCAGAGGCCAGGTATAATGGACTTAGATTTGTGTTGAATTCTGAGGAGCCAATAGAAGAGAATGTTTCAAAATGGAAGCCATGGTCACTAGTGCTCCGTGCTGGCTCAGAGCAGGTGGAGTGTCAATCTTCTACAAGCTGCAGAGAAGTGGGACAGAGGCCAGATCAGAGTAGGTGAAAGGTTGAGGAGGATGGGTGACTCAGCAGCATCTGGAGAAGAAGCCCTGGAGTAACATGTGGGTGAGGGAGTCAGGAGGCTGGGTCGGGGGTCACACTCAGCAGTAAGGTAAGCCTCAGCTGCCATTTGATTGGACCCCTTCTTTCCCAAGCCCAGGGCTTCCATTCCTACGTACACACACACACACACACACACACACACACACACACACACACAGCTTTCACCATTCTGCATAGACAGTCACCATATTACCCAATGGCAATCACCTCCACAAATGTCCAGTCTGTCTTACTACACTCGGTGGACATTTCCCCACCTACCTCCTCAATATTCTTTGGATCATTAGCCTCATGGTGGTGCATCTGGAACCCTGATGGAGAGATGGCTGGCAAGCTTTGTCATGTGCTCTCGAGGCTGTGATTCAACTTTTGGGGCTGCAAACCACTCCCCCCTCCATCTAGGGAAGACTTTTATCAGTGGCACCTCAATCAGATGCAGGTTCTGCTAAACTCAGAAAAATCAGAAAAGGAAAACCTTACCTTTTGTATAACTGAATTTCATCTTGGGAGCAGCTCCTCTGGGGGCTATAATGGGATAGAAGCCAATTCCAGGAGAAAGGAGTGGAGACAGGAAAACACCATCCTTACCCAAGAACGCTGTGAGGGCAGTGTAAACACTAGCTCATCCAGTTCTATTAGCTACTGTGTGACCTTTCACAGGTCGCTTGATCTCTCTGGGCTTTGTCTTCATGGGCTTATAGTGACAGAAGAATCTTCTGTAAAGTAATTGTGAAAATGTCCCTCTTTCTTTCCGCACACACAAGCCAGCTATTAAATTGATGTATCTTGGCCGCAAATTCAGCCCTTTGTGAGTTCGCCTTATTATGCTGTGCCTGAGACTGTCGACCATATTCCTACAGTGAGGCACATTCTCCACTCCCTGGCAGGTTCTGTCTGAAGGGGAGGCTTTCTGTGTTAGAGGGAGGAAGTGGTACTTCGACAGAAAGGGGAGACCTACCCTCTTCCTAGTGGCTTCTGCTTCTGTGATGGTCTTAAGATTCCACCTTCCAGATCCAGTCTTGGGTGCTTTGTTTCTGAACTCATGGATGACCCAGTCTCACGAGAGATGCCAGCATCAGCACCAGCTGGCTTGCATCACCTCCTCTGAACTTCTGAGTTTTAGTAACCATGGTTCTTTCCTTTGTTACCTTGATCCTTGTGGGATGTAGTCATGTCTCTGAGCTTCCTTCCCTCCTCCTAGTGATCCTTTTAAAAAAATCAACTTTATACCTTATAAAATGTTCCTTGGGCTGTATATTTTCATCTGGGGGACTGGTATCTCCCCTTTCCCTGGCAAAACCCTGAGTGACAAGCCTGCATTCTCTCACAGCATCTCACACAGAGTCCTCCTGGAAGTCCCATCCCATTGTTCTGAATGACTTCTTTCCTTATAATCCCAGTCTCCTGGGAGTGATCACCAAACTTGTTTTGACAGAATTCACTGCTATCTTAGTTACTTTTCTATTGCTGTGAAGAGACTCATAACCAAGGCAACTTACAGAAGAAAGGATTCATTGGGGGCTTGCTTACAGTTTCAGAGGGTTAAGAGTCTGTGACCATGGCAGGGAGCACAGCAACAGTCAGGCAGACATGGCACTGGATCAATAGCTGAGAGCTTACAGGTTGAGACAACGTCCAGAGAAGGGGGAGGGAAAAAGGAGGGGGAGGCAGAGGGAAAAGGAGAGGCAGAGGGAATGAGAGAGGGGGAGGGGGAGGGAAAGAATGCTAATTAGGAATAGCATGGAATTTTTAAACCTAAAAACACAACCCCAGTGACACTCCTCCTCCAACAAGGCCACACCTTCTAATCCTTCCCAAATAGTTCCACCTACTGCCCACACAAGCACATAAATATAAGAGCCTATGGAGCTATTTCCATTCCATCACAATTTATATCTTTTAATCTCAGGTGAGCAGCAGGATTCATTCCCACTCCCTCCTCTTTTCCCCCAATCACCTTTGTATTGTTGAATTTATGGTCCTCCAGTCTCAGCTACTCAAGTGCTGGGGATTAAAGGAATGCAGCACCATGCCCAGTAGGGATCTGTGTTTTTAATAAGTTCTCCAGGGGCAGATGAGAGTCAGGTTCAGAAAATCACTTTTCTGTAGCCAAGAACCCTTGTTTGCTCCATGACTTTCACACTGAGCATGCTTCAACATGCTTGTGTGTTGAGGGAGTGGGCATTGCTTTTATGCTATTCTCTTGCTATTTCTTTACTACAAAATTGAGACCCAAAGAGAACTGCAAGTGTCTTTTCTTTTCAGTAACTGAAGCATGTGCAGTGGTGGTCAGCAGAAATGTTATGGTTTGGCCGTGTTTTGTCCCCCGTGGGCTTGTGTATTAGAGGCTTGTTCTACACTATGGGGTGTTTGCTGCTGGTTAGGTCACTGGAAGTCCTGCCTTTCCAGGGATTGAGAGACTCTTAGTCATTCTAGCTTCCTGTCTGGTGATGTGATCTCTGGCTCTGACTGGTGCACCTGTCATCTCCTATGGGTGCCTCACTAGGCTTTTTGGACTTTTGGCATCCCCAACTGTGAGCTATGGAAAACATTTTTTTCTTTTTTCTGTATAGTTACTCAGCTTCAGGTATTTTGTTATGGTGACAACAGTGACTCTTTGTACCACTGAACCTGAAGTCCAAAATTCTATTCCCAGAACCCACACACTGGGAAGAGAAAACCAGCTCTGGAAACTTTTCCTCTGGCCTCCACATGTGTAACATGGGATGCATCCCACCCCACATAGTAAATGAATGAATGAATGAATGAATGAATAAATAAATAAATAAATAAATAAATAAGTACAAAACAATGGACTTGTACGAAAAATACCCTAAATTTTGCTTGTTACTAAGGTAAGATTTTGGACTAAAGATCCAGGCCTGATTTTGTTAAGGATGATGCTATCAAGAACATGTCCCCTACAGAAAGTACAACTTAAGTGGTTGGGTAAGCTCAGCTTCTTATTAATCGATAAAGACAATTTGGGAATTTTATTTCTTTAAAGTCTGACTTGAGCCGAAGCAGTGCAGGTAGATGAAAGTGTGTCACCAGTTTTTGTTAGTCAGAGCTGTTCTTGAGGCTCTGTTGGCAAGCTCATGGAGGAATAGACCCTGAGAGGGGAAGACAGTTAGTACCAGTCTATGTCGGAAAGAAGAGAGAAAAGCTGCAGTAGGGTAAGTGTTAACTAAGACAAGCGCTTATCTTTATGGCAATAAGTTACAATTATCCAGTCCTTGTTCTATGTGTATTCAATTAATATATATGGGAAAATGCCTACCAATTGATAAACCAGTGTTATTTACTATCCCTGGAAGAATGACTGTTGAAAATAAAAATCAATGTCTTTGTTAGAAATTAATTTTCTACAATCTAGTCTTTTGCAGATAAACTTGACAGATAAGGTTTGTAAAATCTTGTTCATCTTATAAAGGAGAAGCTTCTTGCTCGACCCTAGGAGGTGCCGTCTAGACGGTCAGCATGTATATAGTAGGTGGTTTGGGTTATAAAACTGTCACTGTGGCCAAAGGAACACTATAGGAGTTGGAGAAAGGACATTATTCATTAAAAATATTTACTTAACTCTTTAATTTAAAAGAGAACAAGGAGATGTCTGTGGGAGGGAGAAATAATTAAAGTCAAACTTATAGCTAAAAGTAATATTTACTTAGTTACATGTATGTGTGTATGCACATGGTGGTCAGAGGACAATGCACAGAAGTCAGTTCACTTCTTCCACCCTGTGAGTCCTGAGAATTAAACCTACGTTGTTATGCTTGGCAACAAGTACCTTTACCCATTGAGAAATCCTGCCATCCCCAAGAACTACTGTGAATTAAGCTAATTTTACATCACCAACAAAGTCTCATTTTAAGTTTTTATTTATTGTAAAACTGGCATCCAAAGTATTAGGTTTTATTATGGCATTTTCTTTATTTTAAAAAAATATTTTTATTATTTTTTGAGAATTTCATACAATGTATTTTGATAATATTCACAAGCACTTCTAATTTCTCTAAGGTTTATCCCACCTCTGTAATCCCCCAACTTTATATCCTCTTTTATTTAAAATATAACCCATTGGATCCAGTTTGTGTTGCCCATATACTCTTGGGTGTGGTTCAATCTCTTGGATTGTGATTGACGTACTAGGATCCATATCCTTCAAAAACTGTCTGTTCCTCTCCCAGAGCCATCAACTGTCCATAGAGTTCCTTAGAACCTATGGTTGGGAGCTCATAGGTCCCAGGCATGAAGCTATTCCTTCTATTCTGTCAGATGGACATAGCACCAAACTGCCATCTAAATTCATACCTTTCTACTGATGAAGTTCAGAGGATGTCCCACTTCATGCTACAATATTGACTGCTTGATCTTATGCAGGCCTTGTGCAAGCAACAGTGCCTGCTGGGAGTTCATGAGTGCCTTGGTCCTATTATACGTACAGGATGCTCAGTCCTCCCAGAGGCTCTTACAGTCTCCCCACACCCTCTTCTTCAATGGTCCCTGAGCCTTAGAGAGAGCTATGACATTTCATTTATGAGCACACTACTGATACTTGACCAGTTGTGAGTGTCTGATTTAACCATTTCTTGTCCAGTTGTGAGTTTCCAATTTAACCACTATCCACTACATGAAGAAATGAACTTTTCTCATGAGTTCTGAGAGCTGTGCTAGTCTGCAATAGAAAAAAAAATGAATTTAGAGGATAGTTTGGTGCTATGTCCACTGGCAGAATAATATAGTAATAGGTTCATTCCTAGGACCTGTGAGCTCCCTGGCTATGGGTCCTTGGCCATATTTACAATGCCAGACATGTGTTTCCTCGTGTGAATTAGGCCTTGATTTGTTACCTCCATAACGTCTGTGGCATTATTACACCCGTGGGTATATCTTGCCATGCTGGCCATTATTGCAGTGCACAGAGTTCACAGATGGGTAAGACCATTGATGACTTTCCGCCTAGCAGCCTGCACCCCACCTTCCAGTGCTATGAAAGCTAGCCAGAACGGGAGCAGCTTTCCTTTCAGTTCTAATTTGATTTATCCATGTTTTAGAACCAATATGTGTGATATTTTTTAAAAAAGAAATTGTTCTACAAATTGAGTTCTGGTGGGCAATCAAGAGCAAAGGTAATAACCTGTATTGTTTTAGAGGCCTCCAGGACACTTCTGACCAAAAACTTGAGGGTAGGTACTCCATACCTGATATTGGCCTTTTTATTTGGCAACCCATGGCTTCTGGGATAAACAAATCCCCTGTGTAGGGTAACCCTAATAAAATTCAATTACAATTAAATGATATTTATAGAATATGGCTTTTTCCAAATATCCTTACTGTGAGCTACCCTTCTCCCAGTACTCCCCTCTCCGCATTTAGACTTCCCTTCCCACCAATCCCCCTTCCCACTGCATAGCTCCAGTGTCATATGATATTTCCCCATAACTGCTATTGTTCCCCATCCCTCACCTTACTTTGCATCCTTCAGACTCGGAGCAGATCTTCTCTCACTTTCATGTCGTATATGTTCCATTGCCTCCCCCATCTTCTATGACAATGTATGTACACAACGAAGTTTTATTCAACCAAGTCTTTTGTCTGAGAGAGTCTTCAGGCATTTTTGGAGCAGAGGAATGCATAGTGTGCCCGAGGCAGAAGGAATAAGTGATAAGAAACAGCCTCGGGGGCCAAGCCTTTGGCAGAAGGGAAACTCAAAAGACATCATAACTAAGAAACAAAGGAAGCAAGAATATGGTCTGTTAGAGGAAGATGGTTGATAAGACTCTGCAGGTAGACAGGTGAACATGGCTTAACTGGATAGTGCATCATTAAGTCTCAGAATGGCACAAAAGGGTAAATCTTCTTAGGCTTTAGCTAGCCTATGATTTAAGGATGCTGCCAGTGCTAGGGACCCCCTGAGAAGGGTAGACACAAAGCAATGTGCTCTAGGACAGCTCCACACCAAGCCATTCACAAAGGTCTAGCAACTCCTTATCCACAGGGATGAGGTTATGGCTATGGACTGATCTTAGTCACTCAGTGTGCCTCAACTTGAGAAAAAGAATTTTCTTAGATTTTGAGGTGATTTTTGGAAGGGGCTCATGTTGGCAGAGAATTTCCATTGCAAAAACTATTGATCTGGGCTGTGAGCATTTCTACATCTGTTTGGACAAATAAAACATGATGTCTGATGCAAACAAAATACAAGGTGTTAACTGTAATGTTGTACCAAAGGCTGCCATGGCTGTGGTATGTAAATCAGCTACCCTGATCAACCCACCACCCACTCCTCCTTCCTAAACTCTACACCCCAACCACACAGATCATAACTACACAGCATGGTTGTCTCCACCAGCTCACAGAATCCAGGTGCCCCACCATAGGAATGGTAGCTGACACTTTAAAAGGAACACAGATCAGTTTAAGAAAGCAGAATTATCCCATGGTCATGATCCATAAGAACATAGTGGGACTATATTTGTAATAGGGCATCTTTACTGGGTGATTCCAGTCAAGGACACACTCCCTATTTAAAAACCCTTCTTAACTGTCTGTCTCTATCTTTCCATATCCATTTGCATCCATAGAAGGTAGTGTTGAAATGAGAGGAAGCAGAGAAATAGACCAGAGAAAGGAGGAGGATGGATGTGGAGCTGGCCCAGCGCACATTGCTTTGTGTCTACCCTTCTCAGGGGGTCCCTAGCACTGGCAGGATGGCTCCCTTCTAAAAGGTTGGTTTGGGGAGTGA
Source organism: Mastomys coucha (assembly GCF_008632895.1). Lineage (NCBI taxonomy): Eukaryota > Metazoa > Chordata > Mammalia > Rodentia > Muridae > Mastomys > Mastomys coucha. The sequence goes on from NW_022196904.1 coordinate 110,386,390, forward strand.
CAGACTTGTAGGGATGAGAGGATGGGGTGGAGCCTGGGCTTCTGCCTTCCCAACAGGTGCAAGGATAATGCTGATGTTGCTGCTTCTTGGACCTCCCTCATCAAAAGGCCCCCCAATTTCCTTGGCTTCTGGTTTTGCCAAGAGTGACATGTTCTAAACCTTCATGGATTCTCTGCTGTCACTGTGGCTTTCCAGTGATTTCCCTGGTGTGTTTCCTTATTTGTTGTTGTTGTTGTTATTTTTGTTGTTGTTGTTTGTTTGTTTTTTGTTTTTTCAATTCCAAGGAACCAGAAGTTAATGTTGATGTGTCCCTGCTTCTCAAATCTGCATGTTGGAACCCTAATGTCCAATACTGTAACTTTTGGTAGTGGATCCTTTGAAAGATAATTAGGTCATTGGGGTGGAGCCCTCATGGATGGGTTTAGTAACAACTAACTAGGGAGATGGCTTAGTTGGTAAAGTGCTCACTGTGCTTAGCAAAGTAAATGCTGAGCTTGAGTCCTCAGCATTTTTGTAAAAAAGCTGGAGTGGTGGCACCATATGTCATCTGAGCACTGAGGGGACTGAGACAGGAGGACCTCTGAGACTCAATGCCTAGCTAATCCAGTGGAATCAGTGAGCTTCAGGTTCAGAGAGAAATGTTCTCGCAAAAAATAAAGTGGAAAATACCTGATGTCAGCCTCAGGCCTGAACATTTACATCTACACACAGAAGAAGGAATGCAAGACCCAATAACTTTTCTTCCCCCTGACCCTTCCTTGAAAGAAAAGGAAAATGCAAACCAGGAAATGGCTTCCACATGGCACTGGGCCTGCCAGCACCCTGACCCTAGATGACCCAGCATCTCTCTAACAGTTTATATATCTAACGTTTTCCCACAGGCTCGTGTATTGAAGGCTTGAGTAAATAATGGGCTTCTGGAGTCACACGGAAGAAAATGTAAGTGGTAGCCCAGGCCCCAGCCCAAGAAGTAGGATGGGGGGAGGCGCACCTGTGGGAAGCTGAGTCCTAGGCTGTGGAAGACAAATTTGGTTAGAGCATGTGCTTTAGTTCTGAGGCTCTGGATATGCAAGCAAGGATGTCAGAGGCCTGTTTCTGGGCTTTTTGTAGCTTAAAGGTACAAACAGCAACATTCACCAACAAAGGAATCGATCTCCACTCTGGAAGAAGCCAGTTAGAGAGGATTCTCATGTGCTACCTCTCTTTACAACAGAGAAGACTAAAAAGACAAACTGGGGATAGTAAATCGATTTGGTAAAAATCCCCCATGGGTAGACTGGTAGAGAGAAACATATGAACATAAGAGGTGAACAAGTATATAGAGATTTCCATTAATAATAAGGGAAATTAAAATGAAAATAACAACAAGATAGCATTTTACACTCCTGGCCAAAGAATCTAGGTAGGGTTAATTTTGGGTAGGGAAGAAGGAATGGCAGCTGGATCAGTCTGTTGGCAGAATGCTCTGACACTGGCTGGAATTGAGCATCTATACCTCTGGATGAGGTACTCTTCTCATGATGGAATGGAAGAACTGACCCAGTGTGCTGACATCCTTGGAGGCTCTCACTAGAAGGGTGGAAAGTCAGAGCATCAAGTCTTGTGGCTTGGAGAGCATGGGGATCAAGTCTCAGAAAGGATAAGGCTGTGCTGTCCTTCCAAGACATGGGCTGGGAGAAGGAAAAGGGACTGGTCAATCCAGTAGAAGAGAGGAAGGGTTTTGTAGATGTTAGTGGTGATATTACAAAGGCTGAAAAAGACTAAACAAAAGAAAGTCAGGTGAGGTCCTCTTTTATTCAATGTTCTATTTTTGTGAAGAGACACCGTGATCATAGCAACTCATTTATTTGGGACTGGTATGGTTCGAATAAGTATGGCTCTCATAGACTTGTGTGTTTAAATACTTGGCCCATGAGGAGTGGTACTATTAGGAAATATGTCCTTGTTGGAGGAAGTGTGTCACTGTGGGGGCAAGCTTTGAGGTTTCCTAAGCTCAATCTATGCCCAGTGTGGGATACAATATCCTTCTGTTGCCTTTGGATCAACATGTAGAACTCTCAGCTCCTTCTCCAGCACCATGTCTGCCTGCATGCTGTCCTGTTCCATGCCATGATGATAATGGATTAAACCCCTGAAACTGTAAGTCAGCCCCAATTAAATATTTTCCTGTGAAAGAGTTGCCTTGGTCATGGTGTCTTTTCACAGCAATAAAACCCTAACTATGACAGCTGGCTTATAGTTTCAGAAGTTTAGTCCATTATCATCATGGCAAGGAACATGATGGCACACACATCGACATAGAAAAAGCTGCATCGGCAGAGAAAGAGCTGAGAGTTCTACAACTAGATCTTTAGACAGCAGGAAGAGAGAGAGCCACACTAGGACTGGCTTGGACTTTTTAAACCTCAAATCCAACCCTCAATGACACACTTCCCCAGAAGATGACACCCACTCCAACAAGGATACACCTCCTAAACTTTCTCAGGTAGTGCCATTTCCTAAAGACCCAAGCATACACACAGTGCCTAATGGGGTCATTCCTATTCGAACCAGCACAGGTACCTAGGTAAGTAAGGCAGAAGGCTTCTAACCTCAAGGCTAGCCTGGGCTACATAGCGAGACCTTGACTTGGAAAAGATACAAAAGAAATACAATTGAAAAGTCAAAGAAATGGAGGAGTGTTCCTCTTTCTCTACATCCTCGCCAGCATATGCTGTCACCTGAGTTTTTGATTTTAGCCATTCTGACTGGTGTGAGGTGGAATCTCAGGGTTGTTTTGATTTGCATTTACTTGATGACTAGGGTTGTTGAACATTTCTTTAGATGCTTCTTGGCCATTTCATATTCTTCAGATGAAAATTCTTTGTTTAGCTTTGTACCCCATTTTTAATAGGATTATTTGGTTCTCTGGGGTCTAACTTCTTGAGTTCTTTGTATATATTGGATATTAGCCCTCTATTGGATGTAGGATTGGTAAAGATCTTTTCCCAATCTGTTGGTTGCCTTTTTGTCCTATTGACAGTATCCTTTGCCTTACAGAAGCTTTGAAATTTTATGAGATCCCATTTGTTGATTCTTGATCTGAGAGCCTAAGCTATTAGTGTTCTGTTCAGGAACTTTTCCCCTGTGTCCATGTGTTCGAGGCTCTTCCCCACTTTCTCCTCTATTAGTTTTAATTTATCTCTTTTTATGTGGAGGTCCTTGATGCACTTAGATTTGAGCTTTGTACAAGGAGATAAGAGTGGGTCAATTTGCATTTTTCTACATGCTGACTGCCAGTTGAACCAGCACCATTTGTTAAAAATGCTACCTTTTTCCCACTAGATGGTTTTAGCACCTTTGTCAAAGACCAAGTGACCACATGTGTGTGGGTTCATTTCTGGGTCTTCAGTTCTATTCCATTCATCTTCCTGACTGTCTCTGTACCAATACCATGCAGTTTTTATCACTATTGCTCTGTAGTACAGCTTGAGGTCTGGGATGGTGATTCCCCCAGAAGTTCTTTTATTGTTGAGAATAATTTTTGCTATCCTGGGTTTTTTGTTATTCCAAATGAATTTGCAAATTGATCTTTCTAACTTTATGAAGAATCGATTTGGAATTTTGATGGAGATTGCATTGAATCTGTAGATTGCTTTCAGTAAGATGGCCATTTTTACTATATTAATCCTGCCAATCCAAGAGCATGGGAGATCTTTCCATCTTCTGAGACCTTCTTTGATTTCATTCTTCAGAGACTTGAAGTTCTTGTCATATAGATCTTTCACTTACTTGGTTAGAGTCACACCAAGGTATGTAATTGCAAGCTGGTACAACAACTCTGGAAATCAGTTTGGCCGTTCCTTAGAAAATTGAACATAGTACTACCTGAGGACCCAGCTATACCCTTCTGGGCATATACCCAGAAGATGCTCCAACATGTAGTAAGGACATATACTCCACGATGTTCACAGCAGCCTTATTTATAGTAGCCCGAAGCTGGGATGAATGAATGTCCTTCAACAGAGGAATGAATACAGAAAATGTGGTATATTTACACAATAGAGTTCCACTCAGCTATTAAAAATAATAAATTCATGAAATTCTTAGACAAATATATAGAACTAGAAAATATCATCCTGAGTGAGGTAACTCAATCACAAAAGAACACACATGATATGCACTCACTGATAAGTAGATATTAGCCCCAAAGCTCCAAATAACCAGGATACAATTCACAGACCACATGAAGCTCAGTAAGAAGGAAGACTAAAGTGTGGGTACTTCAGTCCTTCTTAGAAGGAGAACAAAATACTCACAGGAGCAAATATGGAGATCAAATGTAGAGCAGAGACTGAAGAAAAGGCCATCCATAGACTGTCCCACTTGGAGATTCATCCCACATACAGTTACCAAACCCAGACACTATTATGGATGCCAAGAAGTGCATGCTGAAAGGAGCCTAATATGGCTGTCTCCTGAGAGGCCCTGCCAGAACTTTACAAATACAGAGGCAGATGTTCATAGCCAACCATTGGACTGAGTGCTGCGTCCCCAGTAGAGGAATTAGAGAAAGGACTGAAGGAGCTGAAGGGGTTTGCAGCCCCATAAGAAGAACAACAATATCAGTCAACCAGAGTCCCCAGAACTCCCAGGAACTAAGCCATTAACAAAGGAGTACACATGGCTCCAGCTACATTAGTAGCAGAGGATGACTTTGTCTTGCATCAATGGGAGGAGCGGCCCTTGGTCCTATGAAGGCTGGATAGATGACCCAGTGTAGGGGAATCAAGAGTGGGGAGATGGGAGTGGATGGATGTGTGGAGGAACACACTCATAGCAAAAGAAGAGAAGATGTGATAGGGTGTTTCCGGGAGGGAGAAAGGGAAACTGGGAAAGGGGATAACATTTGAAATGTAAATAAAGAAAATATCCAATAAAAAAAGAAAAGCCAAAGAAAAAAGATAGTTCTGTTGCAGTTCCACAGGGTAGGGGTGGGGTCCACAGCTTGCCTGCCAGTTCAGGGTAAATCTAGCAAAGGACACAGTAGGTAGGGCCTTTCTAAGGATTTTCTTGCCCCTGCACATCCTTCTCTGTCTGTAATCTCTCCATTTTCTCCAATCCTCCTGGGTGTGGATTTGTCTTCCTGAGAGAGGATTCTGACTTGTGAGTGAACTAACTTAGTGACTCCGCTGGGAGTTGCAAACACAGCAGGTGGTACTGTAATGGCAGGCAGGCAGCCTTCGGTATCTGTGAATTCAACCAACGGAGGATTGAAGATATTTTAAGAAAGTATGCACAGTGAACATTTGCAGAGTTTGTCTTCTCATCATTCTCCAAGTAATATCATACAACAACCGTTCATGCATCAGTCAATTTGTGCTAGGTATTATGTGTAAGCTAGATGGTTTAAGCTTCAATCATTATATCTTAAACACTTAAGCAGAGGGAAGAATGTGGACATCAGCAGAAGTGGGTGTAGTGGGGGTTGTAGAACCAATTCCTAGCAGTTATGGTGAGACAGTGGCCTGTCTGATCTGAGGACCCATTCCAGCGCTATTTGGTCAGCCCATTCAGTGGTGCATTTGCCAATAGCCTAGATCATAAGATTAGTATTTTAGCATCCAGGTGATTCTGGTGATCTGTCATGTTTGGCCAGTGATTTTCAATATGGATGACATGGTACAACCAACTAACCAACCAATCAATTAACTAACCAACCACCAACCACAAAGAAATCTCTGACCTAGTTTCAGAACAAAAAGCTAGAATTGTCATGGATGGCTTGTCTACAAGGTATGCTGAGATCTTATTGTCTCTGAAAAATTCCTCTATACACGTAATCACTGGGTACTGGTTAAATGTGCAGCTTTCCCTGTTACATTTTTGGAAATTCTGGTGTGACTCATTAGACTTAAATGCTTAATTTTCCCTACATTTATTTATGTATTTAATTAGAAAGCAGGCACATGGCATAGAACATGTGGAGGCCAGAGAGGACAACTTATAGGAGTTGGTTCTCTCATTCCACATGTGAGTACTAGGGATGAATTCAGGTGGCTATATTTTATCAAACACTTTCGTCTGCAGAGCCATTTTGCTGGCCCAGACTTTGTATTTTTAGCCAGTATACCTGGTCTTCCATAACTGTAGGCTCCACATGGATGAATCCAGCCACCAACAGGTCCAAGAAACCTAGAAAAAGATTTGTGTCTGTGCTAAACATGCATAGATCCCTCTTTCTTGGTGATAGTCCCTGAGGACCACAGTCTAACAGCCATTTATGCAATGCCTCTATTGTATCTGGTATTCTAAGTCATCGGGAGATGTTTCACACCGTGTGACAGATTGTGTCAGTGATGTATGCAAATAGAGTTCCCTCTCAGGTGTCCTGGGACTGTTGCCCTTCAGATACAAAGGGGAATGGTTGTCAAGCTGCCCCAACTAGAACCGTGGGATCAAAAGGACCTCCCTTTTCTCTTATAAAGAAAGGAGTCTCCTTTGCTGTTGTCTTGGAAGCCCTTCTCTCACTACTAACTCTAGCTGGCAGTCATGCTTGGAAGAAACAGGTGTAGTTTGGACAGACCGTTTGTTGTCTGCTTGCCAGCACTTACTCCTGAGTTCTGGAAGTCCCTCAGTGCTCGGTCATACACTTCTTAATGCCGTGGCAACTTTGTTACCCGTCTCATGCATCTGTCCTTTGTCAGTGGAGCAGGATATGGTACTCCCTGTCTGCAGCTCTTCCAATCATGGATGTAACACAGAGGGGATCGGGATGCTGTCTCTTACAGGTTGGCTGCCAGGATGCTCTGTGTCTACCCTAACTTTGCAGCAATGACTCTGGGAGATTCTTATCAGCCCTATCACATGACACAGAGAGACCCCTGCCCTTTATTGGACCAGAGACTATTCCAAGTTCCTTTTGGAGTGGTTCTCAGGAACTTGCAACCTCATCTGCTCTGAGATACTCAATTTTTATGAAAGAGTAAGGGCTGTGCCCTTACCTCGAACAGGCAGAGGACATGCAACACCCTAATTACAGGAGGGAAATACCAGTGACCTGTGCATACGTGATAATAATGATCAATAATATTCAATAAAATTGTAGTCTTTTGCCTGGTGAGGGTGAAAGATTATTAATAGAGCTCTCTGTCTGTGAATGACGTATGAAAACATGCATTTCTGTTAGTGGAAATGGTGAATTGGCCCAGGAAAATCTGGCTGGACCTTTTGAAATTTTAATTGCACACATCACTGAAAAAGCAATTCAAGTGCTAGTAATTTGCTCTATAGAGTTAGTCACAAAAGAATGCAAGGGTTGGCGGTAGAGAGTCTACATCAGTGCTCCTCATGATCATGAGACATGGGGATACTATCTGTGTCTATCAATAAAGAACAGGTAGACAGCTCGGGCACCTGGACTCCCTGCAGCTGCTGCAAAGAATGGGGATGGACCTGTGTAGACAGATGTGGAAAGATCTCCATATTGTTAAGGACAGTGAACCTTATATTAACTAAACTGAACATTGTTCAGCTTGCTTAAGTCTCTTAAGAGGTGACACTAGAGATGTGTTTGGATGCTGACTCTCGGTTCCATCACATTCCAGTCCTGTGATCCTTTCGCAGGCTACCCACTTTTTGGGAAAACAGACTCTTTATATTTAAAATAGAAGTTGTAATAACCAATATTATTTTTTTTACCTTGTTTAAAAGAGAGCCTGTGGAAGCTCAGTTGGTGAAGTTGCCTAGCATGTATGAGTCTTGAGTTTGATCCCTACATTGAATAAAGTGAGGCATCATGGTGCAGGCCTGTGGTCCCAGCACTTGGGAGGTAGGACCAGAAGTTCAGAGTCATGTTTAACTATGGAGTTGGAGGCCGGTGTGGGCTACATGAAGCCCTGTGTACAAACAACAGAACCAAATGCTATGTATAAAATCTCCAGTGCAATGTAAAACTCAATCAGTGGTAGTTTTGCTTCCTTGCAGATAAAATTAAAGCAGTATAAGCAGAGATCGGTATGTAAAGTAAGGCTAGACCAGGCCCTTATCTAGCTCAGCTGGCTGAATTTTCTACATCAGCTTGGCCTTTTCCCCTGGAGTCTGTAAGTCAGCCAGTCTGGAGCATACACTGGGAAGCTAGGACATGTAGAGATTAGAGGACTTATTTAGCCTGCCTTTGTCTAATTCAGTCCAAATTCACTTGTTATCTATCTTTCTGAGCTATTGTTGGATGCCTTTAAGGCAGAAATTTAACGAAAACTCTATTTTAGTGTCCAACATGTAAATCCTCTCTTGAATTTGAAAGGTAACAAAAATGAGTTTTCAGTAGGCAGAGGCGTCCTGTTACAACTTAGGATGAATCTGTTTCTACGAAGATATTCGCTATGCCCCACCCCCAGGTCTAACTTTTATCTTCCCAGTTCCTACTAGACACAAGAAGGGAGAACATTCATTTTCCTCTTTCCTCTAAGAAAAACAGAGTGAGTGCAGCAAGCATAAAATAATCTCAGCACCAAGGATCCTATAGAGAATGGTGGAGACTGTGGCAAACAGAAAAGCACTGTGCCTGGGGTGAGCAGCTGACATGCAGCCTGAAGCAGTGATGCCACACAGAATTAGAAGCCTGTTGCTGTCCCTCTATCTAACTTGTACTGGCTGGCTTTGTGTGTCAACTTAACACAAGCTGGAGTTATCACAGGGAAAGGAGCTTCAGGTGAGGAAATGCCTCCATGAGATCCAGTGTAAGACATTTTCTCAATTAGTGATCAAGGGTGGGAGAGCCCCTTGTGCGTGGTGCCATCCCTGGGCTGGTAGTCTTGGGTTCTATAAGAGAGCAGGCTGAGCAAGCCAGGGGAAGCAAGCCAGTAAGGAACATCCCTCCATGGCCTCTGCATCAGCTCCTGCTTCCTGACCTGCCTGAGTTCCAGTCCTGACTTCTTTTGGTGATAAACAGCAATGTGGAAGTATAAGCTGAATAAACCCTTTCCTCCCCAACTTGCTTCTTAGTCATGATGTTTGTGTAGGAATAAAAACCCTGGAAAAGACACTTGTTAAGGGCAGCTGATTTTTTTTTTTTTTTAAGTGATGGCAGATGTCCTTCCAAATATGAAAACCCAACATGTAACAGGCTCATGGAGACACATTGGTGCCACATGAGGCTAAAGGACTCAATTTGCACATTGATCTCAGCTGCTTCATCAAGTGTACATGAGGAAAAGATGCCTAGAGAGGCTGTGCAAGCATGAAGACCAGGTTTAGATCTCCAGTGTTCACATGAAACATGGCATGGCAATGCACAGCTGCAGCCCTGGGGCTGGGGTCAGAGGAACAGAGATCAGCAGACCTTGGGGAGCTGCTGGCCTGACTGTCTAGCCAAAAGAGTGAGTTCCAGGTTCAGTGAGACACCCTGTCTCAAAAAAAGTGGAAAGGTGGTTAAGGAATACACCCTCCCCTACTCACCAATATATCTTCCCAAAGACTCAGAGAGATAAGCTGTGAATCAGGTTCTGCTCATAAGACAGATGGCATATTTAAATAAGGACAAGTAAGAAGCATTTATATTAAAGAAGGGGAACACAAAAGTGTGGTGGGGTGGGGGGAACATGGTGGGGTGGGGGGAACTTGGTGGGGCAGTGGGGACATGGTGGGGTGGTGTAGATATGGTGGGGTGGTGGGGACATGGGAGCACAGTGGGTAGTGGGGACCTGGAGAATGGAATAGTGGAGGGTGAAGTCGTGGTGTTATTATTTCTCTGCTGGATAGTTTCATGTCAACTTGTCACAAGCTAATGTCATCTGAAAGGAGGGAGCCTCAGTTGAGAAAGTGCTTTCCTATGATAGAGGGCTGTAAGTCACTTTCTTAATTAGTGATCAATGGGGTGAGGGCTCAGTCCATTGTGGGTGGTACCATCCCCAGAAACATGGTCCTGGGTTCTATAAGAAAGCAGGCTGAACAAGCCATGATGAGGAAGCCGGTAAGTAGCACTGCTCCACGGCCTCTGCACCAGTTCCTTCCTCCAGGTTCCTGACCCATTTGAGTTCTGGTCCTGGCTTCCTTCAATCATGGTCTATAATAGTGCAACCTTTTCCTCCCCAACTTAATTTTGGACCCAATGATTCATCACAATAATAGAAACCCTAACTAAGGTCTCCAAAAGGAAGTAGAAGTCTATAGACTGGGCTTCTTTGGTCTGACAAGAGATCAGGAAACCTGGGAGTACAACTGAATGGCCGCTCCCCAAAGCCTGACTCTTGAGTTTTCTTTGTGTCTCAATGAATTCTATGCCACCCAAGCAGTGCTGGGAATGCAGTAGATGCTCAATAAACCCCTTCTGAAAGAAAGAGTAGCTTGGGCAATAGATGACAGTCATATGATAATCTCGATATGCAACCATCCTGCCATCCTCTTGGGGACTGGACCTCTCCAGGCTGTAGGCATCTGAGTGAGATGGATCTGGGTGGAAGAGCTACATCCCAGGACCACTCTGGGATTTCCTGGCTCGGAGAGCAAAGCCTAAAGCCTCTTTCCACAGCTGCCTCCTTTTTACCAGCTGGAAATAACTGTGGGAACAAATGGCTTGTGTCTATGCATATTTCTCACTTGGCAAATCAGCAAGCAGTTGGATTAGAGGATTAAGGCCTCAAATGAATGTCTAATGGCATCTGTGAGCTGCTTCCCAGAGGATGAGAAGCAGGTGGCAGGGTCCTTACTGAGCTGCAGTTTCCTAAGGCAGGGCTCAGGCCTTTTGTCCTGGAGAAGCCTGGGGAAAGGGGAGTGTATTGACTGGTTTTGTGTGTCAACTTCACACAAGTGAGGGTCATCAAAGAGTAAGGAGCCTCCATTGAGAAAATGTGTCCATGAAATCCAGATGTAAAGCATTTTCTCAATCAGTGATCAATGGAGGAGGGCACAGCCCATTGTGGGTAGTAGCATCCATGCGCTGGTAGTCCTGGGTTCTATAAGAAAACAAACTGAGCAAGCCATGATGAACAAGTTAGTAAGCAGCACTCCTCTATGCCCTCTGCATCAGCACCTGACTCCAGGAGCCTGCCCTGCTTGAGTTCCTATCCTGACTTCCTTCAGTGATGAACAGCAATGTGGAAGTGCAAGCCAAATAAACCCTTTCCTCCCCAACCTAATTTTGGTCATGGTGTTTCACTGAAGCAATAGAGACTCTAAGACAAGGAAGCACCCATCTCTCCTTCAGTCATAGCCTGATCTATGTCTTGATAAGCCAGAGCAAATCCAAGGTGTCGTTTGAAGTTAATCAATACTTAACAAATGTATACTATGGACCAATCTTGTCCAAGGAGAGGCAGGCAGGTCAGTGACTGGCAGGGACCCTCTTTTTCCTTTCACCTAGGTTTACAGTTGTACATCAAAGGCCCAGAAGCCGTTTAAAGTGCAGATTTTAGGACCCTGTGCTTTCATATTCTGACATTAAAGGTCTGAGGTGGGAACCAAGAGTCTTTGCTCTTATTTAGTGTGTGTGTGTGTGTGTGTGTGTGTTGTATGTGAATGTGTGGATATGCTTACCTATGCTATGTAAGCCAGAGTTTGATGCAGGTGTCTTCCTCTATCATTTTCCACTGTATTTGTTGAGATAGCGTCTTTCAGAGAACATGGAACATGCTTTTTGGTTAGTTTGGCCAGCCAGCCAGCCTTTGAGATCCATCTGTTTTTTACTCCAGTTCTGGGGTTACAAATGCATGCTATGGCCTGGTTTTTAAAGTGGGTGCTGGGGATTGAAACTCAGGTGTGTGTGTGTGTGCGCACACGTGCACAGAGGACAGCTTCAGGTGTCTTAATCTTTTATCCACCTTTTTGAGACAGGGACTGCCAGTTTTACCTTGAACTCCCAATTTGACTGTTTATCTCAAGTACAGGGATTATACGTGTCCTCCTATTCCTGAGTATTTCATGTGGATTCTGGGCTTTGATTCAGGTCCCCAGGATTTCATAGAAATCACTGCTAAATGAGCCAACTCCCCTGCATTGGCCTCAATCTTTTGACCATCCTGTCTCCATCATCTTCTGACATACCTGACATCAATATGTTGTGCGCTTTTCTTTTTTTGGTTGTTGTTTGTTTTTAGTGGGAACTGAGCTTAGAGCCTTGCACATGACAGGCAAGTTCTCTACCGCTGAGTTCTATTCCTAGCCTTCCTTGTATCTTTTGAGATGGAGTCTACTTGGGATGAACTGGAACTCACTCATAGGCCTCAAATTTTTAATTCTCTTGGCTTAATCTCAGGGTACTGAGATCACAAGTGTGTTCTTTTATACCTGGCATGAATCTGCATTCTCTTAAAGCAAGCATCCTAGATGCTTCTGATGCAGCTGGCCCTAGCCATGTCCTGAGGATCATCTGGTCTACCAGGATTTGCAGCTATTGAGAAAGACAATTGTACCAGACTCCCTTAAACTGGAATTATGCTTTGCCTCAGGGATTCCAAGGGGCATAAAATGGGGAACAGTCTGGCTGAGGGAGTGGCTCAGCTTTTGGTAAGGCATTTGTCTAGCATTTGTGAGGCTCTGGGTCTAATTCCCGGTATTAGAAAAGAATGGCAGCAGATGAAAAAAATTCAAAATGGCAGAAAAGGAGGGGGCTACCTGTTCCTGCATTTTCAAAATTATTCTTGAAAATTACCAGGAAAGGCTATGTGCTGGAGATTGTATGCCATCTCTCAGAAAGGCCAGCCCAGCCGGTTTCCCATCAGTATGGGAAGGAATCTCTTCTCCAATTGGATACCCACTGAATGGCTGGCAAGAAGGCCCTGCTGTTTAAAAAGTTAATAACACTGAAGACAAAGGTACTAATCTTTAATTACTTCACATGGTGTGACCATCTCTATGGAGAAGCATGGGGGAACAGCAGGTTCAAGGCCCTATTTCAGGCTCTCCCTGGGTGTGCCGGTATTGAATGGAGTGGCAAGCAGAATTGCCTGTACTGTTGCCGTTATTATTTCCCTTTGTTAAATTTCTTTCCAAATGCAAGAGGGAAGATTAGTAGAAATTAAATGCATACATGATATAACTCCATGCTTGAGACAGGCCTCAAAAACTGCTCAGTGCTTGCCTTTCCCCACTTGGAGACAGTTTAATATGCCTCCAGGTCTCCCTTGTAGGAACATAAGTCCTTCTACTTCGCACCATGTGACCCACACAGTATCACACCTATGGGCTACACTGCATGGCTTTCAGAGGTGCTGTTCACACAGGCTCAGTATAAGTGATACCCCTGGAACTGTGCAACCTATGTAACTTTATGTTGTGTGCAAAGACATCCAAACAATGTGGAGACTCTATTCCAGGCTTTGGATTAGGTGGTCAGCAAGCACACCCATTTGATTGCTCTCAATAATACAGTTCTGAAAACTCAGGCAAGTAAAACACCCCAGAGGCCCTAAGTATCTGTATTTCCAACCACACTGAGAATATACGTTCCCCACTCCACAAGTACCAATTTGTATTATTCTGAGTTTCCACTGAAATTGGCCCAAGCCCCTGGGGCACTTCTTGCCTACTTTCACTTGTTACTGTGGGATAATTGGTTTAAAACTGATTACTCGGTCACTAATTATGGGGCCTATTGACAGTGTATTTCAGCTTAGAGAAGCAATTAAAAAGTTCACCCTAATTAATCAGGGGTAATTAACAGGTCTTAAATTTTGTCAAGAGATTAATTATCAAGAAATCCAGAACAAATCAATGTGTGTTCCAGGAGGGTGAGCCGGGACTCAGGCAAGGTGTTTGGGGGTTATCTGGCTCATTCATTCATTCACTTAACAAATGTTTACTGAGCACCTACATGGTGCCAACCCTGAGTAAAGGTGTTTCGTCCCAATCAAGGTGGGGTACTTATATGCATTACCTCATTAAATCTTTAACAGGGCTGGGAGGATGGATCAGTCAGTAAATGCTTGCTATGCAAACATGTGGACTTGAGTTTGGATCCTCAGCTGGACACATCATCATGTGCTTTGGGGATGTGGAGAGAGGCAGAGCCTCTCAGCTTGCTGACCAGCCATGAGCCCAGCTGAAAGTTATAGCGGGGAGGCAGAGACAGGAGGATCCTGGGTGCTCTGATCAGCCAATCCAGCCATTGGTGAGCTCCACTGTTAGTAAGAGACACTGTCTCAAAATCTAAAATGAAGAGCAACTGAGGAAAAGACTCAACACTGACCTCTGGCCTCTCTGTGCACATACACGTGTACATGCACATGTGGACACACACAGAAAATAGGACACATAACACATAAAATTTGCCAAAGCACAGTTTATTATTCTGCATGATAGCTTGCTGCAAGAACTCTCAAACTTTGTAGTATTTTTCATGCCACCATACACCATACTAAACTAACCCTACCTAATCCAAGGAACACAAGGACCAGAACGGGAATTCTCAAGGAAGAAACAGCCATTAGGACTGGTGGCAAAATAATCAGAGATGCCTCTCCCTGCACGAGTGCTAAGTGACTCCATGATTGGGTGGCCATCAGCAGCTGAGTTGCCTCCATTTCTACCATGTAAAAAGCTAGGAGACATTTTCTTAAAAGTCTTTCCTTCCTCCCCTACCACCCCTTCCTCCAAGAGGGTGTCCCCACCCCCAACCCCACAAGATCTCCCTCTTCCCTAGGCCCTTAAGCCTCTCTAGGGTTAGGTGCTCCTTCTCTCACTAAGGCCAGACCTGGCAGTCCTCTGCTGTATATGTGTTGGGGGCCTCATATCAGCTAGTGTATGCTGCCTGGTTAGTGGCTCAGTTTCTGAGAGATCTCGGGGGTCCAGGTTAGTTGAGATTGAGACTTTCAATGCGTAGGTGCCCATTAGTTTTGGCTAGCAAGTGAGGGGCATTTGCAGAGCCACCTTATTCCTGAAAGTTGTGTGTTGGAAGAGACAGGAGAGCCTAGTGAGCGTCTTGATGGGAGTGGAGTTAGAGAATAGAGTCCGGTGTGTATGGGGCTGATTTTCCTTAACATTTAACCTAGAGTTTCAGAAATTCTGTGGTTTCCCTTATGGTATGCTGGCACTAGAACTTAAAGAGAGCAGTGGATACCAGACTCAGAGTGAGGGGCATCAAATAAAGTTGAAATTGAGGAGAATAAACTCCAGAGTGTTTGACACCCCCTCTTCTCCAGGGGGATCCGCTTTTTTGTAGTAAGTGGAGGAGATCCACAGTCTGGCATTATGGAATATTTCTAATGCAAGACCCACATCAGTACCTTTTGCTAAACATTATTTAAACAACTCTGTGCTGTTTTTGCTTGCCAGATCCTCCTAATCCTCCTATCAGCTCTGAAAGGGGAGAGCTATCTTTTCTCTTTGCTGTTGAGATGTACATGGGTGAAGTAATTGGCTCACAACCACACTTGTAATTAGGAGCAGAGCTGAGCTCAAAGGCACAGATGCCTGATAAATGGAACTCCCATAACCATAGAGTGAGCCAGCTTCTTTGACCTTGGTACCTTAAGCTTCCCAAGGAGCCAGAACTCTGGCCCATGTCCGTTCTTTAGTGGTTCTGGGTCTTGGTGAAGGTTGCTAGTCCTCTGTCACCATCCCCCATGCTACTTTCCCCCCTCCTGCCAGCCTGGGCTGACCAAGTCCCAGCATGCCTCAGGCTATGGCTGGCCTGAGTTATGACATAACTCTCCTGAAATTTTCCCTGTAAAGGGAAAGGGGCCAATCCAATGTGAGTTATTCTTATTGTAAACTCCCCAAAGCCAGGGACCTTATATGATTTATCTCAGTATAACCCACAGTACTAGGGACAGGGTCTGACACACTGCATGCAATAAATGTTTACGGAATTGACTAGAGTTTTCAGAGGAATGGGAAACCAAGGTCTCTCTCTCTCTCTCTCTCTCTCTCTCTCTCTTTCTCTCTCTCTCTTTCAATGTATAAGAGTGTTTGTGATCTTTCTCTCTCTCTGACATGTTCCACGTGTAGCCTCATCACTCATTTTAATTACATTTTGTGGACTCTGGCCTTTGGCTATTTCTGAGACCAAATTAGAAAATTTAAAAACAGCCATCTTTCTTACCAGAGAACTTAGTCCAACACAGTGACTGCCCTGGGGTGTAGGGCTGGGATTTGGGGTATGATGGGGGATTTATTTTTTTGTAGACTTCTCCTTTATTCTGTTTGCACTTTTCTGTTACTCATGTGCATGTATTATATTTTCAAAAACTAGAAATAGAAACATTTGAGACAAAAAAAAAAAAAAAAAAAAAAAACACAGCCATGCTGCTTCTAACACTACCACCGACTTACATAAAAAAGCTTTTACAACTGGGTTAGTGAGAGATTAAAGTTAGGGCCTATTCTAGACAGGTTTATAGGTCCCCAGGGACATATCACCATCACCTTGAGGGGAAGACAGCACAGGGCCAGATGAGCTTAGGGGATGGTCCTTCTCCAGGGACCCCACCCCCACCCAGCACTCATTTAATGATTCTTCCTTCTGTGTGGGTGACAGACCTTAAGGGATTAGGAGAGGCAAGCTTAGAAATCTACTCAGCAAGATGAAATCTGTCCCTTTATTCTCAGGCTCAAGTGATTAAAACAGAGAGTGGGACTCAAGGGGCATGGCCCTGACTGTGGCTCCAAGTTCTGCTACAATCTTTCCTAAGATGGTCAGATCATTGGCATCTGGTCCCCAGACTCCGTGGCAGCTGTTTGGAGCCTCTGAGATAAACCCAGAGGAGGATCAGGGTCTCCAAGGTGGACTGGGAACTTCCAGCAGCTAATGAGCTTGCTGCAGCTTTCTTCTGAGTCCAGGATATTCCTGGAGGGATTAATTTTTATCAAATGACTTCTTAATGAGACCATGCTTACCTCCAAATTTGGAAACCTTAAAGCTCCTGAAATGTAAAGCTCATCATCAGGCTGGCTGGCTTTGAATGTGAGGAGTTCATACAACCGGAGGTTCTGAGGATAGCCAGTGGGGAGTACCAGGAGCCAGCAGAGTAGCAAATACAAAGTTGAAATTCAGCATGCGGCACCTTGCCATGTTCTGCAAAAGGTGCAAAGGTCCGAAGGGTGCAGGGAGCTGATTCTGGCTTCCAGATGTGTTTCATTGACCCTACAAATAATTTTAAATCTAGGGAGATTTCATGTGTGAGGTTCTCAGGTGATAGTCTCCTAAGTGGACCTTGGTGACAGGCTGTGTGCTCCAGGTAGCCACAGTCCCCACCTCTTCCTTCATAGGAAAGCTGAACGAGATCTTTTGTTACCTGCCCAGTTCTTGTGTGCATTTGAGTCTTAGTTTCCTATCCTTGATAAAACCATATTCATGCTTAGAAACTATGAGATGGAAAGAGTGTTTTGAAAAGTTGGGGTTCATATTGCAAATTTTGGGATTGTTTGGCATGTGAGACCAAGACTACTCCATGGGCTTACTCTTCCATCTCATCTCACCCTCTGCTCAGCCTTGGAGTCCCTATGAGGCAGACCCACATTGGAAAGACCCTAGGTCTGTCCCAAATCATCTCCTGGTACTTGCACATCCAAATACTCTTCCACTCCTGTCCTAGTTTTATATCTGTTGTTGTGATAAACTATTCTGACCAAAAGCAACTTAGGGGAAGAAAGAGTTTATTAGGCTCACAGTTTCAGGTTATAGTCCATCCTTTTGGGGAGGTCAAGGCAGAACCTAAAGCAGCTCTTCATGTCACATTCACAGTCAAGAACAGAGAGAAACTAATGCACCAGTGCTGCCTACTTGCTTGGTCCTCTCATTCTTTTTTTTTTTTTTTTTTTTTAAGATTTTATTTATCTTATGCAAATGATGAGTATACTGTAACTGTCTTTAGACACACAAGAGGAGGGCATCAGATCCCATTACAGATGGTTGTGAGCCACATGTGGTTGCTGGGAATTGAACTCAGGACCTCTGTAAGAGCAGTCAGTGCTCTTAACTGCTGAGCCATCTCTCTAGTCCTGGGTCCTCTCATTCTTATATATTCATCTTCTGCCTAGGGAATGGCACTACCCACAGTGTATTGTTAGCTCTCTCAGCTAACAATAAAAGAAAACCTCTCAAAGACATGCACACTGACCAACCCGATCTAGATAATTCCTCATTGATTTTCAGAAGTGATTCTAGATTGTGTCAAATTGACAATAAAGGCTAACCATAAAGGCTAAGATCTCTTGAGGGTAGACATGATCTCTGACCCTCTTCTCACTAATATGGCAAAGGTGGCAGGATGTAACTCTTAAGCTTATGGTTTATATAGCAGTGTATCTCTCACTAGAAGACTTAATTCTTGCAGGCTTGCTGACTTATTTTTAGTGTCTGTTTTGAGGAGGCCAACAGATAACTGGGAGTTGGTTGTTAATCTTGGCAAGTAAGACACTGGGATTCTCAGCTCACATCTCCTCATCCCTACCCCTACCCCAAGACCTGAATCCTGCTAACAATCATACGAACTTCAAGTCTCGTTCTTCACCAGTTAAGCCTTCAGGTGAGAGTTCAGAGCTGATCGGGACCTGGACTTGAGAGACCAGGAATCAGAGAGCCAGTTAAGTCATATTCAGAGGCATGCTTGGTAGCAACTGTGTTTAGTAGATGAGTCATCTGAAGAGTTATCGCTAATCTTGTTAGTCGATGGGTAGTTAGTGCCTCCTGACTTGAGTTTGGAGAATCCACCCTATGACTATTTTTCTTCTTGGGGCGATGTTACCTCTGTCCTTGGTACTTTTACTCATGGTTTAGAGTTTCTAGCTGGTGATATTGATTCTCAGTAGTCCAAACTCTGCCCAGAATAGACTTTTCTTTGGGGGTAGGATGGCTATCCTTAGCTCATCCTTCTTTTATTACATTCACCAAATGTCTCTCACCATACTCATGGCTTCCTTGGTGGAAAGGTCCCACTCCCACTCTTATAGGTCTCTTATGGACGCCAGTGATACTGAGATCTGAGTGCATACTCCAGCATCAGTTGCTGAGTGTGATGAATATTGATGGAGTGGGGGAACATATTTTTTCTTCTCCAGTCTCTTCCTGTTTTTCAATGGCATCATAGTTAGAGTAATTGCTTTTTGACATTTATTTTGACTCCAGAATTTTTGCTAATATAACCACTCTATTGATGCAGGGTTCTAGTGGCTAAATATTTATACATATTTATGATTATCAGGGGGCCAAAATGTACAAATGATGTTATGGTTTCTCAATGGTTGCTAAAATGTCACTTATCCTCTTGAAAATGTAATGTATGGGAGTGCCAACATTCCCACACATTTGCCAACCCCAGATAGTGTTCTCCAGTTTGATAGCTGGAATCGTTATTGCTTTTGTTTGTTCTTGCTTGTTTATGAGTGATATAGAACTTTTACTAGTTGTTCTCTTATAGGGTTATATTTCAGATCCATTGACCAGTTTTCTTCTGGGATGATTGATCTTTACCCAATGAACTAGTATTTTACGTAATAAGATCATACAGGGATGAAGTAATTTTACCAGATGGAATCACTGAGAGCAAAACCGTATTTCATTAACTTATTCTGCTAAGATTTATGGAGCACATATGTGGCAAGCACCATTCTAGATGTTCAGGATAAATCACGTTGAAACAGCTTCTGGGAAGTGATGGCCTCAAGGAGCTCACAACCTAGGCAACAAGGGATAAACAATAAACACAGTAAACAATTCAACTGTATAGTCCCAGCTCTTAAACAATAGGTCCTTACCTCGTGGGGCAGTTGCAAGAAGGCCATCAATAATCAACATTTTCTGAATGCACAACAACTAAAAATTAAATCAAAATCAAACACACAACAAATCCTGGGTATTTTTGTGGTGCACAAGCATGTAGTGCCATGTTACTTCATTCACTGCAGTGTGGTTCTGAACACACAACATTCTCTCTGCACAGCACATGCTGTCAAGCTACTCACAAATACACCTTGGCTTGGCTAAGCTGTGAGGCAAGTGGGCATCATGAGCTGCAGCAATTTTTTCACACATTAAACATTCTCTGCACTCACAGACACATGTTCAGTTGAGGAAAACAAAGGCATTTAGTGATTTCTCATTGTCGTCTTCAGCATTTAAGTAGAACATTAGTATAACTGGGTTTTATTGTGTTAGAATGTTTGATTTTTAAAATTGCTGTTTCAGTTGTTGGATGAATTTTGGCTTAAAACTAGGATGTAATCTCAAGGGGGAAATATCTGAAGTAGCTGCAAGTCTATTTCTGCCGTTTTGTGCTATATCTTCTCCTTCTTTCTTTCTTCCTTTCTTTCTTTCTTTCTTTCTTTCTTTCTTTCTTTCTTCCTTCCTTTCTTCCATCCTTCCTTCCTTTCTGCCTGTCTGTTGTTTTTCTTTCTTTCTCTCTCTCTTTCTTCCTTCCTTCCTTCCTTCCTTTCTTTCTTTATTTCCTTCTTTCTTTTTTTGTAGTATAGAATAGAGTTTATTTAGGGCATAAGGAGGGGAGTTAAAAGGGTAGTAGAGGCAGAGAAAGGCAGAGAAAGGGAGCGAGTAGAGAAGTAGAGACCAGCCATGGCCATGAGCACTTGGGGAGAGGAGGAAGGGAAGGGATTGGGGAAGGGGAGAGCAAGAGCAAGAGAGAAGCAACAGATCAAGAGAACAAGAGAGTCTTTTGTTTTTTGTTTTTTGTTTTTTGTTTTTGTTTGTTTGTTTGTTTGTTTTAGACAAGGGTACACTGTATAGTAGCTCGGGCTGTCCTAGAACTCACTCAGGAGACCAGACTGACCTTGAACTTGGATATTTGTCTGCCTTTGCTGGCTAGGTGCTGAGATTAAAGGCCTGTGCCACCACTGCATGGCTAAGGTTTCTTTTTTGCTTGTTTGCTTTTAAGATTTATTTTTTATGTATACAGGTGCTTTGTCTGTATGTATGCCTGCAGACCAGAAGAGGGCATCACATTGTAAGCTGCCTGCCATGTGGGTGCTGGGAATCGAACTCAGGATCTCTGGAAGAGCAGTTAGTGCTCTTTGCTACTGAGCCATCTCTCCAATCTTGCAAAGCAGAATTTTCCACACTGAGGATTATAAAAATCAAAATATCAGTCAACTCTGCAAAATGTTAAATATGCTTGCAACCTGCAGCATCAAACTTTCATCCAAAATTTAATTCTTTATGGAAAAGTAAACAAGTTTAGTTAGCATGCAACTTTTAAACAAATGACAAAATTATGTGTATATCAAAAAATTGTCTTAAAATAAGTCCCTTTATGATTTTTTATCATGAAATATTTGACTTGCATACCTATTTTATATTCCTGGGGTTGCATAAAATTCCTCAGATAGAAAGGGTCACAAGCAGAAATAGTAAAGAGCCCTGATAGCTCATCAGGAGGTGATAAATCTGTTATACAATAAAGTGGAACCAATATTTACCAGAGCTGGTGTATGGGTGGGACAAACTCACAGTATTAAATAGGGTGGTCAAAATCACACTGAGGGTGTAATTTTTAGCAGCTACTTGAAATAAATGTAGAAATTAAGATTGTGATATTTGGGGGTGATGTCCTCCAAGGCAAGAGTCAGCAGCAAGAGTAAAGGCCTTGAGACTGAGGGGGCTCAGGGCTCTGGGAGAATAGCAAGGAAGCAGTCTCTGCAGGAGAGGAGAGGAGAGGCAAAGGTGGGGAGGCTGGGACGGGTAGAGGAGGAGGAGTCAGAAGAGACCAAAGTGGGAATGTGGCAAAGCAGGAAGAACATACAATGCAAGGTCTTGTAGGTTTCTGTGGAGATTTGTTCTGTTGTTGTTGTTGTTGCTGAATGCAATAGAGACCCATCATGGAGTCCTGAGTAGAAGAGCAAATGGCCTGAGACATCACTAATATGAGACAGTTCAGGAATGCCTGGACCTGTGTACTTCATCCTACCCCCTGGCTTGAAATAATGACCCTACAATAACCAACTTTTATCTAAGTATATGCAAGCCCTTCCCACAACCCCTAGCACCTGCATGCCTGACTCTGAGTAGCATATGACCTTCCTGTGGTGGCAGCAAACTGATTACAGATATCCCAGCATGCACAAACAGATACCTAGTTACGTGTGTTGGTACAGTACAGCAGCTAGTCTACACTTTCTGTCCCTCCTCCTCAGAGACCCTTCATTCACCTCCAGTCCTTTCATGTTCTCACATACACCCCAACAAAGCTTTTTTCAGTTGGCATTGTAGCATACTTTTTATTTCTTCTCTATACTTCAATTTTTTTTTTCAGTTATAATGAATCGCATCATTTTTCTCTTCCCTCATCTCCTTCTGGATTCTCCTATATAGCTTTCTCTCTCCCTCAAATTTATGACTTCTTATTGTATTAATTGTTCTTGCATGTATATATGTATATGTATTACATATATTTTATATATGTATATGTATATCTGGTCAATCCGTGTAATATTCCCTGTATGTGTGTTTTCAGGGTTGACCATTTGGCACTGAACCACCAATTCATAAGCTCTTCCCTGGGGAAGACCTCCTCTCCCACTCCCAGCTTTCTTTAGTTGCCTGCTGTTCTTTGTGTAGAGTTGAGGCCTCATGCACTATTTTCCACCCTTGTTGACCCTTATTAGTGTCATCCTTGTCCATCTCACCTTTGGGCAGCTATGTTGGTGAGACTTTCTGGGTGTTTCTTCTGACATTACTAGGAGATACCATCTCACAACAAATATCCTGATCCCCTATAATACATGCAATTCTGTAAATAAATATACATATACAGTTTTAATGAACTTTATTTTTCACTGGGGCTAAGGGTGAGCCCTCCAAAAGCCAAAATCAACCTAACAAAAATTGTCATATCAGACATTAGAAGCCCTCTTTGAGTTGTTGGTCAGGGCTGCCCAAGAGACTCTCCCAAAACAGCCTATTACTGTTTCTCTTCATTGCCCCAGAGAGGGAAGGTAAGTTTCTATTGCTGAAGATGCCATGTACTTCAGACACAGGAACAAGACACCCCGAATCTGGAACTGACCTGAAAGTTTAGCTTTCATGGAATAGGGAGCAACTATATTACTACCTAGCTAGGATACCTATAAACCACATCGATGATCACCATGTCACAATAGTGTTAAGGGTAGAGTAGTGGCATGCGTACTTTGGTGGTAACCAAGAGCTCTCTAATTGGATTTAAATGGAGCAACATGAGGGAAACCTGGTATTGGAAACCTAGGTTGAAGTCATGGTTATCAGAGGAGAATCTACAACCACCACTTTACTATACAACTGGAATCCTTAACAACAATCTATAAACATGTGTTCTTGTAACCACATATAAGTGTAGCCTTTACCCCCATCAAAGAAGTTCCTCTTTGCAATAGATGTAGTCATCTGCAGAAACACACAACCAAACTAAATGTAGAGTTGTCTTATGGATAGATCTATGAAACACTCTCACACCTAAGGCTCAGAGAGCATCGCAGAAGAAGGAGTGGGAAGATTATTTTGTATTTCTTTATGGGACCAACCAAAAGAGCCTTCAATAGATTGATAATCATTGGAATCTGGTGGCTACTGTAGAGAGCAGATCATAGAACAGAGGCTGTAAGGTCAATAAGGAATCCAATGAGAAAACCATGAAATGATGATGGCTCAGATGAGAGTGATATAAAGTGGTAAGAAGTTTTTGGATCATGTTCCTATATATGAGAAAGGCCAGAAGTCGACGTCAGTATCTCATTATATCACCGCCCTCCTTACTTTTAGAGAAAGTGTCTCTCAGTGAACCTAGAACTTGTTATTTTGGCTTGACTATCCAGCTGATGAGCCTCTGCCACTCCCATCCCCCAGTACTGGGGTTACAGTACATACCACCATACCCAGTTTGTTATGTGAGTGCTGGAGATCCAAACTCATGCCCTCATGCTTGCTCAGTGAGCACATTCCCCATGGAGCTATATCTCCAGCTCCAAGAATCCTGGGTGGATTTTGAAGGAAGAACTGGTGAAACCTCAGGACGTATTAGATGTAGGTCACAGGTTGACATGAACAAGTCCAAGGAAGGGGTTGTCATTAACTCCAACAGAGAAGGCTGTAGGAGCTTGCCTTGAAGGAGAAGATGTCAAACTCAGACATGAACGTCAGACATCTGAAGGATTATGTCTCACGCCTTTTGTTAGTAGCTTTTAGTTAGTCACAGATTGGTGCTAGGGGAGATGAGAGTTGCAGTGCTTCACAAGGCAAGAGAGGAAGCATGCCAAGGAGAAATCGCACATGAGTAAGTTATGAAGAATTCGCTTCTCCTGGGACTTGTCACGTTTACCCTCATCTACTCTCCTGCCTGCAAGGTTGGGTGGGGCTATGTGGCTAGTCACGAACAACAGGGTGGAGTAGAAGCAAGTTGTATACCTTCTCGCACAAAACATTCAATAACCGGCCAACAATGTCTCTCTCCCTTGCTTCTGCTGTGAGGGATAAGAAGGTCCCACATCTCAGATGGCTCAACAACACAGTGTCAGAGCCTCTACCATCTTCATCATCTATATCCCTAAGGGATTTCATGAGGGTGAGTCTCCATTGGATTTTCCTCCTATACATCACTAGGAGGCAGTAACCTTCCCAGGTTAACCTCCTGAAGTTGGAGGTGGAATTCAAAACCACAGCAGAACCCAGACTATCTTGGCAAAAGCAGCTCTTAAATACATCAGCAAACTGTGCCTTGTCTCTCACCTCTGTGTCCTTTTAAGCAACATAAATGCTGTTAATACTTTCCAGATGCTCCTGGTAATACACCAAGACTCCCCCTCCCACCCACCCAGGGATTCAGCCCTGCTTGAGTCCCTCCCCTCTCCCAACTCAGGCAGAGTCTGAATGTTTTATTTTTGTTTTCTTGTTCCCAGGACACTGCCATAGCACTGCTGTTAGAACACTTTCTGCCTTGAGTTGAGATGATTTGTATGTGTCTGTTGACTGCAAATATCAGTATATTTCCCTCTTAAGGATCAGGGAGAAATAGGCCAAAGGAAAGCTAAAAACAGGTAAAAGGAAGCTATCCAGTCTTCACCTGGCAGAGTTGTATGTGGTGGTTTTTTAATTCCAGGCAACAATATTCAGTTTATATGAATAAAAAGAAAACGTCTTGGGAAGATCCAAGTGTAAGGGGAGGTTCTGATACTAACATCCTGTTCCCCAATTGGTTCTTGGTTTGTCGGTAAAGAAAGCCAGGGGCCAGTTGCTGGGCAGAAGGCTCAGGAGGGACTTCCAGGTCCCAGGAGGAAAAGGCAGATGCAAGGAAGTAGAGAAGTCTGTTGCCATGCTCTGGAGGAAGAAGGATGTAGCAACCATGTAAGGTCTGAGGTAGGGGTACGGGAGCTAGGGCCTATGGCCTCCGCTACAGGTGGGTGGCCAAGGATGTTTGGCAGGGGCTAAGTGGGATTAGCCACTAAGTTTAGGGCAGGTAAAGAAATGGAGATAATAAATTGGTAAGGGCACACTTTTCCAGACATGAGATAGTAATGCCCAGAAATTGTGCCAAGAAGGCAAATTGTAAAGGAATTAACGTGTGTCTATGTGTCTTTTACCATGGATTCAAGGGTCTTGGGTGGGAGCTGATAGCGAAGTCACCTCCTGGAGCAAAGGTAGGTAAACAAAAGGGAAGCTGGGAGGAACTAGTAGTGTATCGGAGCCCAGGTAAAGACATTTTAAAACTATATGGAATATCAAAGAGCACAGAGGTTCTTGGAATCTCAGAGAAAGGCGAGTTGTCAGTTCAAGGGGATATAGGATGCAAGGGTGGCCCTGGGACTTATACAATAGAACTTTCCCAATCTTCTCTGTAAAGTTCTACTCTGGTCCAACCCAGCTTCCAACTTCTAAGGCCCAGTGCCCAGTTCTATCAGTTAGCCTTTTTTTTTTTTTTTTTTTTGGCTCAGTATATGTTACATGCTTGACTGTTATCCAATCATCAACCCCCACAGGAAGTATCCTGTAGAAGAAACAAGGAGAAGCACCTGCCTGCTTCACAGCTCTTTGCAGGGTCTGGACCTGGGACTTTTGGACTCCAACCAAATGTCCAACCTGTAGCCTACTTCCATGTCCAAAACTGCCCTGAATATATGTAGAAATTCCTAGGCACACAGTCTCTTTCTGGTGAGCAGAAAATACCCTTTAAGTATGGCTGAACTTATTTGCCTTTAACTGGCTCTTCTGCTGCCTTTAGTTGCATTTCCCAGGGCCCTGGAATCTGATCATTGCCTTTATCAGCCTCATATGAGGTCAATTGCTTATTGGCTATAAACTGACAGCAATTTCCTCACATGAAGAATACAGAGAGGATGAGAAGATGGCTTGCTGTACAAACACAATGATCTGAGTTCAAATCCCCTGCACTCACATAAACCAACCAACCAACCAACAGGTGTGATGGTATAGCTGTAATCCAGTACTATGAGTCAGAACCAGGAGGAGCATTGAGGCTGCTGGTTAGTCAGTCTAGCCTAAACCAGTGAGCTCAAGGTTCAGTGAGAGAGCCTGTCTCAAAAAACAATGTGGAGAACCAGAAAGAAAAACAATAACCTTTGTCCTCTGCACACCCAGGCACACCCAGGCACCTGCACACACATGTTCATACAGAGAAAGAACAAAGTAAGAGTTCATTAATGGAAAACCAGAAGCAGGCAGGAACTTAACAGGAATGAGCCTCAAATTTCAGAAGCAGATAACTCCAGACTACTCTTTCCCAAGAATTCATCCACTTGTTCATTCAACAAACATTCAAAGTACTTAGAATGTTGGCAC
The DNA here is from genome assembly GCF_008632895.1 of Mastomys coucha. NCBI lineage: Eukaryota > Metazoa > Chordata > Mammalia > Rodentia > Muridae > Mastomys > Mastomys coucha. Next base: position 110,413,079 of record NW_022196904.1, read on the forward strand.
TGCTTTATATCTGAGGAGGGTAAGATAAAAAATATTTTGACTGGCTATTAATTCAATATGATGGGGAGAAATCAGTCGCTTAAATCCTGGGTGACAAAATAAAAAGTGAAGTCATTTTGAAAAAATGCAAGTATGAGCTTGTGGTCAGCCATTAGAAGCTGAGTGCTCTAAAAGGGACTCAGAGGAAACCAAGAGCATCACACCTGCTGAAAACATATAAGATAGATAGATAGACAGATAGATGGACAGATAGAAAGATAGATAGATACATACATACATATATACATACATACAAACATATATACATACATACAAACATAGCAGACAGTCAAACAGATACATCCTAAACCCAAAGTTCTCTGAAGCCACCTTGACTTTATGTGAGGTGCTGTAGACAAAACTTATGTATACCATAAATAGTCTATAAAATTATCTCTGGGCTCTATGTCTAAGATTTGAAGACATAGATGAAGTTCAGGCTTAGAATTGCATTCTATTTCCCAAATCCCTTAATATGCACATGATGATTCCAAATTTACAAAATCCTATTCTAAGCATTTTGGGCAAGGAATCCACAGTCTATATTATGGGCTTGGAAGTGATGTTGTTGAAATAATACCCCGTGCAATTTATGACAGATGAGGGAGCTAGGGGATCAAGAGAGAGAATAACTCACTCAAGGTCATCCAGCCTGAAGTAAAAACGTGAATCCCCAACATCTCTCATGTGTTCATAAACACTGCCACTAGCTATTGGGCAGTTAAGTTACTGCCTGGTAGGTCACAGCATGTAGATGCTCCTTGGATCACAGTGGGTTATGTCTCAATAAATCCATCATAAGTTGAAAGTATCTCTAGTTGAGCGTGTATCTAATTTTTATAATCCACTACAGATGCCAGATCAGTGACATAGGTCACTGTAGATCATTGGTTGTTTCCCTAATTGCAGCTGGTTGGGACAGGGTTCATACTACTTATAGCTAGCAAAGGAAAAGGTCAAATCTAAGGTTTAAAATACAGTTCTATGGAATAAGTATCATGGTAAAGATTGTAGAATGCATGGAAAATGAATCATCCTTAGTTAAGGACCATGTAGCAATGACTCATGTGCACTGTTCTGTTTACTGCCTATGGGGCACATGATCTGGTTATCCCTCAGTTAAAACATTAAAACAAGGAAGCAGATCTGGGAAGGTGGCAGAACCATCCCAAATCACACTGATACAGGCAGTACATGACCAGGATATGGGATCAGGAGTGTCACACTTCATAGCTAACGCCCCTTTGATGCCTCTCAGAAAGGCATGGAGACCCAACAATGCTCATCTCCCTACAGCAGTTTCCCCCTTCCTTTCTAGTCCATCTTTTCTTGCTTGGACTCATTGCCAGTTAACATTATGAACTTGTTCTACACCAGTAACTCTGATGTTTCCTTATAGATACTCAAGTAAAACCTTTCTCTAGTAGCTAGTATATCTCTGGGCTCCATGAAACATCCATGGCATTAAATAATCCCCACTAGGATTTAGGAATCATTCAAAAACATCAAGCTTTATGAAGAAAGGGTCAACTATGAGGAAGACTCAGCAGATTCCACAGGCAAAAAAATTAGTGAGCTCAAGAACTTCAGGACTAGAAACAACCTGAGTCTGTAAGACCACTTAACAATTTAAAGCTATATAAGGAAGAATAAACTGACACCAAAACCAGAATAATATGAAAATATTAAGAAGCATATTTGAGAGAGAGAAAAACAAGTGAAATGGTCATTGATATAAAACACGTATGCTGCAGAAAATCAACCCTCGATAATAAATGTGTTAGATATCAGTTTTAACAAACTTATATAAAATTGTTAAGATATGAGATAAGGCAGAAGATACTAATGAAGATGAATACCACAGAAAAGAAGAGGTAGAAAAGTCAGAGAATAAATATGCACTTCAGAATATGAGAAAAAGCCTTAGAAGGAAAGATTTGAAAGAGAATTAAAAAGCAGATAGCATCCAACAAGCAAGACATCTAGATCTTGTGAGACACACCAGAATGTCAAGGGGATAAAATCACAGAGCACTTGGGTACAGCAAAGTGAAGCTGAAAAATATCAAAGACAAGAAAAACTGTAGAAAGTCACCAGAGATAAAAGACAAGGAAATTTCTTTGAAGGAACAACAGATTAATAGCCACTGATGAACTCAGCAATGTCTTCAACGCCTTAAAAAGAGAGTGTTGTTGACTTAGAACACTTTATCCAATTTAAATATCAAAACTGGAGGAGAGAGAGAGAGAGAGAGAGAGAGAGAGAGAGAGA